>NC_092709.1:23534654-23854881 GCF_047496885.1 Scyliorhinus torazame | reverse complement strand
AAGTTCCATCAGTATGTGTTTGGGCACCGTTTCACGGTTTTAACGGACCACAATCCGCTGTTGGGACTCTTCAAAGAAAATAATGCCATTCCGCCCATGGCATCAGCACAGATCCTGAGGTAGGGCTTCCTACTGGCGTCGTATGAATATACGCCGGAGCGTCGACCAGGCACGCAGATCGCAAATGCGGATGCGTTGAGTCGATTCCCGCTGCCGACAACTCCAACGTACCCCAGAGCTGATGAAGTTATTGCTGCATTACCCTTCATGGATACATTGCCAGTGACTGTGCCCAGATACATGACTGGACACAAGCTGACTCCTTATTGTCAAATGTTCACCACATAGTTCTATATGGGGCCCGACATCGAGAATTACCCAGTGAGTTAAAGACCTGAACGACAAAAATAGCAGAGTTCAGTGTGGAAGACGGCATCCTCCTCTGGAGGGCTCAGGTTGTGGTCCCGCACAAAGGTCATGACCCCACCCTGAGGGACCTGCATAACGGACACCCGGGAATGTCTAAAATGAAAATGCTCACCTGGGGTTATGCCTGGTGGCCGGGCCTGGACATTGAGATAGACTGACTGGCCCAACAATGCAGTGTGTGCCAAGAACTGCAGACGCTCCTGCCCGCTGCACCTCTTCATCCTTGGGAGTGGCCAGGGCGGCCTTAGTTATGTGCGGCATTGTTGGGGCGCAATTTAGCTGCTGCGCTCCCGACATTACGACAAAGATTAAACTACAAAATTACTTCACTGACTGTAAAGCACTTTGAGATGAGTGGGGTTTGTGAGAAATATTGGGCGGGATTCTCCCCTAACCGGCGGGGCGGGCCGTACTGGCGCCGAGGAGCGGCATGAACCACTCCGGCGTCAGGCCGCCCGGAAGGTGCAGAATCCTCCGCACCTTCAGGGGCTAGGGTTGGCGCCGCGCCAACCAGCACCGAAGGGCCTCCGGCGGCTGGCACAAGTTGCCGCATGTGCGGGAGCGCCAGCGTGTGCTAGCGTCATCCCAGCGCATGCGCAGGGGGGTTCTTCTCCACGCCGGCCATGGCGGACCGTTACAGCAGCTGCCGCGGAGGGAACGAGTGCCCCCACGGCACAGGCCCGCTCGTGGATCGGTGGGCCCCGATCGCGGGCCAGGCCACCGTGGGGGCCCCCCCCCCCGGAGCCAGATCTCCCCGTGCCCCCCCCCCCCCGAGGACTCCGCAGTATGCCCGCAGAGCCAGGACCCGCCGGTACGGACCTGGTGTATTTTACGCCGGTGGTACCCGGCGAGAAATGGGCGGCAACTCGGCCCATCGCGGGCCGGAGAATCGCCGGGGCCCCCGACCGGCGCAGCGCGATTCTCGTCTCCACCTAAACTTTGTCGCCGGACAATCGTGCAGCCGGTGGCGGGGCGTGATTCACGCCGCCCCCGGCGTTTCTCCGGCCTGGCGGGGGGGGGGGGGTCAGAGAATCCCACCCATTATATAAATGGAAGTCTTTCTTTTCTCTTTTCTCCTTTTGGTCCTTATTCTAGTCACAAAATGCAATACCTAGAGACCTCTAGAGGTGAGCGAAAGAAGTGCCACTTGCTTAACCAGTATCTGTCCAGACATTCACTAACCCCGATTACCAGGTGAAGAGAACATTCTGACTCGGTAGAAGAAGTCCAACGCCTGCTTTTTCAACCACATTCTGATTTCAGAGTCCCACTGCAACATTCATCAAAGGAGGCGCACTATTTTGACCAGTTGCCAAGGAACAAGAATACTGTTTACTGCTTGTCGGCGAGCACCTTGTGAGCTGCAAACCAAGTTCTCTCTAACATTAATCAGCCCACAACCAAAGTTCGGGAAACACCCACGTAGGCGTGAAACCTCGAGGCACAGATGAAAGTGAACAAGAATCAGAACTATCTTTTCGTTTGCCAATCAATGGCATTGCAAGCTGGTCAACGAGAGCAGTGTTGGCTTTGGGGAAGAGAGGTGACAAACAATGGTAAACACAAGAAATGTGGAGGATAATGATGTACCACTGAAAGCACTTTAAGTTTGTTCAAGCAAAGTTATTCAGAAGCTGACTGAAGTGAAACAGCTCAAAACTGCTGTGGAGATATCAAATGCAGGGAACAGATGGGCAATAACTACCGCAGCATGTTAAGCAAAGCACATTACTGTATTTTAAGTGGGCCCAGGTCCAAAACAGATGTGAAGTTCCCATCAACAAAAGCGATGGGGTGGGGATCTATAATCTACAATGTGTTTCATATCCACCAGAGGACATTTTAAGTATTAATGAAGTCGCCTTTCCCTCAGGAAGCACGATTTTTACAAAACCAATGATTTGGCCTCACACAAAATCTAAACGAGGAAAACTGCAGTACTTACGCGTGATTACAGGTCATATGTCAAGCAACAAAGAATGGCTGGCACCCTTTTAGCCTATGGTTACAGCAATATTCACAACATGACTGGTAACTAAGAAATAAGAGCTGATTGCAGTTGAAGCAGGTGGCAATATTCTCCAACACACATAGTATTGCCTACCCTGGTGTTCGTACATAGGGTATGGGTTCATTTTCTGTATCACTCTGCACTGTGTAAACTATTGGGCTCAGTCTGGATTGCTGGCTGGAGAGTCATCCATGGATTTTTTGGCGTGGATTTCGAAGTTCATTATGTACCCACGTCACAGGTGTCATACCAGAAAAGCTTACCTTAACTTTGTCATGTTCATGCCTCCTTTCGCTGGAGATTACATAAGAACAATGTCAAATTGCTGAAGCAATATAGAAGAGCATCATGGCATGGTTACAGCTCACGAATCGTGGGCTGGATTCTCCGATTCTGAAGCTGGGGCTATGTCCCCACAGCGGCGTGGAAATGGTGGCGTTTTACGCCAGACAAACTGCTGCAAAACGGCCACTGATTCCCCATTTTGCTGGGGACTAGCAACACGTAGAACACTCGGCTCTAGCTGCCGATACGGCCCCGGAGAATTGCCGGGTTCGTGGCCGCGCATGTGCACGACGGCGGCCTGCAGCGACCGGCAGCCGCTCGTGGACCCGGCCCGCAGAATAGTACCCCCTTTCGGCCCGCGCACCCCGGACCACTCCCCCCCCCCCACAGTGCCCCGAGCCCCGATTAATGTCCCCCCTTCCCCCTCCCCCCCCCGCCCGTGGATCAGCTCTTCCCCGACTTTGCCGGCGCTGGACTGAGTCCGCAGCCGCCATGCTGAGTTCCCGACAGGTGAGACCATGAGAGACCCACGCTGTCGGGAACTCGGCTGGTCGGGGGCGGAGCATGGGGCAGGTCTCAGGCAATGTTCTGAGGCTGTCGATATGTGGCACGCCGTACTCCTCGAGTATGCCGCTTTGGAGGGGGCGGAGCATCGCGAAAGCGGCGCCGCCCGTGATTTGGTCAGAAACTTGGATTCTCCTGTTGCCGAACGCGATTTCGGTGTCGGCGACTGGAAAATGCAGCCCCCTACCTTTCAGGTGCTCATCCACATCTCTTTTAAAACGGACAACTGAATTTACATATGTAAAAA
This sequence comes from Scyliorhinus torazame, assembly GCF_047496885.1. NCBI lineage: Eukaryota > Metazoa > Chordata > Chondrichthyes > Carcharhiniformes > Scyliorhinidae > Scyliorhinus > Scyliorhinus torazame. The sequence continues at coordinate 23,851,345 of NC_092709.1, read as the reverse complement.
AATAAGTATTATCACTGTCGCTGGGTCAAAATCCTGGAACGTCTCGATGCCTAACAGCACTGTGGGTGTCCCTACACCACATGGACCACATGGCTCACCACCACCTTCTGAAGGGCAATTAGGGATGGGCAACAAATGCTGGCCAAGTCGGCGTAGCCCACATCCCTTGAATGAATAAAAAACAAACTGATAAAGTGCCGTTAAAGAGGCTTTATAGCATTTAAAGCCTGAATGATAGCACAGAGGAAAGATAGAAAACTGAAAATTGAGCATAAATAGGGCATAAATAAAACATCTGTGCATTTTAGAAGAGGAATAAAGAGTTGAATATTTATGGAGACCCTATAAATGCAAGGAGCAGCCTGCCACTAAAAAGAATCACACACTAATATGTGCTGCGAACCATTGTGAATGTGGCTTTTTTCAGTAGATTAATGTCCGATGCCTGGGCCAACTTGATTGCTCAGTCTGATTAATATATCCATTAATGTAATGGGTTAAGCGAACAACTGCTCCAGCGTATAGTTTTCTCAGCAATGCTGAATCGGTGCAGTTATTTCAAGCGCTGACCTAGCATTACTGAAGGAAATCGAGAAGGAGTCGGGATGAAAGAATTACGTTAGGTTACATTTGGAGTGCAATGATGGATACAGGAGTAGTGGCGCTGCCTGCAGTCTAAAGGGTTAATTCTAACTGTGTCATATGTGAATCAGATATTGTATACATCATCACAGGGAGTGATGCACTAGCACATGCTTTTGCTCGCTTGCTTGCATCCTCGTGTAAGGTGCAGTCAGCACAGTCAGATGTCTCAATAAAGTTCCTTTTTTCCGTACCTAAGCAGGCTCGGTAAATATTCTGTATCAGAGCAACAACGTCAAGACTGTCACACTACCGAGCTAGAGTTTGCGAGTTCAAATCCCATACTGGCAAGGTGCATTATTATATTCAACAAATCTTCAAATTTGTGTTGGCACTGTTGGCAGATTTCCAGTGGTTGGCTGACATATTTCACTGACGGATAGCTGGTCTTCGCCTACATGTGACTCGAATCCGCAATTGGTTGACTCTCTGAAGTGACCTGTGTGTGTGTGCAAGTAACTGCCAAGAAGCCTGCCATCACTTTCTGAGGGGCAACTGCATATAAGCAGTGAATTTGGACTTGCCAGGACGGTCTACAACTTGAGAACAGACTACAACAGAATGTTGACATCTCCTGCTGAAATGCACCAAATGAAAAGCTCCCTTTACTGGTGTTGCTTTTCTCAGGCGCCAGTGATCAATCTTTAGTATCCTTGATTTAAAAGAGAGAACCCAAGGTTTGCAACAAATCCTCAGAAATTAACACTTTAAGCCTTGGTGTCCTGGTGAATCTGTGCTGTACCCTCTCTCAGGTGAGTCAGTCTTGCGTTCGGTGCTCCAGACCAAAGCAGAATTAGGGGTCTTTTAAGTGTGCCTATGCAATATCATTATCTGAGCAATCACTTATATACAATGGATTATTTACTAAACGAGAGAAACTGGCATGCAAGAAAGATCATACCAGCTGCAAAAGATGCACACTCCAGCCCAGAGTGGGAAATTATCCATCGCCTTTTAGACTCTGAACGTGAGCTCTCATAACTCAAATGAAAACCCTACATTTAAATTTGACTACGTTCTCGCTCCAGGTATCATTAACTCAGGTTTCAGTTTCCAACTGCAGTTCAATTATTTTACTCAAACATCACATCACAACTTTAAGATCCGGAGGGTTATTGACAGGGTGGATGTGGAGAGGACGTGGGAGAATCTAGAACAAGGGGGGGGTCACTGTTTAAAATTGAGAGGTCACTCATTTAAGACAGAGATAAGAAGAAACTTTATCTTCCAGAAGGTCACAAGTCTCTGGGACTCTCCTCCTCAAAAGGGAATGGAAGCAGAGTCTTCGAATAATTTTAAGGCAGAGCTGGTTAAATTCTTGATTAACAAGGGGTTGAAAGGTTATCGGGGGTAGACAGAAATGTGGGGGTTGAGGTAACAAACAGATCAGTCAAAATCTTACCGAATGGCAGAGCAGACTCGAGGGGCCGAGTGGCCCCCTCCTGATCCTAATTCGGATGTTTGTATGAAACTATTTTGCTATTTTCCTGAATGAATATGATGCTGTTCAATCGGTATTCTAATGTCAAGGTAATTGCCAGCGATTAACAATTTGCAGTCAGTGCTGTTCGTGGGGAATCTGCTTTGAGCTGAATTGACCAGTGAAAGGATTAATTCCGGACAGGAAATCTTCGAAGGAAGTTTGTAGGCTGGTTTAAGGAAAGGATTACTGCATCCTTCAAAGATGTGCCAGCTCGTGAAATAACCTGCATCGATTCCGTGTTGCTGAGAAAACTGTATACTGGAGCAGTTGCTCGCTTAACACATGACATTATATTGGGATTAATCAGATTGAGCAATCAAGTTGGCTCCAGACATCGGACATTAATCTACTGAAAAAGGCCATGCTGTTCACAATGGCTCAAAGCACATGTTGGGGTGTGCTTCTTTTTAATGCCTGGCTTCTCCTTGTCTCTATAGGATCTCCATAAATATTCAGGAGCCTTTCATAGCACGAACGTGATTTATGCAGGTCCCCATCCCTGTGGCAGGCTAAATGTGGCTCGAACCCCTCCAAGCCACCCTCCTGTGGTTAACTCCCCGTCTAATGTTATGTGTGGGCTGTATACCTAATTAGGTCAGTCTTGGCTGGGATTCTCCGTCCGTTCACACCGTTGGGATTCTCCCATTCCGTTATAGTGAATGGGAGTTTTGGGTCAGCACCAAATATTCTCCCTTCTCACGAGCAGCATAGCACGGCGCACTGGCATCCGGGAATCCTGGCCCTTTTGTGCCATCCACATTTTTATTTCTGGTTGATCTAGCGACGCTGATGGAGGGAGTTGAGACCATGAGCATACATGAGTACCACCCTGAACTTCTACAGATGGATCAGCCGCAGGTGAGGTTTTCAGTTTGTGAGCCAGGGCACAAACACAGCCTAATTTGTGTCTTTGACACATGATGGTCGACTATTATATCATTGCTCTCCTTTCTATTTGCTGATCTGGCATTGGATTTGATAGCTTCCCAGATGCCAGAAAACACTTTAGCCTCAATTTTAAGCTAGTTTGCTTAGTCAGAATGGAGCAGGCGGGTGGGGGATGATGACAGGACAGAGCATAGAACACTACAGCGCAGTACAGGCCCTTCGGCCCTCGATGTTGCGCCGACCTGTGAAACCACTCTAAAGCCCATCTACACTATTCCCTTATCGTCCATATGTCTATCCAATGACCATTTGGATGCCCTTAGTGTTGGCGAGTCTACTACTGTTGCAGGCAGGGCACTCCACACCCTTACTATTCTCCGAGTAAAGAACCTACCTCTGACATCTGTCCTATATCTATCTCCCCTCAATTTAAAGCTATGTCCCCTCGTGCTAGACATCACCATCCGAGGAAAAAGGCTCTCACTGTCCACCCTATCCAATCCTCTCACAAGATCTTCCCTCCATACTAGGCAACATTCTGGTAAATCTCCTCTGCACCCTTTCCAATGCTTCCACATCCTTCCTATAATGCGGCGACCAGAATTGCACGCAATACTCCAAATGCGGCCGCACCAGAGTTTTGTACAGCTGCAACATGACCTCATGGCTCCGAAACTCAATCCCTCTACCAATAAAAGCTAACACACCGTATGCCTTCTTAACAACCCTCTCAACCTGGGTGGCAGCTTTCAGGGATCTATGTACATGGACACCGAGATCTCTCTGCTCATCCACACTGCCAAGAATCTTACCATTAGCCCAGTACTCTGTCTTCCTGTTATTCCTTCCAAAATGAATCACCTCACACTTTTCTGCATTAAACTCCATTTGCCACCTCTCAGCCCAGCACTGCACCTTATCTATGTCCCTCTATAATTTGTAACATCCTTCCGCACTGTCCACAACTCCACCGACTTTAGTGTCATCTGCAAATTTACTCACCCATCCTTCTACGCCCTCCTCCAGGTCATTTATAAAAATGACAAACAGCAGTGGCCCCAAAATAGATCCTTGTGGTACACCACTAATAACTGGACTTCAGTCTGAACATTTCCCATCAACCACCACCCTTTGTCTTCTTCCAGTTAGCAAATTTCTGATCCAAACTGCTAAATCACCCTGAATCCCATGCCTCCGTATTTTCTGCAGTAGCCTACCATGGGGAACCTTATCAAACGCTTTACTGAAATCCATATACACCACATCAACTGCTTTACCCTCATCGATCTGTTTGGTCACCTTCTCAAAGAACTCAATAAGGTTTGTGAGGCACGACCTACCCTTCACAAAACTGTGTTGACTATCTCTAATCAAATTATTCCTTTCCAGATGATTATACATCCTATCTCTTATAAACCTTTCCAAAATGTTGCCCACAACAGAAGTAAGGCTCACTGGTCTATAGTTACCGTGGTTGAACAAGGGGACAACATTTGCTATCCTCCAGTCTTCTGGCACTATTCCTGTAGTCAAAGATGACTTAAAGATCAAAGCCAAAGGCTCAGCAATCTCCCCCCTAGCTTCCCAGAGAATCCTAGGATAAATCCCATCCGGCCCAGGGGACTTATCTATTTTCACACTTTTCAGAATTGCTATCACCTCCTCCTTATGAACCTCAAGCCCTTCTAGTCTAGTAGCCTGAATCTCAGTATTCTCCTTGACAACATTGTCTTTTTCCTGTGTGAATACTGACGAAAAATATTCATTTAGCACCTCTCCTATCTCCTCGGACTCCACGCACAACTTCCCACTACTGTCCTTGACTGGCCCTACTCTTACCCTATTCTTTTATTCTTGACATATCTATAGAAAGCTTTAGGGTTATCCTTGATCCTACCTGCCAAAGACTTCTCATGTCCCCTCCTGGCTCTTCTTAGCTCTCTCTTTAGGTCCTTCCGAGCTAACTTGTAACTCTCGAGCGCCCTAACTGAACCTTCATGTCTCATCTTTACATAAGCCTCCTTCTTCCTCTTGACAAGTGTTTCGACTGCTTTAGTAAACCACGGTTCCCTTGCTCGACCACTTCCTCCCTGCCTGACAGGTACATACTTATCAAGGACACGCAGTAGCTGTTCCTTGAACAAGCTCCACATTTCCATTGTGCCCATCCCCTGCAGTTTTCCTCTCCATCTGTTGCATCCTAAGTCTTGCCTCATCGCATCATAATTGCCTTTCCCCCAGATATAACTCTTGCCCTGCGGTATATACCTATCCCTTTCCATCACTAAAGTAAACATAATCGAATTGTGGTCGCTATCACCAAAGTGCTCACCTACCTCCAAATCTAACACTTGTCCTGGTTCATTACCCAGTACCAAATCCAATATGGCCTCGCCGCTCGTTGGCCTATCTACATACTGTGTCAGCAAACCCTCCTGCACACATTGGACAAAAACGGACCCATCTAAAGTACTCGAATTATAGCGTTTCCAGTCAATATTTGGAAAGTTAAAGTCCCCCATAACAACTACCCTGTTGCTTTCGCTCCAATCCAGAATCATCTTTGCAATCCTTTCCTCTACATCTCTGGAACTTTTCGGAGGCCTACAGAAAACCCCTAACAGGGTGACCACTCCTTTCTTGTTTCTAACCTCAGCCTGTACTACCTCAGTAGACGAGTCCTCATCAAACGTCCTTTCTGCCACCGTAATAGTGTCCTTGACTAACAATGCCACCCTTCCCCCTCTAGGGGCTAGTTTAGCACAGGGCTAAATCGCTGGCTTTGAAAGCAGACCAAGGCAGACCAGCAGCACGGTTCAGCTTAAAAAGGTAGTTGGGATGCGCTTGTTCTATTACCCCAGCTTTTAATTGTGCCCTTTGCCGTTTTAACTCCCAGGAACCAAGGTCGCCTACCGTACCAAAGGGAGTCATCTCATTAATGAGCAACTCAGAATCATCGAAAACACAGTGCAGAAGAGGCCCTTCGGCCCCTCGAGTCTGTACTGACAACAGGAGAACACCTGACCTACCTACCTTATCCCATTTGCCAGCACTTGGCCCATAGCCTTGAATGTTACGAAGTGCCAAGTACTCATCCAGGTACTTTTTAAAGGATGTGAGGCAAGCCGCTTCTGCCACCCTCCCAGGCAGCGCGTTCCAGACCGTCACCACCCTCTGGGTAAAAACTTTTCTCCTCACATCCCCCTAAACCTCCCACCCCTCACCTTGAACTTGTCTCCCCCTCGTGACTGACCATTCAACTAAGGGGAACAGCTGCTCCCTATCCACCCTGTCCATGCCCCTCATAATCCCCTCCAGCGAAAACAACCCAAGTCTATCCAACCTCTCTCCATAACTTAAATGTTCCATCCCACACAACATCCTGGTGAATCTCCTAATTAATTCATTCACTCGTTCATTTATCAACTCAGTTACTCGTTAACTTAATAAACTAATGAATTAATTTCTCTCATTCTTTTTCCTCTCTTTCCCTTTCACTCCTTCTTTCTTCCTTAGCTGTTAGAGAAGAGTGGGAACCACAGAGGATGATAAATGTGCTGAAACATAAGTTAAAGGTGTGACGGTCTGGTGCTTCCATAGGGATTTTTGAGGCCTCCTGCTAGTGTGAGACTGGACAGAATCCCATAGGGAATGCCATCGCCGACTATTTGCACAATTTCCCTGTGGATTCTGCCGATCTCGCAGTAAAATTGCCGCAAATTTTCAGAGCCAAAATATTGAGCGGACTCAATAATGTCAACCAACTAGTATTTACCACAAAAATTACATGAGTGACACACCAGTAGAATCCAAGATTGAGTCGATTTCAGCTGGGCAAATTTTATGACTTTGTGCTCCTGTAAAATAGCCAGAAACGAGTGATTGTTTAGACTGGCAAAGTGTGAGGCTGAGACTTGAACTTGCTGTCAATGACCGTCCCATCTTGCCTCATGCTAAATGGATATTTCTGAGGAAGTGTCTTCCAAATAATCTCTATGACATGGCGGATTTTAATTTCCAGGAATCCTTTGGCAAGATTCAACATGAAAAGTTGCGACATCAGCTTAAAACAATGAGAAAGAGCAAAACTGGAAGTGGATAAGCAATTAAGTGCAGTATTGCTTGGCGATTGAAGTGACCAATGCTCAGAATTACCAGGGGTGGACAATAAGGGTTAGATTTCCTGGCACTCTGCAACCTTCGTACAACTGAACAGAGAGGCACTGTTTACAAATTAGAACCAAGGTCTTCACCGGCCTGTTTGGGGCGAGCTCGTGGTCCTGGCCACACCTGCACAGGCAGCGTGCCCAAGCTAAGTGCTTGGTGTCGGGCTGCCTGCCTTACCAGCAGTAGCCCTCGGCTAACCTTCTTGATGTTTCTGCCCTGCAGTTTCCTTCAACGGCTGCTTCAAGTCCTTGAAGAACGTTAAAGAGCTGAGTCAGTTACATGGATAGATTGGAGGAGCTTGGGGATGGTCTCCTTCGAGCAGAGAAGGTTGAGATGAGATTTGATAGAGCTTTTCAGAATCGTCAGGGACAAATTGTTCCCAATGGTGGGAGGGCTGAGAGTCAGCGTACGGGCAACAATATAAGACGAATGGCAAAAGAACCAAAGAAGACATTTTCTTTTTACTTGTTCATGGGATGTTTCAATTCAACTTTCTTCATCTACCATGGTGGGATTTGAACTCAGGTTCCCAGTCTCTAGCCCAGTGGCCATACTGTGACGCCCCATTGCTTAATTCTTACATTTACACACAGTGAGTGGTTAGGATCTGGAATGCACTGCCTGACACTTTCTGTGTGGAGTTGGCACATTCTCCCAGTGTCTGCGTGGGGTTCCTCTGAGAGGTCCGATTTCCTGCCACAGTCCAAAGTTGTGCAGGCGAGATGGATTGTAAAGCTAAATTTCCTCTTAGTGTCCAAGGATGTGCAGATTAGGCGGGGTTATGGATATAGGGCGGAAGAGTTGGCCTAGATAGGGCACTCTTTTGGAGGGTCTGTGCAGACTCGAGCCGAATGGTCTCCTCTGCACTGTAGGGATCCTATTATTCTACGAGAGTGCGGTTGAGGCAGATTCAATCATGGCTTTTAAAAGGGAGTTGAAACATTATCTGAAGAGAGAATATTTACAGGGCTGCAGGAAAAGGGCAGAAATGATTGGCTGAATGGCCTCGTTCAATGCTGCCCCCATTCTGTGATTCCTGAAACAACTTACATGGGCAAACATTGGGCCCACTGAAGAATCCTACCTGAGGTAGGCCAAAGCCAGTTCAGTTCATCAGTGACTATTTTCAGCAAGGCATTAAAACCCTTAAATATGTAAATCATTTTACACCCAGACCAGGTGTAGAGAGTCCACCACCAAGTTAGTATACTGTACAACTGTTGTAAGCTCTACCGGGTGCGACACACACCAATTTATATCCCCAAGTATGGCCAATGAGTATCTTCCATATCCTAAGATCAAATTATTAAAAAAACTTGGGTGTGGAAGATCAATGCTCTTGAACACAATGGGTGAAGGTCGGGTTGGGGGTTAGTCTAATCTGATCAGGCAGCTGGAAAGCTGAGATTAAATCGGTATGTGGGCCAAACAACGGGTTCAGGAATGCAGGTACATGCAAGCTGGATGAAACAATGTGCTACATACATCTTTGTAAATGAGTCAGCTAAGGTTGATGCTGAAAGAGATCTGTGGATTTAGTGGTCGTGGCACTTAACATGGCCAGTCACTGTGAAGCAGCATAATGACATCAAACATAAAATGTTAAGCTATATTGTCAAATCAGTAGAGTCTGAATTGAAGGATGCCATACTTAAATGACATAGGTCTATAGTCAAACGCCACCTCGAGAGATTTGAGGTGCGATTCATCGAAAATATTTCAGGATCTGGTTTCGGGCGCATTTGCCATTTTTGGGGGTTTTGGCGAGGCCGCACTTTAGTCATTTCTTACTCGTGGATCAGGACGCCATTTTTAATGGCAGCACCGATCTTCGACCGCCCTCAGTGACCGCACCATGGCCTCTGGATCCCCCCCCACTTCACCCAACTTACCTCTTCCAGGGTCCTCGAGCACCCCCTCACCTCACCTCTTATGGGTGAAGCACCCCCCGGCCCCGGCAAAGGCAACCTGGCACCCAGCACCTTGGCACTGCCAACCATGGCAGTGCCCCTGCCAGGGTGCACAGATGGCAGTGCCAAGGTGCAAGGCTGGCAGTGCCAAGGTGCCTGGGTGCCTGCGGGAGTGCCAGGGAGCCTGGGTGCCTGCGGGTGTGCCAGGGAGTACCACCCTGCCCTGTCCCCAAGCACCCAGGGGTCCTGGGAGACCCCCCCGGGTGCTGTTATGACTGGTCCACGTATGTGGAAACTGTGAATCTGTGGAACTCTTTGCCGCAGAAGGCTGTGGAGGCCAAATCCACAAAGTGTCTTTAAGACAGAGATAGATAGGTTCTTGATTACTAAGGGAATAAATCATTCTGGGAGAAGGCAGGAGAGTGGGGATGAGAAACATATCAACCATGATTGAATGGCGGAGCAGACTCAATGGGCCGAATGGCCAAATTCTGCTCCTGTGTCTTATGGTTTTATGGTTTCCCATTGTGGGCAGCCCCATACCATCGGGAAATCCCCAGGCATGGGTGCATTGCCAGCGCAAGGGAGAATCCCGACTGCAGAGTATCCAGCCCAACAAGTTTACGCCTGAACTTATATTGTCTGTTTTCTGCCCAGTTACGTTTTAAGGGTTAGCAGCATGACATCGCTAGAAAGAAAGTGTGTAATGAGTTCCTGTTCAGTTTTGCTTTTGCTTTCAGGAGGACACACACGCACAGCTCTGCAGCTCTGATGTCTTCAAGCTTTCTGTCCATGTATATCTGTTCACATGTGTCTACAATTAATAAGTGAGCCCACACCATGGGCGGGATTCTCCGAACTCCCACCGGGCCGGAGAATCGCCGGGGGCTGGCGTGAATCCCGCCCCCGCCAGTTGCCGAATTCTCCGGCACCGGAGATTCGGCGAGGGTGGGAATCGCGCCGCGCCAGTTGGCGGGCCCCCCCCCGGCGATTCTCCGGCCCGCATGGGCCGAAGTCCCGCTGCTGGAATGCCTGTCCCGCCGGCGTGGATTAAACCACCTCTCTTACCGGCGGGACAAGGCGGCGCGGGCTGGCTCCGGGGTCCTGGGGGGGGGCCGGGCGATCTGGCCCCGGGGGGTGCCCCCACGGTGGCCTGGCCCGCGATCGGGGCCCATCGATCCGCGGGCGGGCCTGTGCCATGGGGGCATTCTTTTCCTTCTACCTTCGCCACGGTCTCCACCATGGCGGAGGCGGAAGAGACCTCCTCCACTGCGCATGCGCGGGGATGCCGTGAGCGGCCGCTGACGCTCCCGCGCATGCGCCGCCCAGCAATGTAATTTCCGCGCCAGCTGGCGGGGCACCAAAGGCCTTTCCCGGCAGCTGGCGGGGCGGAAATCAGTCCGGCGCGGGCCTAGCCCCTCAAGGTTAGGGCTCAGCCGCTCAAGATGCGGAGGATTCCGCACCTTTGGGGCGGCGCGATGCCGGACTGATTTGCGCCGTTTTTGGCGCCGGTCGGCGGACATCGCACCGATTACAGAGAATTTCGCCCCAGGTGCTGGATTCTCCCAAAATGGGACTATGTCCCCACACTGGGGTAAAAACGCTGGTGCTTCACGTCCGAGTTTCCGATAAAAAAGATCATCCAATTCTCTCATCTGCAGGGGGCAAGCAGGGACCTGGAGTGTTTCTACCAGCTTTAACTGTGGATACGGGCCCCCGCACTTCCGGTTTCGAGTCCACGCATGCGCACGGTGGCAGCCTCCAGCGGCTGTGCCGAGCGCCATGGCGACTCGGACCGTGGAGGCAGCTGCAGAATGTAGGCCCCCCCCCCCCCCCAATAGGCCGCGCGGCAGATGATCTGACCGGCCCTGATCTGTGCCCCAGCAGCCCATAAGGCCCCCGCCCGGTCCCTGACCACCCCCCTCCACCAGGGCGGCCGCGGACTGAGTCCGCAGTCGCCACAAGAGCTTCCCGAACGGGGATAGGTGGTTAGTTCCACGCTGTCGGAAACTTGGCCGGTCGGATGTGGAGGATCACTGGGCGGGTCTCTGGCAATGGCCCCCCCAGCCGCGCGGAGCACTCCGCGAACACACCGGTTCTGGGGTCTGGAGAATTGCCGGACCGGCGGCGGGCCCAATTTCTGCGTGAAATTGGATTCTCCGCCCCTGCGCCAAACGCGGTTTTGGCGCTGGGCTGCGGAGAATCCAGCCCCGGTTCTCCCGCCGGAGCTGAATTGCACGAGTTTTACGATCCCCCTGCGGTCAAAAAGCAGGATGCAATTCAGAGTTCCAAATTTATGCATGCATGGAATATGAGGGATTGTCATTGAATCCCGCTATCAGGATGCCACTTGAGCTGGCAGCCCGGTAGCGAGGTCCCATGACCGGTCACCCCCGGCCCCCTGCATTGCTAATCGGCCCCGACATCCCCACCACCACCACCGCAAATCGGCCTTGACCACCTCCCCACCCCCATCCCCCAACCACCACCGCACAACAGCCCTCCCACCCCCAGGTTGCCTGGATGCCACTACCCCCTGCGTGACCCCTGTAATAGGGGGACCCCTCAGGGACCCCTGTAATAGGGGGATGTCCCCTGGGGCCCCTGTAATAGGAAGATACCCCTAGGGACCCCTGTAATAGGAGGACTCCCTTCCCACCCCCAGGGGCCTTGTTTACCCAATCCCTTACGAGCGATTGGAGCCTCTATGTCACTGATGGGCAGCCTATCTAGTGGGTGGACCACAGGAGTGTCCCTCTTCCATCTCAGTGAGATTGAAATCAGGCTTGTTCACTAACCATGAATAAGGTTAAATACATTTAATAGACGGCAAATATTTCATAGCGCGTTATAGTAAATGTTTAATCATTTGTATATTAATAGAAGTACCATCAACTTCAAATGGTCAAAACAAAACAATTATTTACACTTTGGACGCAGAGGGAGTGCACGGCTCTCACAGTCCATGGGCGAAATTCTCCGGAAATAGCACAATGTCCGCCGAATGGCGCCCAAAACGGCGCAAATCAGTCGGGCATCGCGCCGCCCCAAAGGTACGGAATGCTCCGCATCTTTGGGGGCCCAGCCCCAACCTTAAGGGGCTAGGCCGGCGCCGGACTAATTTCCGCCCCGCCAGCTGGCGGAAAAAGCCTTTGGTGCCCCGCCAGCTGGCGCGGAAATTACATCTCCGGGCGGCGCATGCGCGGGAGCGTTAGTGGCCGCTGACGGCATTCCCGCGCATGCGCAGTGGAGAGAGTCTCTTCCGCCTCCGCCATGGTGGAGACCGTGGCGGAGGCGGAAGGGAAAGAGTGCCCCCACGGCACAGGCTCGCCCGCGGATCGGTGGGCCCCGATCGTGACCCAGGCCACCGTGGGGGCACCCCCTGGGGCCAGATCGCCCCGCGCCCCCACCCCCAGGACCCCGGAGCCCGCCCGCACCGCCTTGTCCCGCCGGTAAGGTAGGTGGTTTAATCTACGCCGGCGGGGCAGGCATTTTAGCGGCGGGACTTCGGCTCATCCGGGCCGGAGAATCGCGGGGGGTGGCCCGCCAACCGGCGCGCCGCGATTCCCGCCCCCACCGAATATCCGGTGCCGGAGAATTCGGCAACCGGCGGGGGCGGGATTCACGCCAGCCCCCGGCGATTCTCCGACCGGGCAGGGGGTCGGAGAATCTCACCCCAGGTTGTGAGCAATCAGCACGACCTCACTTCACTCGCCTTTGCTTCACGTGTGAATCACTTCAGTCATCCCGGTAGGAAAAAGAATTTGCGGATGTAAATCGGAGGAATGTGCCAACTCTGCCCACCGGCATCAGTCAACAAATGTCTCCTGGGCCGCACTCAGAACTCTGATGGGCCGCATGTGGCCCTGGGGCCGCAGGATGCCCACCTCTGATTTATATCATTGTAGCACATGTGACAGTTACTGCCTCACCCGCTCAACATCTCCAGTTCCTGCAGCCTGTTGTTCCCTTAGGCTACAGGGGGAGGTGGAATTGGTGAAAGGTGGTGCGGGGGAGTGGGGTAAGGTATTTCAACAAGTCCCGAATTCCCCAAAGGACATGGTATTAAATACCCAAGATGTTCAGAGAACTCACACAGTCTTCTGAGCTTGGTTCATGCACCACTACATCCTCCTGCCTTTGGCATTAGAATGTGCCTGGCGGGTAATGCTCTTTCACTCAGTTCAATGGTTGTTACGCACGATCATCCTGTCTCAGGTTTCCTTTGACATTCTCAACACAGTTACCTGTAATGCTGCATTCACTCACAACTTTCCTGAAGAATCCCTTCCCATGAAGATGGGGCAGGCATTTTAGCGGCGGGACTTCGGCTCATCCGGGCCGGAGAATCGTGCATTAACTGCATAAATATAATTCCAGCCTGACAATTCTGTACACCCCCACAACAATGTGCACACCTTCCCTCTGCTTACCTCCCTTCAGCATAAGGTATCCCCTTAGTTTTTCTCAGACGTCACTCAGGCGAAATGGTACTGAAAGTGTAAAGACGTGGGGAATGGGGAAACTGCAAGACCTCCTTCTCCCACTTCACCACCCACCCTTCATCATCAGTCACGCATGTCGGGAAATGGCAGGTGCAATGCTCATTCAATTCCTGCCCATTAAAGTTGTCATAATATACACACAAGTATATGATGGTGCAGAGACAGGCACTGACTGACACACTGAAAGACCAATCAACACACAGAACACAACAGCCAATCTCCAGACAGGACACGGCAACTATACAGCCAGAGGGCACTAGTTTTCCCGCTCATTCGGGATACAGCCTCTGAGACAGCCAGAGGCCGTGATCAGTAACACGAACATCTACCATGTGCTAGCAGTATAGTCTGGTCAGGTTAGCCTCAGGTCTCCAGTCAACCTAACATAGTGTCAAGCCACAGTGCAAGTATATTTAACAGCTCATAGCTAAATAAAATAGAGTTGTACTTCCACAAGCGTTGGTAGCCTGTCTCCCTCACTGCTCTGGTAAACGCAGTCCTCGCAGACCCAGCATATCAACACATCAAAAGTAATTGATGGAAGTTTGTGACTGACAAACCTACAATTTATGCAATTTTGCGTGATCAGCAGACTTGAGTCCTTCTTGGTAGTGCCAACTTACATTGGCTCTTCTATCCATTCGCGTGCCTACTCCCTTGGCACCAATACTCACACTTTTACACACAAGAAGGCACGCCAAAACGTGACGGAACTCAGTTTGTGGTTCAACCACCCTTGTATCATTTTTTAAACTTTTCTCTAAGTGTACAGCAGGGGCCAACTCAACCGGCCACTGGAGCCTGAAAGCAGGCAATCATCAGGCAATCTTATTCACATCAGGCAATCCTATCCATTTCCTATCTAATTAACTGGCAAATCAGATACCCCAGTGCATCTGATAGTGGTGAGTGTGTCCGGACTCTCCATAAAGCATATGTGAGCTTTAGGGAAGATGATGAAGGAGGGAGAGCAAGAAGCCATTGTGTGAAAACAGAGCTGATTGACATTTTATTAGAAATCATTTTATGGGATGTGAGCACTGTCTAGGCCAGCATTTCTTGCCCATCCCTAGTTGTCCTTTAGAAGATGGTGGTCAGTTGCCTTCTTGAACCACCGCAGTCCCTGAGGTGTAGGTATGCCCACAGTGCTGTTAGGGAGGGGGGTTCCTGGATTTTGACCCAGTGACAGTGAAGGATCGGCGATATATTTTCCAGTCAGGGTGGTGTGTGGCTTGGAGGGGAATTTCCAAGTGATGGTGTTCCCAGGTATTTGCTGCCCTTGTCCTTCTGGGTGGCAGGGGTCATAGGTTTGGAAGGTGCTGCCTAAGGAGGTGAGTTGTTGCAATGCACCTTGTAGATGGTACACTCTACTGCTACTGATGATCAGGTCTGGGACGAGCAGACCTGATCATCGCCACCCCGCAGGAAGATGTTCAAAAGTTAGACATTCACCTTTGGAGAGGCAACCTCTAATGGGGCATATTCAGGACCCACAGGTTTGGCCGCCATGTAACTGAGAGCACTAACCACAGTGTGCATGGTGCATTCTGTGGTTAGCCTCTAAAGTACTTTGGGGAGGGCCTCAATGAGGCACGAGGCTTCCAATTTGCATATTTAAAGGAGCTTACACGGGCTTCAGGCTTCGGCCTTTTCTATACGGGAGATTTTACCAACTTGGTAAGAGGTGCTCTCCTGGCAGAAAACATGCTCATCACACTTCATGGGTACTTGTGTCGGTGGTGGTGGGAGTGAATGTTTGTGGAAGGGGTGCCAATCAAGCCGGCTGCTTTGTCCTGGATGGTATCAAGCTTCTTGAGTGTTGTTGGAATTGCACTGAGGAGCTGATCCTTCAACCTCTAAACTGGATCAAACCCATTTCAATATGAATTTAGATTAAACTTTGGCTTTGCGCTCTTTTCCTGATTTATGCAAACTCTCACAGTTGTGCAGACGCAGAATCAAAACAACCTCTTCCTTCTTCTTTGCCTTCTCAAGCCCCCAACACTTCTCATACTGAACTCCCGTGATCACCCGTTTGCAAACAGCCTGATTGCAAAAATGTTGGGAGTTGCTTATTGTGCTGAAAGCGGTGAATGATTTACTAATGAAATCAGTAACACAAATAGCACGGCAAAGTGGGAATTTAGCAGTCGCACATGTGAATTGTCATTTCATTTGCATTAAGCTGCTTTGAACTGAGGGGAATAAACTGCAAAACTTCAATCAGCTCCCTCACTCTTTGCTCCAAACGAATCCATGGACATTCATGATGATTCATAGTTCTAGAGGTTAGATGGTTCCCATATCGGATTGCAATTCCAACGCGGCTGACTGCAACCATGGAGATCGCTGGCAGGACCATACAAAATTAGCTGGCCTCCTAGGTTTATGGGCAGTCAGCTGTGGTCACCAGTCGAGGCCCTAGAGCCGGTTCAATGGCCCTGAGAAGACTGAAGATCGGCTAGCTGGAACATCAGTCTAGACGGCCTGCATAGAAAGGCAGTTGGAAGCGTGGGATGGCTTTGGTGACCGGTATTGGCTTGTGGTTTTATCTTGGGCCTGGGAGGAGCAGACCGGATCATTGCCACCACACAGGAAGATGTTCAAAAGTTAGACATTCACCTTTGGAGAGGCAACCTCTAATGGGCAAATTCAGGACCCACAGGTTTGGTCACCATGTAACTGAGAGCACTAACCACAGTGTGCATGGTGCATTCTGTGGTTAGTCTCTAAAGTACTTTGGGCCTCAATGAGGCATTAGGCTCCCAATTTGCATATTTAAGGGAGCTTACACAGGCTTCGGCCTTTTCTATACAGGAGATTTTACCAACTTGGTTAGAGGTGCTCTCCTGGCAGAAAATATGCTCATCACACTTCATGGGTACTTGTGTGCCCATTTTAGACCTCCAAAATGGGCACGGCAGCAATCTACTTTCAGGTCTTAGAATTTGGCAGTGCAGAAAGAGGCCATTTGGCCTATCATGGCTGTGCTTGCTCCGCCCTTTTCACATATCACCTGAATTTTTTTCTCATGGGTGGCATGGTAGCACAGTGGTTAGCACTGTTGCTTCACAGCGCCAGGGTCCCAGTTTCAATTCCCGGCTTGGGTCGCTGTCTGTGCGGAGTCTGCACGTTCTTCCTGTGCCTGCGTGGGTTTCCTCCGGGTGCTCCGATTTCCCCCCACAAGTCCCGAAAGACGTGCTGTTAGGTAATTTGGACATTCTGAATTCTCCCTCAGTGTACCCGAACAGGTGCCGGAATCTGGCGACTCGGGTCTTTTTGCAGTAACTTCATTGCAGCGTTAATGTACGCCTACTTGTGACAATAAAGATGATTCATTAAAATGATTAAATATTGAGCAACTTGCATTCGTGTGGCACCTTTAATGTCATTAAACTTTCCGAGGAACTCTGCAAAAAGATTATCGAACGCAGTTCAAAGCCACACAAGGAGATATCAGGACAGGTGACCAAAGTTTAGCCAAAGACTCTGGTTTTAAGTATCACTTCAAAAAAGTGAGGTAGACAGGTGAGGCGGTTTAGGGAGGAAGCTCAAGGACCGAGGCCAGAATTCTCGGCTGTTGGGATTCCCTCTTCCTGCCGGCAGTGTATCCCCGCCTGTGGGTTTCCCGGCGGCGTGGGGTGGCTTCAATGGGAAATCCCATTGACAAGCGGTGGGAATAGAGAATCCCGCTGCCAGCGAACGGTGCGCCACCGAGAAACACGCCGCTGGCGGATCAGAAATACAGCCCTTAGTGTCAAGGCAGATAAAGGCAGGATTATCAATGGGGGAACTTAGGAGATCTATGCTTTCCCTTTCATAAGTTTACATGGAATCTGCTTCGCCCGCAGTTTCTGTTTGGGCATTCCAGCTTGTCGCACCCATTGTCCCACCTCACCTTTGCTTTGTTTTGGCAAAGATCCTACATTTATGCCTTCGGGTTACCTACTCTCAGAATTCCTTTGTTCAGCATGAGGCAATTCCCTTTGTGACTCATATTTTTTCTCAAATCCCACGGAGGAACTGATGGAGAAAAGCAGGGAGGCAGCCTCACTCCTTCAGGAATACTTGTACCTTTCATTCAAATTCTCCGGAACCGTTGTCCCTAATTTGAGTCCCAGCTGCTAAATCCAGGTCCCCCATGAATCTAGAAATGTCTGGCCAGTTCACAAGAGTTGAGGGTAGCTGGGAGACAACCCTGAATTGAAATGGGGGATGATTTAAACCTTTGGTGATGGTTTTGTACAGGAATAACAAGACAGGAAAAAGACCAAGGGCGGGATTTTGTTTCTTCCCAGCCCTTCCTACGGTGGGATCCCCAGACGGGTGAGCCATGCGAGACATCGGTGGGACTGGAAGATCTGACCGGCAGCCAATTGCGAGCTATCTCCGCAGCTGGAAAACATGCTGCTGGGGTGGGGCTGGGCTGGAAAATCCCACCACAAGGTCAATTTACTTTGCTTGTTACCATCCTGACATGATACATTAATAATGGAGCTATTGCCTGACCATATCAATCAACCTCACACTTAGGTCTACAATCGATCCAGACATAGGCTGGAATCTGTCGTAGGCTTGTCAATAGGGCTGGTTTAGCTTAGTGGGCTCGACAGCTGGTTTGTGATGCAGAACAAGGCCAGCAGCGCGGGTTCAATTCCCGTACCAGCTTACCCGAACAGGCGCCGGAATGTGGCGACTAGGGGCGATTCACAGTAACTTCATACTTGTGACAATAAAAGATTATTATTTGCCCACCTCAAATTTTCCCATCCCGCCGGGGCTGGAAAATCCCACCCGTAATGTGGGCAACTTTGGGAGCTACAGTTCATTCACACTTTGTTCCTCGTGCCTAAAACTACTCATAAACTTAGAAGACTTGTTGCCTCTAGAGAGGCATGAAGCAGATAAAGCAGATTTCCTGGACTCGGTTACTGGCCTGAAACTAGAGGCTATAGCTTGAGGTACGCCACTCTGCATGAAGCATGACACATTATGAGAGTATCCTACTCTTAAAACCCACCCTCAGCATTTTGGAAAAATTTGCATCTTGATAATCAACCTGTTCGTCAATGTTATGAAAGCACCTTTCGATTCCTTCGAGTCCTGGCGTGGGACTCGAACCTTGAGCTTTCGGCTAGAGGCAGGGTCGCTATACCCACTGCATCAAAAGACCTCCTTCGTGCTCATAGACTGCATCCAAAATATTATACTCTGAAAGAAAACAATCAAATTTGTTTTTGATTGGATCAATAGTAACTGCAACCCCGGGAGTCTGCTCCCTCGGTTGACCACTTGCTTGCTGGAATAGTTAAATCAATAGGGTGGAAACTCAGGTGGGGTTTATAATAGGCGATGGATTTCGCCAGGGTCCCAGGTTCGATTCCCGGCTCGGGTCACTGTCTGTGCGGAGTCTGCACATTCTCCCCGTGTCTGCGTGGGTTTCCTCCGGGTGCTCAGGTTTCCTCCCACAAGTCCTGAAAGACGTGCTTGTTAGGTAATTTGGACATTCTGAATTCTCCCTCTGTGTACCCGAACAGGCGCCGGAATGTGGCGACTAGGGGCTTTTCACAGTAACTTCATTGCAGTGTTAACGTAAACCTACTTATGACAATAAAAATTATTAGTATTATTATTATTTGAGCATCAATAAAAATGAAGATTATGCCTCAGGTGGCAGAGGAAAAGCACCTTACAATGAGCTTCTATGCTGTTTTTGCTTTTCCTTAAGTGTTGCTGACTTTTGTCTGTTCAATATTTTTACCTTAACAGTGAATACTGACTATACAATCAGGAAAACTGGTTAGGTGGCACCTCTGAACCCAAGGCAGGAACAGGAAGCATTTGCTGCTAATTTAAATCCCTCAAACTGCCAGATTTAGCAAGTTATCCGAGACACATCCTTTCCTTATATTACCAACATCGAGGAGGCCAAAAATATAAAGGACACCCAGAATTGATGAAATATTGTGACATTTAAAGAGATTGTGATAGTGAGACTCCCTCTTGTGGCTTGGTAAAAATAAAATCACAGTTTACATGGTGAGGCCGGCAGTCGATATTCTAGAAAACAAAATACTGCGGATGCTGTATATCTGAAATATAAACAGAAAATGCTGGAAATACTCAGCAGGTTGGGACGCATCTGTGGAGAATGAAACGGAGGGAGGGCTGAATCTTTGATCTTTTACTCCACCCCCATTGAACAAGGTGAGAGCTCTGTGTCAGTGTAACAAGGCGAGAGCTCAGAATTTAGATCTGTGGTTATAGCACAGCTTTTTCCTCATAGAGGAAATGACTTAAAACCAACCTCCTGGCAACAGTGGTGATGAAACTGAGTGGCGAATTTCACCATATGCGGGTTTGGGGCTGGGTTGACTGCCATGGGCTTACCACAGTCGTTGGGCTACAGGGACCATTGGATTTTAGCTCCCGGAGCCTCACCTACATCCACCAGACAACTGCCTGCAGCTGAGGGTGGAAAGAGGGCAACAGCGGGCTAGCGGGAAAGGGGAGAATGTTCATACACCCGGAGGCTCCCAAAGAAAAGTAAAACCTGTCAGCAAGTCATGTGTGGGCGAGGCGGGGAGGGGAGCGGTGTTGGGAGTGCCTTGCGGGCAGGTAGGGGAGGATACGACATTCCTTGTGGGCCAGGGATGCTCTCCCTGACCCAGGATGGGATGTTTAGCACCGACCTTGAAAGGCTGCTTGTGGCTTTAGTCTTGAGGCTGACCTATTTATAAGGGCAGCACGATAGCACAGTGGCTAGCACTGTGGCTTCACAGCGCCAGGGTCCCAGGTTCGATTCCTCGCTGGGTCACTGTCTGTGCGGAGTCTGCACGTTCTCCCCATGTCTGCGTGGGTTTCCCCCGGGTGCTCCGGTTTCCTCCCACAGTCCAAAGACGTGCAGGTTAGGTCGATTGGCCATGATAAATTGCCCTTAGTGTCCATAAAAGGTTAGATGGGGTTATTGGGTTACGGGGATAAGGTGGAAGTGTGGGCTTCAGTGGGTCGGTGCAGACTTGATGGGCCGAATGGCCTCCTTCTGCACTGTATGTTCTATGTTCTATTTCAGTCTGGAAGGGAATCCAGGGTGGATTGCCCACTCACACCACTGTTAAACTGCCAAATCATGGGACACGTGAGGTACTTCAGCGAGCTGAATAGATTGGAAAAGCTGGGGCTGTAGATAAGAGAACATTAAGAGGAGATTTGAGAGAGGTGTTCAAAATCATGAGGCGTCTGGGCAAAGTAGACAGAGATAAACTGATTCCACTGATGGAAGGATTGAGAACCAGAGGGCACAGATTCGAGGTGCTTGGCAAAAGAAGCAACATTCTCTTTGTTTTCAAATCCCTCCATGATCTGGTCCCTTCCTATATTTGCAATCTCCTCGAGCCCCATAGCCCTCCAAGATCTCTGTGCTCATCTGATTCTGGTCTCTGGAGCATCCCCGACTTTTATTACTTCACCATTGGCGGCTGTGGCTTCAGTTACGTACGCCCCAAGCTCTGGAATCCTTTCCCTACACCTCCCTGCCCCTCAACCTTACTTTTATCCTTTAAAAGCACTCCATGAAACATACCTCTTTGATCAAGCCTTTGGGTCATCTGACCCTATTATCTTCTGTGATTCATTGTCATACTTTGTTTTATAATGCTCCTGGGAAGCTGACGGGCGCGATTTCATCGCGGCTTGCTGTGGCGTAGCATGGCCGATAGAAGCTGGGAGACCTCGCTCCGGAGATCTACCCGGCTCGCAATGCCTCGCGAGATCGAACATGATCTTGTGAGATGTTGCGATGTAAATCCCGCCCATTGTAGACGGGATCATTTTTTAGCAAACCTGTATATTAGAGCGAGACAGCAAGTTGGGAACATCAGCTTTCTAAATCTGGTCATTTGTGGACTAATACAGGAAAACGAGCATGAAAACTGCTGGATTGGGGTTAAAACACGACTGGCTCAGCAAAAGGGAAGCGACCATCTTTATCTAATCTGGTCTACATGCGCCTCTGTCCCACAAAAAGTGGTTAATTGTAAATGCCCTCAGGCAGCTAGGGAAGGGCAATGCACTATAGGCTTGCTAATGTCAGCCACATCCCAAAGACAAATTGAGAAGAACATCTTCACTGGAGGATGAAAATTAAAATCCTATCACTCTCTGAGAGGGAAGAGCTGTATTTATACAACATCTCACAGGGTAGCCATCCATTTGGCCTCTTGAGTTGACCTAAGGATGCTGGCGGGGTGGGGGTGGGGGGCTGTGTTTCTACTTGGCTGGGTTCTGAAGTGATTCTTTGTTTACAAAACAATAAACTACCAGCTGTCGATGAACACCGATAAAAATGACCATGATGAGAAGTGCGCTTCTCATTTATTCACAAGGCAAACAAGTTAGAGTTGCTCATTAACTCGTTCACCACTGCAGGATTAAGTTGCAAAAAAATAATTTATTTTGGAAGACATTAGATTATAGCCTTTTTTGTGAGGTTTACTTTTACTTTATAATATTAAATGCACCCCACCAATAACTCTTGTTTCGGCCTCTGAGGAGAAGGCCGCCCTTACCTCAATTGAGGCCCTTAAATGGTTATTTCCATTAAGAACCTGGGATGCAGAACATCCAGGCCAGAGGATTTGTCAGCCTTTAATCCCATTAGTTTTTCCAGAACTTTTTCTCTCATAATCGTGTTTGTTTTCGAACAAATAAACAAACCGGTGTTTGGAGCAAATACAGAAAATAAAGCCAGATACACATCAAGATACATAGGCAGAGCCAAACAGACACAGACAGGCACACACACACACATACATACACACAGCTAAGCACATGCATGGACACACATACACACACACACATGATGGACGCAAAAAGACAATTACAGGCATACACAGCCAAGCACACGCATGGACATACATGCACATATATAGCCATATGCAACCAAGCACACGCATGGACATACACACACACACACACACATATACAGATATACACAGCCAGGCACATACACGGGCATACATACGCACACACATAGACACACACACATGGCCACACAGACACAAGGACACACACATGCAGCCATACATGATCAAACACATGCATAGACATATACACACACATACAGACATACACAACTAAACAAATACAGACACACGGACACACACAAATCACATGCACACACATGCAGACATACACAGCCAAGTGCACACACACACACACACACGCACATGCACATATGAACACACATGGACAAACATACAAGCACAACGACACATATGCAAATTTGAATATAGCAATGTTTTTCATTTCTTCAGTAGCCTTGATTTTTGTGGAGATTCCATGGCATTCCAAAGTGGCTAATGGACCCGGGATGCCGAATTCCAACTTCTGGCAGAAACCGTGTTTTCTAGGGGTGGGGTGGTGGGGAGTAGGTCTGGGTGGGACATGACACCTGCATGTGATAAACCTAAACTCAACATGTCTTTTGAACAGAGTGCTGAGTTCAAACAGACTCTATTCTGGCTGGAGCAAATGTCTTTTGGGAGTTATGAATCTTTGGGGAATTCATAAATGCTCATAGGTCATAGAATCATAGAATTTACAGTGCAGAAGGAGGCCATTCGGCCCATCGAGTCTGCACCGGCTCTTGGAAAGAGCACCCCACCCAAGGTCCACGCTTCCACCCTATCCCCATAACCCAGTAACCCCACCCAACACTAAGGGCAATTTTGGACACTAAGGGCAATTTATCATGGCCAATCCACCTAACCTGCACATCTTTGGACTGTGGGAGGAAACCGGAGCACCCGGAGGAAACCCACGCACACACGGGGAGGATGTGCAGACTCCGCACAGACAGTGACCCAAGCCGGAATCGAACCTGGGACCCTGGAGCTGTGAAGCATTTGTGCTAACCACTATGCTACCGTGCTGGGTGGATAAGGGTGGATAAGCCAGTAGAACTGGGCAGCACGGTAGCCTTGTGGATAGCACAATTGCTTCACAGCTCCAGGGTCCCAGGTTCGATTCCAGCTTGGGTCACTGTCTGTGCGGTGTCTGCACATCCTCCCCATGTGTGCGTGGGTTTCCTCCGGGTGCTCCGGTTTCCTCCCACAGTCCAAAGATGTGCGGGTTAGGTGGATTGGCCATGATAAATTGCCCTTAGTGTCCAAAATTGCCCTTAGTGTTGGGTGGGGTTACTGGGTTATGGGGATAGGGTGGCGGTGTTGACCTTGGGTAGGGTGCTCTTTCCAAGAGCCGGTGCAGACTCGATGGGCCGAATGGCCTCCTTCTGCACTGTAAATTCTATGTAAATTCTATGTAAACTGTCAAGTTATTTAAATTGACAGCCCTTCAAACAAAAAAGACCTGGGGCGAGATTCTCCGACCCCCCGCCGGCATGGATTAAACCACCTCTCTTACCAGCGGGACAAGGCGGCGCGGGCGGGCTCCGGGGTCCTGGGGGGGGCGCGGGGCGATCTGGCCCCGGGGGGTGCCCCCACGGTGGCCTGGCCCACGATCGGGGCCCACCGATCCGCGGGTGGGCCTGTGCCATGGGGGCACTCTTTTCCTTCCGCCTTTGCCACGGTCTCCACCATGGCGGCGGTGGAAGAGACTCCTTCCACTGCGCATGCGCGGGGTGCCGTGAACGGCCGCTAACGCTCCCGCGCATGCGCCGCCCGGCAATGTCATTTCCGTGCCAGCTTGCGGGGCACTTCCGCCAGCTGGCGGGGCGGAAATCAGTACGGCGCGGGCCTAGCCCCTCAACGTTAGGTCTCGGCCCCCCAAGATGCGGAGGATTCCGCACCTTTGGGGCGGCGCGATGCCCGACTGATTTGCGCCGTTTTTGGCGCCGGTCGGCGGACATCGCGCCGATACCGGAGAATTTCGCCCCTGCTTATGTTTGTGAGAGTTGAATAAAGTCTGTTCAATAGTGTCAATAATTGTTTGTTGCCATGTACAATTATTTTTAATGCTTGACTCTTTCCACAACCTATTATTATCACAGTAATTGGCCATTAATTCACAATTCAATTGACAGTTCAAAGATGAAGAAAGAATTAATAGTCTTTGATGTGAGGTTTTGAATGCAAATGTTTGTTTTTATAAAGGATTAAATACTTGATGGGATTTAAATATATTGAGTTGACATTCTTGAATGAGAGTGTTTTTATTATATAATTAAGTCTCTCACAGATATTTATACATTTATTTTATTTCATCTCAGCATGCCTCCTGAGGTCTGCCTGTGGTGGATACTGTGCGAATTGGCATGGAGGGTGTAAGGTCAAAGGGTAGTGAGTTGGCATGAATTTGCATTAATTTGTACTAGGTTGGTCTAGGGGGTGCAATGGGCAATGGAGGTGGATGGGGACATAGTTTGTCATGAGTTGGAATGTATGGCCGTGAGGAATGGGTGGGCATTGTGAGGGAAGATAGCGAGGTGGCATTGTGATTAAGAAAATAACTGGCGTGAAGTCCAAGAGAACCAGGATGGTGCTGATCTCGCAATACTGACAACAACTCTAAAGTAAACTGGTTCGCACAGCTGCCTCACAGCGCCAGGGACCTGAGGTTCAATTCCGGCCTTGGGTGAATGTCTGCGTGTACGTTTGCACCTTCTCCCTGTGCCTGCGTGGGTTTCCTCATGGTGCTTCAGTTTCATCCCACAGTCCAAAGATGTGCGGATTAGGTGGATTGGCCATGCTGAAATCGTCCCTTTGTGTCCAAGGATGTGCAGTTTAGGGGGCGTTATTGGGAAAGGGCAGGGGGAGTGGGCCTAGGTAGGGTGCTCTTTCAGAGGGTTGATGCAGACCTAATGGACCAAATGGCCTTCTTCTGCACTGTAGGGATTCTATAGATTCTAGGGTTGTCTTACTAACGTGTCTCAGCCATCAATCATAGTGAGTCCATTACATTTACATGCCAGCAATGTGAGACTGTTGAGAAACAGAACAGCGCACAAGGCTCTGTGTAAAAGCAGCTGAAGGTAAAAAAAACACTCTTAACCAAACTTCCTAGAAGGTGACTGGTTTGAAGCTGCCTTACACAACACCCACTTTTACTTTACTTGAACCCGCACATTACCTGCCTGGACATGCTGCAGCCAAAGCAAAACCGGTTACTCATGCACAGAAATAGGAGCTTAACTTGCAAATTAGCGCGTGTTCAGTGAGACTCCAAAGAGAGGCCCACACAGATACTCTAAATTACACCATTTCCCCAGGTGGGGCCAGACAGCATCACACTAAAGGACACTGATTTGAACCGCACACCTGGATACCTGGGTGGATATAATCTAATGCCCCCTAGACAGTCTCCAATAGATGAATCATGACAAGTACCACATGCACTCTTCCCCAATCTACTTTTAATCCGCATACTTGAAATTCATTGTAGGATGTAGAATCCCACTCCGGCTAAAAGCCTAAATTTTAAAACATGGAAGGAAAGGCAAAATAAAATAGATACGATAGCATTGCCAGGTCAGTCGAAGCGTAATTCAGTGCAGAGGTACTTCAATGTAATTAGTATTGCACAAGATAGGGCAGCAAGGTGGCACTGTGGTTAGCACTACCGCTTCATGGCGCTGAGGTTCCAGATTCGATCCTGGCTCTGGGTCAATGTCCGTGTGAAGTTTGCACTTTCTCCCCGTGTTTGCGAAGGGTTTCGCCCCCACAATCCAAAAGATGTGCAGGGTAGGTGGATTGGCCATGCTAAATTGTCCCTTAATTGGAAAAAATTAATTGGCTATTCTAAATTTTAAAAAAATATTATTGTACAAGATATTACAACAGTGCAGATATTGCTATGGTACAGAGTATATTAGTAGGTGTGGCTCTACATTGGTACAATGCAGGTATGATGTTAAGTGATATCACAGTGCAGATGGTATGCGAGCAGAAGTATAATAGCAAACATATAGGCGTCATTCTCCGACCCCCGCCGGGTCGGAGAATGGCCGTTGGATGCCGTTAATCCCGCCCCCGCTGAAGTCTCCGGTACCGGAGATTGGGCGGGGGTGGGAATCGGGCCGCGCCGGTTGGCGGGACCCCCCGCTGGATTCTCCGGCCCGGATGGGCCGAAGTCCCGCCCAGAAATTGCCTGTCCCGCCGGCGTAAATCAAACCTGGTATTTACCGGCGGGACCAGGCGGCATGGGCGGGCTCCGGGGTCCTGGGGGGGGTGCGGGGCGATCTGACCCGGAGGGTGCCCCCATGGTGGCCTGGCCCGCGATCGGGGCCCACCGATCCGCGGGCGGGTCTGTGCCGTGGGGGCACTCTTTCCCTTCCGCCTCCGCCACGGTCTCCACCGTGGCGGAGGCGGAAGAGACTCTCCCCACTGACGCCTATACGGAGGCCACACAATGAGGCGGAGAACCGCTACAATGATGCCCATGGAGCGACAAGGGGAGTGATAGAGAGGTGCTTTGGCGTGCTGAAGATGCATTTCAGGTGCCTGGACCTCTCTGGGGGCGCCCTCCAGTATCGGTCAGATAGGGTCGGCCGCATCATTGTGGTGTGCTGCGTCCTGCACAACATAGCCCAACAGAGGGGCTATGTGCCGCAGGCAGAGGAGGGCGGAGAGGAGGAGCAGCAGGAAGAGGCGCAGTCCTCCCCGGATGAGGGGGATGGGGGTAATGGTCAGGGCAGACGGGGTAGACACAGGCGGGTGGCTGTCCACCGTTACCGGCTGGCCCACCGGGCACGGGACAGACTGATAGCCGCCCGCTTCACTGACTAGATGGGCGTGGGCATCGGGTAGTGTGGCCACAGACCGCACACCATGGCAACAGCCGACCACCCACACCCCCCACCCATCCACCCACCCAGCACCCTCACCCCCCTCCCCAACCCCAACCACCCCACCCGCATGCACCCCCCCCCCCATTGCTGATCCACCTGCGGCACAATGGCCGGGCTCACACAGTTGCGGGTGGACGCGTGTCTATTGCAGGCCATGGAGGATGATGACAACCCGCCCTGCGATGAGCTCCTAGCTCCACATCGTTGGACTATGTCTGACCCATGGCCACAGTACCACCATCCACCCGGACCATCCCTGCATGCAGCTGTGACACTGCAGCGCACGATCCCGTCCTCTGCCCGGGGGGATGTTGATGGCAGCCCAGGGGGAAGGGGGCAGACTCACCTGGGGCTGAGGTAAGACCACCCCTCACACACACACTTGCGCTCAACGTACATGACACCCCCGCACGCTTTGGACAGAGCACAAAGGCAGCTTCTGTAGGTGTAACATTGACTTTCATAACCAAAGGAGTTCATGCACGTGCCCTAGCCCCTAAAACTCATTTGTGCCCTGCACCCGTGCCAACTTACTCAGTGTCTAATTGTTTGGCCTTCCGGGCCCTTTGACTACGTCTACGTGGTTCCCCAGACGGTACAGCAGAACTGGACGTGGACTCCTGTGATTCCTGCCCTCTGACACAGGATCCTTTTGGCGGCCGTTTCCTGGGGCGTCCTGGCCTAGATGGGCCAGGCTGCGGCCCGGGCAACTGGGATGGCGAGCTGCCAGCCTGTCCTGCCCATTGCCCACCCGATGCACCTGGGACGGAAGGGGGGGAGTCCGAGGTGTCGCGGTGTTCCGGGACCTCCCCTACAGGGGGAGCCGGGACGGACCACACCACCTCCTCCTCCCTCGGGGTGCCCGATGGCCCCCAGGCCTCTACATGGGTGGGGGATGCGAACGGACTGGCCATCCGACGCCCCCCCAACATCTGCCGCTGCCAGTCCTGGAGGCCCGTGCTGGTATCGACAGGGGTCTGCAGGTTTGCAGCCATGGAGCCCAGGGGGTTGGCAAACCCTGTCTGTGACTGTGCGACGCCGGCTCGCACATGGCCACTGGCGCTGATGCCCTCAGCGATGGCCTGCTGAGACTGGGCCATGGCCTGCAGAGACTGGGCCATGGCCTGCAGAGACTGGGCCATGGCCTGCAGAGACTGGGCAATGGCCTGCTGAGACTGGGCTGTGGCCTGCTGAGACTGGGCTATGGCCTGCTGAGACTGGGCCGTGGCGTTGAGCGCCTCTGCCATCTGGCGCTGGCACTGGCTCATGGCCTCCTGTGAGAGGGCAGCCATGTCCTGGGCCACAGACGCCGCCTGCACGGAAAGCCCCAGGCCTCGCAAACCGTTCCCCATGTCTGACACCGTCGCACCCATTGCCTCCACCGCGGACGCAACCCGTGCGGTGTCGGCCTGGGTGGCACGCATGACCGGCACCACTCCCAGCTCCTGGACGCGGATGGACTCCTCCACCTGCGACTGCAGCCGCCACAAGCCGGCCGTCACCCTCTTCGCTCGTCTCCGGGTCGGTGGTTGCATTGGATCTATGGGTGGGTGTGGTAACTCCAGGAACCCGGGATCCATCTGGGCGGCAGATGTGCGCTTGGGCTGGGCTGCCCTCCGACCGCCCGGCCCCTCAGCTGCTCCTACCTCCACCTGCTGTACCGGGACGGTTGTGTTGTGCGCACCAGTGAGTGTACCAGACGCCTCATCACTAAAGTGCCCAACCGAGGTGAGTGTTTCTGCGATGGTGGAGGGTGTTGGTGACAGCAGTGGCGTTGTGTCGTGCTCTTCGTCCCACTCTGAGTCCATGGCACTTTGGGGTGGGGGTTCGTCTCCACCCATCCACTCTGAGTCACTGTCCGGTATTTCGTCTCCCTGGGTAGTGCTGTCCCGGGTAGGGGTGTCCCGGGTAGGGGTGTCCCGGGTAGTGGTGTCCTGGGTAGTGGTGTCCTGGGTAGTGGTGACCTGGGTAATGGTGTCCTGGGTAGTGGTGTCCTGGCTCGGCTGTGACGGGGGCCTGTGGCTGCCCCTCTCGTCGCTGGGTGGCACACGCCTGCGTCGTCGCACCCACATGTGACGGGGGCGTCGTCTCCCTGTTGCTCCAGGTCTCTCCGTCTCCCATGGTCTCCAAGGGACATCCTGCGGGCGTCGCATGCCGGAAGGTCCGGGTCTCTCCGTCTCCCGTGGCCTCCGAGGGGCATCCTGCGGGCGTCGCATGCCGGAGGGTCCGGGTCTCTCCGTCTCCCGTGGTGTGCGAGGGGCATCCTGTGGGCGTCGCATGCCGGAGGGTCCGGGTCTCTCCGTCTCCCGTGGTGTGCGAGGGGCATCCTGCGGGCGTCGCATGCCGGAGGGTCCGGGTCTCTCCGTCTCCCGTGGCATCCGAGGGGCATCCTGCGGGCGTCGCATGCCGGAGGGTCCGGGTCTCTCCGTCTCCCGTGGCCTCCGAGGGGCATCAAGCGGGTGGTCTGCATCTGCGGGGATGGGTGCCTGGACGTTTGCTCCTGCGATACACAATGAAGCATGCATGGTTAGACATGCAGGCAGTGATCAGGTGATATGGGGGAGGGGGATATAGGGGAGGGAGGATATGGGGATGGGCTGTCGGTGGCTCACTTGCTAGTATGCCCCCGACCTCTGCATCAGCAACCTCCCGGTCCTCAGCTCTGCCAGCCAGTTCCAGGGCCCTTTCCTCGTGTTCGGTCACTGGCCTCTCATCAGCGGGGCCTCCTCCAGTCCTCACATGCTCCCTGGTGTTGTGTGCGCGTTTCTCCTGTGGCGGGGGGGGGGGGGGGTGGCAGGGGTTAAAGGCAACAGTGTTAGGCAGGTATATGAATGCACGCCATCGGTTGCGCGTGTATTGCAGAGGTTAAGGTTAGGGCTGGATTCACTTGGGGATATGGGGGAGGGGGGATATGGGGAAGGGGGATATGGGGGGGGGGGATATGGGGAGGGGGGATATGGGGGAGGGGGTATATGGGAGGGGGGGATATGGGGAGGGGGATATGGGGAGGGGGATATGGGGATGGGGGGATATGTGGAAGGGGGGATATGGGGGAGGGGGGATATGGGGGAAGGGGGATATGGGGGAGGGGGGTATGGGCGATATGGTAGAGGGGGGGGATATGGGGGAGGGGAATATGGGGGTGGGGGGATATGGGGGAGGGGGGATATGGGGGAGGGGGGATATGGGGGAGGGGGATATGGGGAGGGGGATATGGGGGAGGGGGGATATGGGGGAGGGGGGATATGGGGGAGGGGGGATATGGGAGAGGGGGGGATATGGGGAGGGGTGATATGGGGGATATGGGGGGGATATGGGGGAGGGGGGATATGGGGGAGGAGGGGATATGGGGCAGGGGGGGATATGGCGGAGGGGGGATATGGGGAGGGGGGATATGGGGATATGGGGGAGGGGGATATGGGGAGGGGGGTATGGGGAGCGGGATATGGGGAGGGGGGATATGGGGTGGGGGGAGGGGGGATATGGGGGAGGGGGGATATGGGGGAGGGGGGATATGGGGGAGGGGGATATGAGGGAGGGGGGATATGGGGGAGGGGGATATGGGGAGGGGGGATATGGGGAAGGGGGGATATGGGGAGGGGGGTATGGGGGAGGGGGGGATATGGGGAGGGGGGATATGGGGGAGGGGGGTATGGAGGAGGGGGGGAGGCTCACCCTGCCTGCTCTGACGATGTCGTTCACCTTCTTGTGGCACTGGGTGCCTGTCCGTGGTGTCAGGGCCGCAGCGGTGATGGCCTCTGCCACCTGCCTCCACAGCCTCCGGCTGTGGCGTGGGGCAACTCTGCGGCCGTGCCCGGGATACAAGGCCTCCCTCCTCTGCTCCACTGCGTCCAGGCCGCCTCCACATCCCGTGACTGGAACCTCGGGGCTGAGCGGCGGTCAGCCATCCAGTCGGGTGTTCCGTTCGGGTGTTCCGGTCGGGTGGGGGGGAGCAGCGCGTCCTTATGAGCCGTCACGCCGTGCGGCGTGTATGACGCTGCACGGCGTGAACCACGTGCGCAAGCGCGGATCCCGTCACGTCGCTGCTAGCCCATTTCGGGCCGGAGACTTTGCAACGATTTTTCCGTCGTGACGCAAGTCAGATTTGCGCTGTTTTTTGCGCCGATCGGCGGACTTTGCGCCGATAACGGAGAATTTCGCCCCTCATGTCTGACTGGATTCAATTTCTCTGTAGATCTCACACAACACAACCAGAAATATGTTGCAGAATGGATTAATTAAACATTAATTAATGCTGGATGAGTATCCTGACCTCATTGACCAGAGCAGTGGCTTACTCAAGCCTGTTCAGGACTGTTTGGGTTAAAACTGAGCAGTAGTACATTTGAATACAGGTTCAAATCTTCTCTGTGAGCAGAAGTCAGATTGTGAACTGACAATGCAAGTGTGTTATCTTTAATTCACTGATTCATATCACCACACCAATAGGGATTAAAGTGAGTCCTTTATGGATGAGAACAAGATGTAAAGGCTATTCATAAGTTCAAAGGTTTTGCCTGGTTGTATCTGTTTTTAGATTTTCTTCAGTGATTACAGCCTGGATAGAAAGTGCTCTTTGCAATAAATGCCTCGCATTTCTTCATATGTGCAAAGATTGCAATGGATAAACTCTCACTTTCTCTTCTACATGTTTCCCTCACACTGTACCTTTTGTACCAACAGATTATCGATTAATCTCAAGGTTCACAGTGTGGTAGTCTGCTGTTGATGTTCTACTTCAATGTTATTCTTACAAAATGTCACATTGATGAAGTTTGACTTCAGCAAAAATATTTACTCTTTTATTTTTAGAACATGTGTAGGGGGTTTGTATTCTCTGTGCCAAAAGGTTAATTTGCAAGAATTTTATTGGCCGGGAGGATGGTGGAGAGTTTGAACTTCCCTTTGAATGGGAAGGGAGGGGGAGATGAATCGTACTGAATTTCCGCTGGTGTTGAATGTTCAGGGCAGGTTATGGTTCAGATCTAGATTCTTGGTTGGTAGACCATCCCTCCAAATCAGATGACTAGAAACAAAAAGCTTTGTTAGACTTGCAGGCTCACAGGGGTAGAGCAGAAGAGGGGAATTACTGGGTTGCTCTACAGAGAGCTGGCATGGACTCGAAGGGCTGTGTGGTCTGATTCTGTGCCTTTATGACTCAATGGAAGTAGAAACACCTTGACCACCCGGAGCGGGGAGGGGGGCAAGGAGGGAGGAGGGCTTCCTTGTAAACCTGCTCCTGGGCCTGGCCAAGTTGATCGTTAATAGGTCCAGGCAGCGGGCAGTTGAGGGGTTGTCTCACCCAACTGCCTGCCCCTCTACTGCGGCTACATGCATGGCCGGACGTCATTGGAGACGGAGCATGAGGGGTCCACTGGCAGGCTTCAGGCCTTCCTTGATCTGTGGGCATAGTGGCGACTGTGGTGCATCATTACCCCTGGGAATGATATTTTGGCTGAGTTAGTTAAGTTTCCTTTGAAGTTTTGTTTCAGTGACAACACCTTACCTGAGCCTGTCATCCCCTCTCATTTTTGTTGAATTTATTGATTAATTAAAAGCGTATAAACACATTGGCCTTGAGATTCTGCATTGTGAGTTCCACCATTTTTACCTGAATGGAAGCTGAGATGGTCTCAGATATTTAGACCTGAATGTTTTGGGCCATGAGAGTTGTGAGTGGAGTAAAACCAGCAGTAACATGCTGGGACAGAGGGAAATAAGGGTGCTTTGGAAAGCCAGTTCTGATTGAAGATTGCAGCAGGAGGCTGAAGCTGGAGTGGGGAAGTACAGGGTTGTGTTTGTCGGCGAGCTTTAAAGCGATGTTGCAGGAACGTTTGGCCGCCACCTTGGAAGAAGGTCCAACACAGGATAATCTGACAGATGCAGGTATAGCAGAGACAATGATATGGTACAGAAAATGCATTAAAGGCTGAATTTATAGGGCGGTGGAAACACAATGGCAGTGACTTGAAAATGGTATGAAAGACGTCTCCATTGCTTTGACGCCCACAAGTCATCCATTGACATGACTTTATTCTCTGAAGAGTTCTGCGTGGGTCAAGGTTTGATGGATGAATGCATTGTGCCAACTTCCAATGCATCTCACGTTGATGTCGAGGACCTTTTGCATTGCCACACACAATCCGTAGATTCAGGGAGTAAACGGCTCAGGAAGTTGAGGGATCTTCCTGTTGGAGCCAACAAAGCAACGTGGACGACATCCACAGACTGACCTTGGAAAAATTATTTACCCCCTAAAACTGGGTGGTCTTATCTCACTGCCACGTTGCCGTGATGCCAAAGGTGGATGAATTCTCGTGTAAAGCCCATTATACAACCTGACAAATAAGCATGCCCTTACTGTCGCCTGACGAACAGTATAGAGATTCCCCCTACAGAAATCACACCATGTCATCAAAAGTCGGGTCAGTTTCAAAGCCAGAAAGAGGGATAAGAGACCGATGGGCACGGTGCAGGTACCCATGCAGTGGGTGGCACAGCTTTCGATTGCCTCTTTGGTCAAGTGCGTTCTGTTTATCTGCATCTCTAGCTATGTTCCCTGTGAACGGAGTGTCCATGTGACTGGACAGCAACCCAACAGATCCTGTACAAACCATGCACCAATCAACCCTTTTTAGTTTCCACACATGCACGGCCATACAAATGAATTTAAATAGGCCAAAAGTTTGAAAGAAATCACCTGTATATTCCCCCCAAAAAATTAGAGTAACTCTTGATTTCAAGTCCCCTTTTTATTTTGTCATTCACAGACCACGGTAAGATCAGCATTTATTTCTCAACCCTAACTGCCTTTGAAAATTGCTGATGCGCCACCTCCTGAATCACTAACTGTTGGTATGGGATCCTTTATGGCTGGTGTTACCTGTATATTCTTTGGGGTGGGGCAATACCTGATGTTCTCCATTTTCATTAAATGCGGCATGACTCTCTATTGCTATTACTTCTGTGGCCACCTAAATTGGCCAGCTCCCGATTTAAAATGGCGAACGGCAAAGGCTGATGGGAAAGTCAGCCAACACAGACAGAAACCAGCAGGTGCAGGTTTGCTGTGTATTTAACTCTGCAAAAGCCCATACAGCATCGATACCAGCGACCATCAGCATAACAAAATGTAGCAGCCATCTACATACTGATGAGCAATCCCCGGGAACAATAAGTAACATTTGGGACACACAAAGCAAAGCCAGACTCCCCAGCGCCAGCAGGAGCCAACACAAAGGAGGTGAACCAACACCTCAAGACCGCCCATCGATCAGGGAACCGCTCCAGTATTGGAGAAATCAAACCAAGCGATTGGGGCAAAGTCATCCAGCAACACGAACCAACCTTGACCGTGACCGGTGCAGTGACCACCGAAAGAAGTAAGTCTTAATTCAACGCTCGCTACGAGATAGGCGCTCCTAGCTACCAATCCGTTGAAACATTGAATCCCGCAGACTCAGAACCCGAACGAAAGGCCATTTGTTCACCTGACCTGGTGGGCCAGTCCGAAGTTAAGTATAGGCCTGTTAGGTGTAGAAGTAGCTTAGTCGTAGAATTTGTGCATGAGTAGTGATTACTGTGTAATCAGTGTATTGAGTTATTGATCATTACTTGGACTTGAACCTCATAAAGATACCTGGCGACTCGAGAGCAAAGGTAATAAAACAGAGCAATTGAACCAACCGGAAAGTTAGCAACACTTCTCCTATTCCTCCATAATAAAGACAGGGAACACTATGACTAAAGGGATTGTGATATCTGGGGCGAAATTCTCCTGAAATGGCGCGATGTCCGCCGACTGGCGCCCAGAATGGTGCCAATCAGACGGGCATCGCGCCGCCCCAAAGGTGCGGAATGCTCCGCATCTTTGGGGGCCGAGCCCCAACATTGAGGGGCTAGGCCGACGCCGGAGGAATTTCCGCCCCGCCAGCTGGCGGAAACGGCCTTTGTTGCCCCGCCAGCTGGCGCGGAAATGACATCTCGGGGCGGCGCATGCGCGGGAGCGTCAGCGGCCGCTGACAGTTTCCCGCGCATGCGCAGTGGAGGGAGTCTCTTCCGCCTCCGCCATGGTGGAGACCGTGGCGGAGGTGGAAGGGAAAGAGTGCCCCCACGGCACAGGCCCGCCCGCGGATCGGTGGGCCCCGATCGCGGGCCAGGCCACCGTGGGGGCACCCCCCGGGGTCAGATCGCCCCGCCCCCCCCCCCCAGGACCCCGGAGCCCGCCCACGCCGCCTTGTCCCGCCATTCAAAAGGTGGTTTAATCCACGCTGGCGGGACAGGCAATTTATCGGCGGGACATCGGCCCATCCGGGCCGGAGAATCCAGCGGGGTGGCCCGCCAACCTGCGCGGCCCGATTCCCGCCCCCGCCGAATATCCGGTGCCGGAGACTGCGGCAACCGGCGGGGGCGGGATTCACGGTGGCCAACGGCCATTCTCCGACCCGCTGGGGGGTCGGAGAATGACGCCCCTGATCCCGGACATTGTTGGAACGATCAAGGCCAACCATGTGAATCTGTGGCAGAGGTTCATTCCCAGGTACAAGAACGCTGACTGACCCTCTCCACACAATCCCCTCACTTCCACGCATCTCAGCTGAATCTGGTCACAGCTGCAAATTTCAGTTAATCTTGGGCTGGGGCAGGTGTAAATGAGCTTCAGCAGGTGGCTCGCAACAATACATTTTGAGGCAACTTAGAGGTGGGTTCAATGTTGTTACTTAGGAAATAATAATCATGAAGCGGAGTAAAGAAACCTGTGAGAACAAAGAAACAACTCACTGAAAGTGGCGATGCAGGTGAATAAGGCCGTAAAACGAATTAGACCAAGCCCTGGAGTTAATTTCTAGAGCAGTGCTTCTCAATGTGTGTGGTCTCCCCAAGAGTCCATCTGCTGGTCTGCAGGCTGGTCCAAAATGCAAGACAAATGCAATCCACGCCACAGCCGAGGCCAAATGAGAGCACAGGTCCGAATCTGCAATCCCACTACACAACCAGAGCAGACCCTGTGAGTGTGGGATGAGTCAGCAATTGTTGTGAGAACAATGATGTAGTGTCCTAGGCCCGGCCATCTTCAGCTGCTGCACCGATGAGCTTCCTTCCATCATAAGGTCAGAAGTTGGGATGTTCACTGATGATTGCCCAATGTTCAGCACCATTCCAGACTTCTCAGAAACTGAAGCAGTCCATGCCCAAACGCGGCAAGACCTGGATTATATTTAGCTTGGGCTGATAAATGGCAAGTAACATTTGTGCCAAACAATGACCATCTCCAACAAGAGAGAATCCAAGCATCTCACCTTGACATTCAAAGGCATTAACATCACTGAATGTTCCCACTGTTAACATCCTGGGGGTTACCATTGACCAGAAACTGAATTGGAGCAGCCATAAAAGTACTGTGGCTACAAGAACAGGTCAGGGGCTTGGATTTCTGTGGAGATTAACTCACTTACTGACTCCTCCAAGTCTAGCATAAGTCAGGTGTGTGATGGAACATTCTGTACTTCACTGGATGAGTGCAGCTCCAACAACATTCAAGAAATTCAAAACCATCCAGGACAAAGCAGCTTGTTTGTTTACCACCCCATCCACCACTTTAAACATTCACTCCCTCCGCCACCAATACATAGTGTGCCATCGACAAGATGCACTGCAGCAGCCTCACCAAGGCTCTTTCAACAGCACCTACCAAACCAGCGACCTCTACCACCTTGAATGATAATGGCAGCAGATGCATGGGGACACCATCACCTGAAAGTTCACCTCTCAGCCACTCACCATCCTGACTTTAGACTCCGGTGCAGTTCCTTCACAGTTGGTGGGTCAAAATTCTGGAACTCCCTCCCTAGCAGGCCTGTGGGTGTACCCACTCTACATGGACTGCAGCAGTTCAAGAAGGCAGCACACCACCACTTTCTCAAGGGCAATTGGAGATGGGTAATAAATGCTGGCTAAGACAGCAACCCCACATCCCGTGAAAGTATATATATATCAAAAAATCTAGCTTCATAAGCAATTCTTTTTGGTCACTGTTACAAAATGCGACTATGAGATTGAACTTTTAACACTTGTGGGGTTGAAAATAAAGAAGGTGAACTGGCTGAGTGTAAGCCCAACAGGAGACTGACGCTCTTTGGTTTGGAACCAGACATCACCTCATTGGTGTCTCATCAAAAGTAGCGCCATCCTTCTTAATTCTTATGAGTTTTATTTTGGTGGTTGCAAGTGAAGGTAGGCCCAATAGGCGGTCCCAGGACATTTTGCCCCGCTAAAGGAGTCCGCAGAAGAAAATATTTGAGAACCACTGTGCTAGAGCGATAGAATTGAAAATGAGAGAAGGTAGACTCAATTATTTTTATTGAATCTTTGTTGGACCTCACTTGGGAGTAGCATATGCAATTCTGGTCTCCAGATTGTAAAAAGGATGTGGATGACTGGAGAGGGCTCAATAAAGTTTTACATGGATGATACCAGAAATGTGGGGATATAACTAATTAGGAAAGGATAAACAGGTTGGCACTCTTTTATCTTGAAGAAAGAAAGCTGAGGTTTGGCCGATCAGAGACCTTCAAAATGATGAAAGGTTTTCATACTGTAGACACAAAGAGAGCATTTCTACTTGTGGGGAAGAGCAAAATGAGAGAGCATCAATATCAGCCAGTCACCAAGAAATCCAGTAGGAATTTAGAACTTTTCCCAGAGTGGTAGGAATGTGGATCTTGCTGTCACAGGGAGCTGTTGAGGCGAAATATATAGATGTATTTAAGAGGAGGCCAGATAAGGATATGAGGGAGAAGGAAATAGACTCACGCTTCCCAAACCTTTTCCTACTATGACCCCATTTTGGGGCTTGCAAATTGGTGTTACCCCAAGAACCAGAGTGAACCTGGGCAATAACCCTCACTGCAAATACCAGCTGTGGGACAAGGCAGTAACACTGTGCCCTTTAAAACTTGTAGACTGCTACATCTTAAATGTCTCCTAAATGATTCAAAAGGAATCTTGACCTCCTGGTGAGAAAACTACAAGTGACTCACTTCATGACTGGCTGAACATTTATCTATTTGAGGGAATCCTGCAAATAGTCCTAATATACGACTCCAGACATTGAGCCCTTTTGGAGTGAAGACACCACCTTCAACTGGCCCGCACTGAGTGCTTTTCTTCAATGTGTCACACACGTGAAGCGTGTGCATATATGTGTGTACATGTATGTGTAATCTTCTTTAAATCCACAAAACTCTCGTACTCCGGGGCTAAGAAACACACATATCTTTCTTTTCAGGAAAACACACTGCAGACAGTAAGGGAGGGATACGAGGATTTCAGTTCCCTCCTGACCCTGTCCGTAATACTTGAGTCAAAACGTCAGCATGGGTTTGTCAGGCCAAATGTGTTCTACATTCTATGCAATTCTATGTAAAACTCACCCTAATACCTCTTAGTTTGTGCCAAGAAGATTGACTGCCAGGATGCAAGGGTTGTATGAACATGGAGCTGGTTACATAGAATTACATTAGAAATGTGTGCCTTTCACAGAACAGTGCACCGCCCACAGGATACACCTAGGCCTTTTGATGTGCCTGTGCACAGCACTTCAACAATACCCAGCATGTAGACTGGAGGTTTCAAAAAAACCCTAATGATCAGAAAGAGGTGAATAAAGTCTGAAGTCAGAAGAACCATATGCCACATTCTGTGAAACTCCAGAGAAAATCAATGAACTTCTTCCATTGGGAAAATTGGAGAGTGGTTCTTTTGCATCTCACAGAGGTGGTTTAGACTAATGGAATAGCAAAGATTGGAAAGCAGACTGTGAAGCTATCTTCTCACTGGGAGTGACGCATGGTGCACGAGAGATTGAATGATGGAGCGATCGCAAATTGGAGACAGGCTTTTAGTGTAATGAGGAGCAGGACTATTTTCTTTTGTTGACAGGTCAGGAATGCTCAGAAAGAACTCAGAAGAGCATGGTCGCTTGTCATTAAAGTTTGAGGAAAATATGACACCCAAACTGGCAAAGCAGAAAAACTGAAAGGAAGGTGCTTCAGAGAAATGAACAGAACACATGGCACAAAAGCACAAAGTAAGAGGAGTTGTGACAGACACACCAGGAAAATCAAGACCTTGAAAGAGCTATATGTCTGAATGACCAGAAATGGTGAGAAAAAGGAGTGGGGGCTAGCAGAAACGAAGAGAAAGAAAAATGGATGGTGATTAACAGAGTAAGAGAAAGAGACTAATGGAAATGGGGATAGAAAGAGAAAAAAGTCAATGATTAACAGAAATCGACAAGAAAAGAAAATTAGAAGTTGGAAGCAGAGGGGAAACACTGACTAAATGTTCTCAGATATAAAGGGGTCTAAATTCAAAAGTCCCTGAAACAGACAGTGGGGTTGCGATATGCATTTAACCCCTGCCCATTGATTGTACATGTCTGCTCAATTCAATGGTCTCAATGTACAACCATTACCAACCATTTTGGTGATTGGCTGGATAAATCAGCAGGGGTCCAATATTGTGAGCAGCTAGCACCACAAAACCAGCCTGCATTTCTTACAGGGGTGGTACATGGTGGGCACGTGCAGCAGGTGCTGACAATCAGGCAGGAAGTGAATACGTCTCGGAAACAGTGAGGAATGACACAATCTGGGAGAGACTGGGCTCAGGGACCCTGAACTGGAGATCTTTTTGGAGGCAGTTGAGAGTAAACAGGCAGTTTAAATACTAACTTTTCACAACCCAACATTTTCAATACCTTCCTGGGACTTTGAAGTCTAACCACAATAAACAGATGTTACAGCCATTGTCTCCAAGTGTGAATACCTCACATCTTCTTTCCAGCAAAACAATCTGGGCCTCCCTTTCACCTGTAATAGCCACGTCACCCAGGCCTGTTAGACAGATTGCGGAATAGGTCACATGACTCATTACCCTAAATTAAAGGCACAGTCCCAAAACATACCAATCTTATAAAGCTCATAATTTTCACATCACACAGCAACTGGATGTTGAGAAAGTTTAATCACACCCAGCATAATTTACCCCACAAGTATGCATGCCTGCCGTGAGCACCATTTTGGAGATCCAGGTGCAATAGTAACCTCCAAGGTTTCTTGCCAAAACTGTTTATCCGAGGAATGACAGACACGTTTGTGCTAAGGACAGCCATATGGCGATGGAAAGATATGTCAATGCACATTTGACAATTCACTGCTTGCAGTAATATATCTAAAACACCATGATTCAAGAGACAGCAACATCATGTAAAGCCAACCAGAATGTCTCATCTATTCATGAGCAGAATATTTTACAATATGCTCATGTAATCAGTAGAACACATTCATGTGAAGACAACCTCTTGATTTCACAAACTGCTTTAGAGCCCAATGAAGCACTTTCAAAGTATATTCACTGTTACAGTACATGAAATACAGCAATCAATTTGTGCATGGCAAGATCCCATGACCAGCAATGTGATAATGACCAGATATGTTGTTTCATTTGTGATGTTGACTGTGGGATAAATATTGGCCAGGACATCCGGCGCCGGCCTAGCCCCTCAATGTTGGGGCTCGGCCCCCAAAGATGCGGAGCATTCCGCACCTTTGGGTCGGCGCGATGCCCGTCTGATTGGCGCCGTTTTGGGCGCCAGTCGGCGGCCATCGCGCCGTTTGGGGAGAATTTCGCCCAGTGTCAAGAGTTCTACAAACCGAGCCAGAGATGGGCATCAGTGTGAGCTCTTTGTTCTTGTTTTATAATTATAACATGTCAATGTTTCTTTGATGCGCATCAATAATATCGGGCGTGATTTAATGGGACAAAAATACAGCCACGTTTAGGGCGCGTTTAGCAGGGTGTTTTCTGCTACTTAGCTGCAGTTTGCCGTTCCTTGAGGCCTCCACAAGGAAAGCCTGGCCAAGGCCGCACTTCCATCAATTCCTGTACTGACGAGCTCAACTCGCCAGTGCAGGAAGATGAGTTGCGGGTCAGGCACCATTTGTAAAGGCAGCCCCGATCTTTCGGCTCCCTCAGCAGACTTCTTCATGCCTTTGGGAGGCCACAGATATAAGTTTTTAAAATAGACAGCAGAATAAACTTTAGGGGCTGTATTCTCAGTCCGCGGGATCCTCCATTTTGCTGACAGCGCACTCACACACGCACATTTCCCGACGGCGTAGGGATGCCCACAATGGGAAACCACGTTAGCCAGTGCTGGGGCGGAGAATCCCGCTGCCGGCAGGGGGTGCGCCGCATCAGAAAACAGGTGCGGCGGGGCAGGGTATCCCACCCAAGGAATTCAGTTTCAAGATTCATAGTTGAGGTAGAAACCCCCATGACACATTCAAAATTATATTTTAGAGGTGGAAGAAGGTATATGGGAACAGGATGGATAAATGTGATTAGAGCTTCTACTGGCAGTGAGGATCAATGCCAGCCTAGATTGGTTGGGCCGAATGGCCAGTTTCTGTGTTGTACCTTCTTTCACATTTCGACATTGGGTAATCCAGTATCCCAGGGGCCCTGGGGTCCCAGCTTTGAATCTCACCATGGCAAGCAGATAAAACGTGAATTCAATAAAAATCTAGAAATAAAAGTCTGACGATGACCATGAATTCATTGTCGTAACAATCTATCTGGCTCACTCATGTCCTTAGGGACAGAAATCTGTCATCCTTACTTGGTCTGGCCTACATGTGACTCCACACCCACAACAATATGGTTAATTCTTAAATGCCCTCTGTGATGGGCAATTCATGTTTCCCAGCCATCGACGTCCATATCTCATAATAGTAAAAATGATCCCAATAGAAACAAGAGTTTTTTTCCCCTAATAATCTGGGCTTGATCTGAACCCAGGTTCCAGAGGTGAAAGTGTTACTCACTCTTTCCAGAAACCTTGATTATATCATGTAACGTAAACAACCTGAAGTGTTATTTCAACAGAACAACATTCTGAAGTTTATTGTTTGAAAAGGAAGGTATGGATAGAGCTTGTCCTTTGGCACTGAACTCACTTACAAGTGGATTTCAGAGTTCAATGGTAATGTTAAGCTGGGACTGAATTAAAGTTCACAGTGCTGTGTGCAGCATGTTAGTACCATTCATGTAAATACAGATTGTAATGGAACAAGTAGACATATTACTGCATTGCTGTAAAATAAATCAATATGTGCAATAATTTGTTAAAGCGTAAACATGGTGTAAACAGTGTAAATATCGTACGATAAATATTATGCATGAAAATAAATAACTGCTGATTAAAAGGAAACAGAAGCTTGGCTGATACTGTGCGTGGAAAGTGCTGGTCAAATCATGACTTTATTGCAACGTACTTTTCAAAGGTCAAAATATGTGACTCACTTCTTGTTTTGTCAGAAGACGTAAAGGCACCAGGTCAGTGCATCAGTGTCACGATAATAAAAAAGATACAGCAACCCTGGTGGTCCATATCAGCTCGCGCCTTCTTCCGTTTTTGTACTTACCTCGACTCCCTGTGGATTTCCCATCCTGTATTCTTTTACTTTATTCCTTGGAAACCATGCCCCCCCCCCCCCAAACCCCACCCCCTCTCCACCACTCCTTTCCTGAACTTCCCACACTTACTATCTTTGGGTTTTTGGTTGACTCCTGCGACTGGCCTCTTTTATCCGCCGTTGACATTTCTGCTCTTCCTCCGCCATCCTCCCCTACCTACCCACTCAACGTCCTTCACTTCATCCCGTTGTGAGGTTCTCCACATCCATGCATAATCATTTCATTCCTCACTCTGACATTCTCCATCTGCCCGCTCCACCGATGGCAGACATGTCTTCTGCGTCTCCTTAACCTTAAGCTCTGGAGTTTTGTCTGCCCCTTTGTCCTCCTTTAAGTCATGCATTAAAACACAGCACCTTGACCATCATATGTCCCAGCTAACATATCCTTACATGGATTGGTGGCAACTTGTGTTGAAGAATGCTTTGGATCATTTTATTACGTTAAAGACGCTAAGGGTGGGAATTTCCAGCCTTTCCTGCTGGCGAGATCTTCCAGTCCTGCCAATGGTGAACCCCCAGAGGTGAAGGGTGTGAAAAATGGGAAACCCCCTTGACAGCAGCAGGACCGGAAGATCATGCCGCCAACCAATGGCGGGCTGCCTCTGGCAGCACAAAACACGCCAGGGAGGGAAAGGGTGGGTCTGAAAATCCGGCCCTATATAAATGCAAGCTGTTGTTGCTTATAAGATCATAAAACATAGAAGCAGAAGTAGGCCATTCAGCCCATCAAGTCTGCTATGCCATTCAATTAGATCTTGACTGATCTGATGTGATAATCCTCAACTCCACTTTCCTCCTTTAACCCGTGATTCTCTTACTTACTAAAAATCTGTTGGTTGCTGCCTTGAACGTATTTAATGACCTGACCTCTACAGCTCTCTGTGGTAAAGAATTCCACAGATTGACTACTCTCTGAGAGAAGAAATCCTTTCCTCTCTGTCGTAAATAGATGGCCCCTTACTCTGAGATTATGGCCTCTGGTCCTAGAATCTCCCATGAAGGGAAACAACCTCTCAGCATCAACCCTATCAAGCCCCCTGAGAATCTTATATGTCTCAATAAGGTCACCTCTTATTCTTCTAACCTCTAATGAGTACAGATCTAACCTACTCAACCTCTCCACATAAGAAAAACCCTCCCTACCCGGGATCAACCTCGTGAACCTTCTCTGGACTGCCTCCAATGCCGGTATTTCTTTCCTTAGACAAAGGGACCAAAGATTACAGCGGGTTGAGGCGTGGGTTGGCGGGGTGGGGGTGGTGTTTGGAGGTCCCGTCGGGGGCTCGAGAGATTGTGACGGCATTTAAAAATAGCGTCCCGATCTCACCCTGCAACTGAGTTCCGGCAAAATGAGGTCCTCAGAGCGGGAGAGGGACTAAGTGAGGCCTTGGTCATGCATTCCCCCGTTGAAGCCCCATATCTAACCGGAGTCACGTTAGATAGAGTTGTGTTTCTCGGCTCTGAGAGCACCGGGAAACACGCGGCGAAACATGCTTGCTGTGGGATATAGTTTCCATTTGGTTAAATCGTGTCCATAGTTTAGCCTGTGATGGTCTACATTCTGTTCCCTACTTCCTTGCTCTGCCCCCATGATGTTTCACCATTACATTCTACAAC
Organism: Scyliorhinus torazame; assembly: GCF_047496885.1. Classification (NCBI taxonomy): domain Eukaryota; kingdom Metazoa; phylum Chordata; class Chondrichthyes; order Carcharhiniformes; family Scyliorhinidae; genus Scyliorhinus; species Scyliorhinus torazame. The sequence continues at coordinate 23,806,787 of NC_092709.1, read as the reverse complement.
TCCCTGCTCTATCCCCGTGGCCTTTTCTTTTCTTCAGCTCTGGACCTTATAATTAAAATATGTATTTTATCCACGTTATAATTGACTGTAAAGTACTCCATTGAACACACAATTTGGAGCTGCCAATACATTTTAAGGCAATTCTTAAATTAATGGGTAAATTACTAGGATCTTTTACAAGCACCATGCTCAATAAACATATGGAGAGGGTCTGTGTGTTAGTCAATCCTGAATCTGGTTTCTGACACCAAGGTAGCTTTGCCAGATGTAATAGAATTAACCACGGCAGTAGAAGAAAAATGGTCTGTACTTGGGGATGTTTTAGACTAAATTGTCCGATGAAATAAATATTCCAAATTTCCCTTTTGAAATGGAGTGGCGCATCGTTTACACTCAAGAGGGGGGTGGATAGGTGGGGGTGGGGGCAATGCCCGGTTGAAAATGATTCAGAAATTGAAGATCAAACTATTATATCCTTGAGATGCCCTCTGCCCCAGATGTCAACCTTGTGACATTATTCACCCAATACAGATGTTCCAGTATCACTGCTGTTGAGGTCCCTTCCACAAGTCACAGGGTGCATCGCCACAGAGGTTTTCTCAATCATCTGTGGAAATGTTGGTGGAAGAGTTGATGAGATTGTGGAAAATTGGCAGAAATCATGATCTCTTAGATTTTTTGCAAGATTTCCATGGCTCTTCTGCCTAAACTATGGCCTGGTGAATCCAGGTAGAAATTCTTTGTTCCTTTCCCTTGACTATATCCATTATCCCCCTCATTGGGATTGAATTGCAAAGTCACAAATACAATCTTTAAAGTATTTCAAAATATTTTCTCAGACATTTTTAACCGGTCGCTTGGTAGCACAAAACGTGAATAATGCTGAACAGAGAGACGTGTTTCCAAAGCTTTTCATCTTGCACACACATAAGGACAAACTCAAGAGTGCCAAATGTCAAGAAATCCCAACAATTTATACTGCAGGATAGAAGGGTGCTAACTGGTTGGTAAAACGACTCTGATTGGCCAAGGCGTTGCCATGGAGAAAGCAATGGGGGATTCTAGGCTCCCCATGCTGCTGGGTAATTCAAAAAAGGCGCAAGGCTTGAACATATTCCTTTTGCCTGCAGAAAAGGGTCCCTGCTTTTGTTTGATCCTGTACTTGTGGCCCAACATCAGTTTTGTGTTATTTCTGGTGAAAGGTTGCATATCGGGCTATGCTGCCCAATCGCATAATCACATTTAACTGTCGACATTTTGTTTTAGGTTGAGCAAGCACGGCTGGTTGAGTACGGCTTGTACTCTGCGTATTATTAAACAACCGGAGGAACGTCGATTTGATCATGCAATGCTTGGGATCTATGCCGTTGCACCACCACTGAAATTCATACGCGATGTTGCTCAATTGTGTGGTAGCCAGAAAATGTTTCAATTGACTGGTTACATCCTTGAGCAAGACTCAATGTTCTGACACAAAGAAGAAAGTGCTTTCAACCTCAGTCTCCAGAGACCTCAAGCACATTAATTAGGCTGACACTTCAGTGCCGTACTGGGGAGTGCCACACAGCAGGAGGAGTCCTCATTTCGATGAGTAGTATTCCAGGTGAAGAGCTCAAACCCACTAAGAACATCAGGGATTCGATACAACTTTGCCTTCCTTTTTTTTTACCTTATCTGAGTTACCAAGCCAGGGCTCAGAGTGTGGATCAGGGGCGAACCCCTAATCCAGCTCCTCACCTGCTCCAAAAACTAATTCAAATTGAATCCAATTTGTGGTCCCCACAAGAGAGACATACCAGATCTGAACCAAAGGCTCAATCTACAGACACTTGATCTTAGCCAAAAGGCCGAGAAGCGATCAACTTTGCCTTCCTAATGGTGAAGTTTTAGACATGCCAAAGGGAAGCATATATGATGCATCCAATTGTGTACTTCCAAGTTAACAGAGAAATGAAGCAGAAAGGTTCCTACGATTGCTTGTTCTGGTGCCAGTGATGCCACTTTAAATGGTCTTTGCATACGTACAGAGGATAAGAATCAGCAATATACTGTGAGGTGTACAGGATTGCTTACTGCATTCGAATCACCAGGATGCTGGGGTTAAGTGGCGGGGAGGATCACATAATGAATCAGCTAAGATGTCTACAAATTAATAATTACTCACTGCATCCAGCTCAGTGATCTATCCCTCAGGCTATTCATACTCCCTCATACTCTTATGATGTCCTATGGAGAGAAGAGGATGTGGTCTGCGATACATCGCATCAAATGGGAACCAGGACATGCAACTGAGTATGATGAGAAATTATACCAGGAGGTATTGAGATGCAAATGTAACCTGGTATGAAGGAATTCACAGTGCTGCTATTAATTCAAAATGCAATCCTCAAAAAAAAGTCACAGCGGTAAACTGGCGTAACAAAATAGCAATGGCTATCTGCCATCTCGATGCCATTGTGGAACAAAAGTTTACCATAACTGCAATTGGATTAATGGAGTTACAATGGAGTTAGAACAAGAACAAAGAACAAAGAAATGTACGGCACAGGAACAGGCCCTTCGGCCCTCCAAGCCCGTGCCGACCATGCTGCCCAACTAAACTACAATCTTCTACACTTCCTGGGTCCGCATCCCTCTATTCCCATCCTATTCATGTATTTGTCAAGATGCCCCTTAAATGTCACTATCGTCCCTGCTTCCACCACCTCCTCCGGTAGCGAGTTCCAGGCACCCACTACCCTCTGTGTAAAAAACTTGCCTCGTATATCTACTCTAAACCTTGCCCCTCACCTGAAACCTATGCTCCCTAGTAATTGACCCCTCTTCCCTGGGGAAAAGCCTCTGACTATCCACTCTGTCTATGCCCCTCATAATTTTGTAGGAGTTCAGGGCATTGTCTGTGCTGCATAATATACAGAGGGTATCAAGGAATCCTTGCCCCTTGCAAAAATGCTCTGGTGGGACGGAAATTCTGCCTATCCCTTCTGTGGGTCAGGTCAGGGAAGGGCGTCATTTGACATTAGGATGCAACCAGGAAGGATCCCGCCATCTTCCTTTCAATGTTGCAGCAGGAACCTTAGTTTACATCAGGGAAAGGGCAGGTGTATCAGAGACTGGGATAGATACACTGCTGAACAGAAGCTTGGCAATGACAAGGGCTTTTGATAAGTAAGAGTAGGGAGTAGAAAATAGTTTCAGGCTCCCTTTCAGCATGACCGTTAACATTAATTTTGGGCTATGGCAGTACTACCAGCTGGTGGGAGAGCAACCTGTTTATACAATTTGTTCAACAAGAGTGTGAGCCACTGAGCTAAGGCTGACGTATGGCTGGAATTTACACCCATTAGGCTTCTTCACCCTCCCAATAATGCCCCGCCTCCCCGCACCCTCACCAACCTTCCACTCCCGCTTTCTCTCCATGCCCCTTGATCCCTTTAGCCACATGGGCTACGTCCAGCTCCCTCTTGACTACACCCCAGTAATCAAACCAGAGGTAACCCCAGAGGGATCGATCATCAGTAGGCTCGGTACCTGCCATAATTTGAATGTATTTATCATGCATGTCCACTGGACTGCCACCTTTGCGTGTGTGTGCCTCTCCAATGTTCTCGACAGCCAGCCAGATGGGCACAACGGTTGCACTGCTGCAGGTAAGGATGGTGGCCCCAACATCTAAGCGATCCCATTTCTGGGGTATGGCATGGGGACATGGCAGGTTCAGATCAGGAAGGTTTCTACGCCGGCATTTTAATTCTGCATGCTCACTGCTGTGACTATTACGTTTTAGAATCCAATCCTTAAGAGTATAAATCACACCTTGGCAATCAGACAGTAAGGTGTGGGTATTTTTAAGTCGTTGTTCACTGTCTCTTAAGTGTGGTTTGGCGTGCTGCTGCTACTTTCGTGAGAACATCTGTTTCTCTTTGAATAACATTCTCGGTTCTTTGAGTAACCGAGTGTCTTATATTTTACACCATGACTCCAATGATGATTGCAAATGTAACTTTATATGGAGGTTACTTTATATGGGTATGCCAAGAATAATTTAATCTGTGTGTTACCCACTTTCTTTCTGAGTGGCATGAGGTTCCTCTGTTGTGCTCACTTACGTTATGGTCAGTGCTCAGAGAGTACATTCAATATTAAATTCTATATTGGTTACTATAGCAGCAGAAGAGTACAACCCCCTATCTGCTTGTGTGACTTGCCAATGATTCTGTCCCAGATGGTGAGGAAGGCACAATAAAGTACTCAGGGTCGTCTTCTGTAGTCTGCAAGGGTAATTCTGCAACCCAGTTTGGCCTCATGAGCAGAATCACCCTGTGGCACCCCAGGCTTATTTCCACCAAAGTAACAAAGCAGTTGCAGTCCTCAACTCAGCAACGAGCCATTTTGTAGCAGCATATAGTGCCGATCTCCAGGAGTGGTTACCTTTGCCTGGTGAAGGCTTGGGAGTTCTCTAATAGCTCTCCGTTCTGGAGAACACCTTAAGGATTAAGGATGCGACGAATGTCGGAATTTCAGAGTTATTCTGTGGAATTCTCCTTCGGCGGGATCTTCCTCTTCGCCAGTAGCGCGCCCGCGGGTTTCCCGACAGCGTGGGATGGCCACCATGGGAAACCCCATTGCCCGGCTACCGGAACGGGGGATCTTGCTGCCGGCGGGGTGCACTGAGCAGGAAAACGGGGCTGGCAGGGCAGAGAATCCCGCCCATTATATGCATTTAGTGATAGAGTTAAAAGCCTGGGTTAGTGTGCGTATGACTGCTACAGTGGTGTTTGCAAAACATCTAGGTGTCATCGGTGCAATTCAACCATTCTAAAACTTGGGCTAATGTTTTTTGGGGGGATTATGAGTATTTCCTGTGGAGTACTTAAATAGAGACATTGGGCACGATCTACGCACAGTGGGACAGAGTCCTGCAGCACAGGGTTATCCAAGTGTTTCCTTGTGCTCGGAGCGCCAAGAAACAGCACACTATCTAACACCCATCCGTGTAGATCGGGGGCCTCAGCTGGGAATGCTCGGCCAAGACCGCATTTAGTCCCGTTTTCCGCACTGAGGACGCTGCTTGCTGGAACTCCTTATAGGCGGGCCTCGAGACCCTCCGCATGCCCCACATCCGCACAGAGATTCCCCGCTCGATCCCGCCTTGCATAAAATGCCAACTTGGCACCATGGCAGTGCCATACCAAGTTGCCCATTTGGCACTGGCAGGGCACCTACAAGGGTGCCAAGGTGACATTACCAAGGTGCCAAGCTGGCATTTTGTGTGCAATGGGAATTGGACCTGGGAGGGCCCTGCACGGGTGCGGAGGGGTGCAGGAGGGCGAAGACCCCCCCTTATAGGTGAGATGCCGCTTGGGGGACTTCGGGGGTCACATCGGGAGGTCGAGAGATTGAGACGCCGGTTCAATAGGCGTTCCAATCTCTCCCTGGAAATGGAATTAAGTGCGGCCTCAGTCTTGCGTTCCCACCTCAGGCACCGCCCCCCCCCCCCCCCCCCCAATCTCTCCGAATGGCCGTTTGATAGCGTGGTGTTTCTCGGCGCTCCGAGCACTCCGAACACCCGGCTGATCGCGCTATGAGGCTCTGTTCCCATTTTGGTGGTTATACCCAGAAACCTTTCCGTTAGTTCACGCCCGTTGTTTACCTTATCGCTAGCAGCAGTGAGCAACTGGTGGAAATCAGCCCCCGCCAACATAACCACACTGTGGCCAGCATTTAAACATGAATATGACTGAACATAACCTACTTACAAACTCTGTGTTACTTACTCACATCCCTCACGCTGCAGACCCTTGTTATGTTGAGCAATACAGAAATGCAGATGAAGAGATGATTTTGCTCAGTGTATGTAACAGTGCTACTTTAGAAGTATTGACAACTCTTGTGGACAATGGGAAAATTTAGACCTTCCTTGGTGATACATTGAAAGGTCGGAAGCAGATTCAACAGTTACTTTCAAACGGGAATACGATAACTATTTGAGATGAAAAAGCATCTCAAAATGGGGAAAGGATGGGGATTAGGCTTTTGTTATGGGCCAGGGTTTAGAGAACTCCAAAGTGTATCATGGAGTTCACCTGACCCACAACTTTTGATAGATTGTGGTATGGGGAGCTCAAGGCCCACTCTATAGGTGTGGTACAGCAGAAATGGAGAAGTATTTTTTAAAGCAAAACAATGTTTGTTCTATGAACTCAAGTTAACCCCCAAAGAATACAACACTAAGTAATCCTTGAGCTTTCCTTTTAACATCCAAAAGACTTAAAACAAAATCTTTTAACAGAAGCACCTCAGGTTTAAATTCACTACTGAGAACAGTTAGCACATTGAAATCAGCAAATGGACATTCATAAGCTTGCAGAGATACACACACATCCTGTTGTGATTGCAGCTTCTCCAAAACTAAAATGAAACAAACCCACCCTGCAGCATAAAGCGAAAGTAAAAAGCTGACAGACAGGCCAGCTCCACCCGCTCTCTAACTGCAGTAGGAAACACCCATTGTTTAAAGGCACTCTCACTACAGATATTTATATACACACCCATTTATAAACACCCATTTCTTAAAGGTAATCTCAAATGTCACCTCCCCCCAAGAAAAACAAACAAACCGTCAACTCCAAGATGGTTTCATTTTTCACCTTTTCGTTATCCTTTAAGAAATGCACACAGTAAATATATTTTTTCGTTCCAAAAAAAACAACACACGCAAACAGGTATAATAATATAGTCCTTTTTTTTTTTTGTTCTTCTTCCTCCAACTGGACCTGCTTCTGTTCATCACATTCGTGACAAAGCATCGGCTATCACGTTTTCCTGTCCTGCCACATGTACTATTTTTAAATGAAATGGCTGTAACAATAAACTCCAGCGAAACAGCCTTGCATTGTTATTCTGGAATCCCTCTAAAGACGTCAACGGATTATGATCAGTATATATAATGGTGTCAGATGGATTGCTGGTCACATAAATGTGAAAATGCTGCAAAGCCAGCACCAAACTCAAAGTCTCCTCAATCGTTGAATACTTTTTCTGGTGAGAATTCAATTTCTTTGAAAAATAACCAATAGGCCGCTCTAGCCCTTCGCTGTCATCTTGTAGAAGCACCGCACCTACACCCACATCACTCGCATCAACCGCTACTTGATTGGTTTGGTATAATTTGGGATGACTAACACAGGAGCAATGGTTAACACAGCCTTTAGGCCATCAAATGCCTGTTGACACTCCGCTGTCCACTGGAATTTGTTACGCTTCTTGAGCAAGTCCGTCAGTGGAGCGACCACACTGCTAAAATTCAAATTCAAATACAAATTTCCGGTAAAATCTACTCATACCAAGAAATCGCATTATTTCCTGTTGTGTCGAGGGTATCGGAAACTCCCCAATAACTTTTGTTTTCACATCCCGTGGGACCATTCGACCCTGTCCGATTGTATGGCCAAGGAAAGTGACTTGGGCTTTTCCAAATTCACTTCTGGCTAGGTTTATCACCAAACCCGCCTCCTGAAGTCGATCGAATAACTCCATCAGATGTTTTAAATGCTCTTTCTATGCCTGGCTGAAAATTACCAGATCGTCGATGTATACCGCACAATTGGGTAATCCTGAAACGACTTTGTTAGTTAACCGTTGAAATGCAGCTGGGGCATTTTTCATGCCAAATGGCATAACTTTGAATTGGCATATACCACCTGGAGTCACAAAAGCTGAAATCTCCTTCGCCCTTTCGGATAAAGGTATCTGCCAGTAACCTTTAAGTAAATCCAGTTTGGAAATAAAAACGGATTGTCCCACTTTCTCAATGCAATCCTCCAAATGTGGGATAGGATAAGAGTCCGTTCTTATAACTGCATTAACCTTTCTATAGTCCACACACAACCGTTGGGTACCTTCTGGTTTAGGTACCATCACTATGGGTGAGCTCCATTGGCTGCAACCCACTTCAATTATGCCATTTTTAAGCATACTCTCAATTTCTTTGTTAACCTGTGCCAATTTTAAAGGGTTAAGTCTATATGGATGTTGTTTGATTGGAACAGCATTTCCCACATCTACATCATGTATAGCCATTTTCGTACTTCCCAATTTATCTCCACAAACTTGCCCACGTGATATCAATAATTCTTTCAGGTCAGTTCGTTTTTCCTCTGGAAGGTAACTCAACAATTTATCCCAAATTTTAAGAACATCCTCGTTTTCCAATTTAATTTGAGGTATGTCAAATTGACAGTCATCTGGATTTGGTTCGTCGCTTTGAGTTAGAATCATTAAAACCTCCTCCTTTTTCTCTCCTTCCCTTTCAAAGTACCTTTTAAGCATATTCACATGACACACTCGGTGAGTTTTCCATCTATCTGGCATTTTACCACATAATTCACCTCACTTAATTTCCTTTCAATCTGATAAGGTCCACAAAACCTTGCTTTTAAAGGCTCATCTACCATTGGTAACAATACTAAAACTTCATCTCCACTGGCAAAGCTACGAACTTTGGATTTCTTGTCCGCTACCCGTTTCATCACATTTTGTGCAACTTTTAAATGTTGTCTAGCCAATTCACCTGCTCTATTTAATTGTTCCCTGAAATTTGACACGTAATCCAATAATGTAATTTCCGATTTCTCACTCAACAATTTTTCCTTAATCAATTTACGTGCTCCTCCTACCTCATGACCAAAAATTAGTTATAAAGGAGTAAATTTGGTTGACACATTAGGTGCATCCCTAACTGCAAACAGTACGAATGAAATTCCTTTATCCCAATCCTCTGGATAATCATGACAATAATCCCTCAATATTGTCTTTAATGTCTGATGCCACCTTTCTAACGCTCCCTGCGATTCTGGATGGTACGAAGTTGATTTAAATTGTTTTATTCCTAAACTAGCCATAACTTCTTTGAATAACCTTGAGGTAAAATGTGATCCTTGATCCGATTGTATTTCTGTGGGTAGTCCATATCTAGTAAAGAATTTAAGTAACTACTCCACAGTCTTTTTAGCTGTAATATTATATCCTGGAATGGCCTCTGGAAACCTAGTAGACACATCCATTAGAGTCAAAAGATATTGATTCCCACTTTTCGTATCAGGAAGCGGTCCTATGCAGTCAATTAGGACCCTTGTAAAAGGTTCCTCAAATGCTGGAATGGGTATTAAGGGCGCTGGTTTTATCACTGCTTGAAGTTTCCCTATCACTTGGCATGTGTGACATGATTGACAAAATTTAACTACATCTTTATGTAGTCCAGGCCAATGAAAATGTTTCTGGATTTTAGCTTGAGTTTTCCTTATTCCCAAATGACCTCCCACTGGTACCTCATGTGCAACTCGCAACACCTCCTTTCTATACCCTACTGGCAATACTACTTGATGAACTTCTGCCCACTTTTCATCCGCCTGCATATGTAAAGGTCTTCATTTTCTCATCAAGACATCACTTTTACGGTAATAACACTCTGGTATACACTCAGATTCCTCTTCCATATATGCTTTCTGATATATCAGTTTTATTTCTATATCTTTTTTTTGTAACTCCACCAATTTTCCTGAACTAAAAATATTCGCCTCATCCTCCACCTGTTCTTGTTCTTTTTCAACCATCTGATCAAAAATCGTTTCTGATAATTGCACTTCAACTTCATCTTCACTCTTTGATTTCTCCTCTTGTCTTAACCTGTGACTTTGCGACCTTGTTACTACACAATCCGGAAAAATCCCAGGAAATTCGTCCTTCAACACTGCAGTTGTAGATTTTCCACTGGCTTATCAACCACAGTAAGCTCATCCCCAGCTGCAATCCAGCTATATCATTACCCAAGATAAATTGTATTCCTGGACAAGATAGTTTCTCTATTACTCCTACTACCACTTCAATGGAACACTACTCTCTCAACCTGAATTCCACATATTACCACCTTTTCTGGCAACATTCTTCCCAAACTACATAACTCCTCATCTCTTACCATTAAAGATTGACTAGCTCCTGTATCTCTTAAAATTGTGACTTCTTTACCTGCTCCTCCTGATACAGATGAGTAAACTTTACCCACACAAGTAAATTCTTTAAAGACATCTGGCATCTTCTTATCAATCACCTCTTGATCAGGCTGTACGATCTTTTGCACCTCCTTCGCTTCACTTGGGCTTTCCTTTACCACTTAAAAAAACCCCACTGTCTTATCCTGTTTTACCACATCAGCCTTCCCAGTGCTTTTCTTCAACCACCAACACTGTGATTTTTCATGGCCTCGTTTATTACAGTGAAAACATTTGAAAGTTTTCATTTCTTTTCCACCGTCCTGGATTTCTTTTTTAATCGGAGGTACACTCTCCTTATTATCTCCCATCAGATCACCTTTACCTCTACCACTTGAGTATTTCTCATGTCCCCAGTTTCTATCCCTCACAGGCTGAAACTGATGTCGGAAACCAAGCTTTGATTTATGAACTAATTCATAATCATCTGCTATTTCTGCTGCTAATCTCGCAGTTTTAACCCTCTGCTTTTCCACATGAGTTCTCACTACATCAGGAATTGAATTTTTAAACTCCTCCAAAAGTATAATTTCTCTGAGAGCTTCATACATTTGGTCTATTTTCAAAGCCCTTATCCACCTGTCAAAATTACTCTGTTTGAGCCTTTCAAACTCCTTGTATGTTTGACCAAATTCTTTCCTTAAATTTCTAAACCTTTGGCTGCAGGCTTCATATGCACCTAAGATGGATTTTTTCACCTCCTCATACATCCCAGATACCTCCTCCAGTAGTGATGCAAACACTTCACTAGCCCTACCTACCAGCTTTGTTTGAATCAGTAATACCCACATGTCCTGTGGCCATTTCATTTGTTTAGCTACCTTCTCAAATGAAATGAAAAAGGCTTCTACCTCCTTCTCATCAAACCTTGGCAATGCTTGGACATATTTAAATACATCCCCACCAAGCCTTCGACTTTGACTCTCTTTCTCACTATCCTCATCACTATCATCCAACTGTACATTTCCCTTTGCGTCTGTCAATTTTAACTGACTGTCATGTTTCATGGCCATTTTCTGAAGTTCAAACTCTCTCTCTTTATCTTTTTCCCTGATCTGTATCTCCCTTTCTCTTTCCTTTTGTTCTGCTAGGGCTATTCTTTCTTTTCTCTTTTCTTCTCTCTCCATTTCTTTTTCCTCGCTCTCTGTTTCTTTTTCCTCTCTTTCTCTTTCATTTTCCGCTTTCTCTCTTTCTTTTTCCTCTCTTTCGTATTCAAGCTGCTTTAATTCTTTCTCATCTTCCATTCGTTTAATTTGTAACTGAATTTCTGCCATTTCCAATGAGTCAAACTCTATCTCAGGCAACTTTAAATGCTTAGCCACGCCATAATTACCTCATCTTTTCACATTTTGTCAGGTAATGTTTACTGCAATGTTTTTGCCAAATATAACAGTCTGCTAGTCTCTGTCTGTAAGGTACTGCGTGTGACCGTCTCCACCCCCAAAAACTTCAGAGCCTCTGAAAGAGCCATTGTCCACAACACACTCCCCACTTAAACTAAAATACCTGAAAAGCAACTACAATATGCTCACCCCTCACTGTCTTTAATTTCACTAAGCCAATCCAATAGATCAACTTTTATCCCCCTTGAGCCCCCAATTTGTTATGGGCCAGGGTTTAGACAATCCCAAAGTGTATCATGGAGTTCACCTGACCCAAAACTTTTAATATATTGTGGTATGGGGAGCACACGGTCATTCTCCAGGTGTGGTACAGCAGAAATGGAAAAGTATTTTTAAAGCAAAACAATGTTTATTCTATGAACTCAAGTTAACCTTTTTAAAACAGACAGTGAACACCTGAGCAACCATCAATTCCAATACAACCCCCAAAGAATACAGTGAACATCTTAGTAACCATCAATTCAAATACAACCCTCAACGAAGCCAACACTAAGTAATCCTTGAGCTTTCCTTTTAACATCCATAAGACTTAAACAAAACCTTTTAATAGAACCACCTCAAGTTTAAATTCACTACTGAGAACAGTTACCACATTGAAATCAGCAAATGGACATTTGTAAGCTTGCAGAGATTCATACACATCCTGCTGTGATTTCAGCTTCTCCAAAACTAAAATGAAACCAAACCCACCCTGCAGCAAAAAGCCTAAATCGAAAGTAAGAAGCTGACAGACAGCCCAGCTCCACCCACTCTCTGACATCACTGCAGTAATAAACACCCATTTCTTAAAGGTACTCTCACTACAGATATTTATGTACACGCCCATTTATAAACACCCATTTCTTAAAGGTACTCTCACATGACACTTTGTTGGATAGCACTGCCAGTGCCGACATCGGCACAATAGGCTGGATGGCTTCCTTATGCATCATATCATTCCATGATTCTATAATCATAAAGGGAAATATTTTCCTGCCTGTAACATTCACCACTCCCCTTACGTTCACCTCACTCTCCATTCACCCCGTTTGAGAGGTTTCAGCCATCCTGTCCCCAGATTAGGGAACAAACCCTCATAGGCAACGTATTTCCACACCTTCAAAATCTTCCTTTAATCTCATCTCTTTAACCGCTCCCTCAACCACCTCCCAATCAAAAACCACCGGGAGTATACCATCTGCACACGTTCTCTTTCTCAATGACACTGAAATAGCTCTTCAGGAGTATCACAAATGAAGATGGTGGATTGCTCCTCAGACAATTGTTTGGACCTTCTTGACATCCTGCGAGAGGATTGTTGACCCATAATCTCTGCTCGCAGGCTTTTTCCAGCCAATGAATCCAGAATTGCCGAACAGCGGACTCTATACCCGTGGCTCGGTTCTTCTCCAGCTCCATTGACTGGCTTTTCTGAGTCTTCATTGAATCAATTTCAAAGATCTGTGACGCCGTTTTCAAAACCCCTTCATCACCTCACCTCACACTAATTGGCTTTACAGCCACGAATTGCAGCACACACTTCCTACGCTGGCCTTATCAATATCATCAGCCAACGTCACAGAAAACAGCAAAACTGATCACAATCACATTAGGGACGGGATTTTCCAGCCTTCCCGCCGGCGAGATCTTCCGCCTGTGTTTCCGGCCTAGGTTTCTTGGGATGTTGCTGTGAGAAAATTGGCCGCCGCATTTCCTACCTTGCAATGCTGACTACACTTTTAGAAAGTACTTTATTGACTGTGAATCGCTTTAGGACATCTTAATGTCATGAAAGGCGTTTTGTAAGTTGTAAATTATTTGTTGCCATCTGTCTGAGCAGATCTTCAATATGCCTTTAAGTTCCTTCCCCTGCCCGATGCCGACGTGGAAACCCTTCTGGAGTGTCCTTTCCTGTGAGGATCACCGTGACCAGCTGCTGTAGTTGCTTCTGAGTAAAAACCAGGATAGAAAGAAAACCTAGTTGGCAAAAGTAGGTCAGTCTGCAAGAGGGAGGTTATAAAGGCCAAGACTGAGCTGTGAAATAAGAAGTTGTTTTCAGCATGAATTAATATAGTTGCTTTTCCTTTATTTCTTCACACTGATTTACGAACAAACCTAACCCAATAATAGCCTGGTAATTGCAGTCTGCAATGTTACATAATGAACATGTACCCATAATGTGGTCTTATTAAACACCTCTCTTCACAGATTTAATGAGGCAGTAATGTATCTGTTTCAATGAGGTCAATAGGGAAGAGAGAAAGTTTATAAAAACATAAGAAATAACAGTAGGCCATTTGGCCCCTCGAGCCTGCTGCACCAGTCAATAAGATCATAACTGACCTGATTGTGGTCTTATGTTCACTTGCTTGCTTGTCCACCCCACTGCCTGGGGCTCCCTTTATAGAATCCCTACAGTGCAGAAGGAGGCCATTCGGTCTATTGGGTCTGTACCGACCCTCCGAGAGACCATATCACCCAGGTCCACTCCTCTGCCCATCCCATCCTATCCCTGTATACCCGTAACCGAACCTGCAAATCTTTGGACACTAAGGGCAATTTAGCATGGCCAATCCACCTAACCTGCATGTCTGTGGACTGTGGGAGGAAACTGGAGCACCCGGAGGAAACCCACGCAGATACGAGGAGAACGTGCAAACTCCACACAGACAGTCACCCAAACACTAACGACCCCTGAGAGAGGAAATTACTCCTCATCTCAGTCTTAAATAGGAGACTCCTTATTTTGAAACAGTACCACCCAGTTCTAGAATTCTCCACGGTGGGAAACATCATCTCGGTATCTATCCTGCCGAGCCCCCCTCAGAATCCTATGTGTTTCAATAAGGTCGCCTTCTCCTAAACTCCAACGATTACAGGTCCAACCTGCTCAACTTTTCCTCAAAAGCCAAACATTTCATCCCAGGAATCAGCCGAGTGAATCTCCTCTGAACTGCCTCCAAGGCAAATAAGTCCCTCTTTAACCAAGGTATCCAAAACTTAAGGGTGTCTGAACTAAAACCGTGGGGGACTCTCTTTTCTGTGGTTAGGGTTAATATTTATGTTGCTGTCAGTAGCAGCTGCTGGGGAGACACAAGTACAATTTTCAAGCATGTGTCAGAACCTCGAATGGCAGCAGTGATACATTGTTATTGTACAGTGAGATAAGGTCTGGGCTGGGATTCTCCATCGGCCGAAGCCGGAATCGGGGAAAGCAATTGGACGGAGAATCGCGTGTGAGGCGAAAATGGTGGCGGACACTGGGCCCCCGACAGAATGCCATGTCTGGTGCCTCGTTAACAGCGTCAATGTGTTCTACTCGCACATAGAGTAAATGCTGTTGGCAAATCATTAATGGGCCTCACGTAGTATTCTCCAGGACTTCCGCAATGCTCCGGATACGCCGGGCGGAATTCCCGACGGTGCGGTCACTGGTGGTTTTAAAAATCGGGAAATAGGCGCTGTGGCTGATGAGTGAGAGAGAGGAGGTCGGATATGCAGAGGCACCGACTACGGGCTGCCAGTCCTGCCACTGGCAGGGCCCGCTAGAGAGGAGGGGACCCCCCGGGAGCGATGGCAGCAGGGGGTCGGGGGGGGGGGGGGGGGCAAGCAGGGGATGGGGCGTGGGCTTGGGATGATCCCTCATGGGACTGGGGCATCCAGGCATGGACTGACCTTGCCGCGGCCTGCAAGGCAGCCATCTTGCTGGGTACCCCACTGTCCGCCCTCCATGGCCTGTGGTTGCGCACAGTGACACCGGCCATATGGGTGCCCCCACCTCCCCCCCCCCACCCCCCCACCCCCACCAGCACCACACTCCATCCCCCGCCATTCACCCCAACCCGCCCCACACTCCACTTAACATCCTCCACCCCACCAACTTTTCCCCCCACAACGGTCCGCCATCGCTGGCGGGGCATCACACGACCCACCCAAGGGACACCTACAGTAGCCCCTTGCCAGACAGGGGCCGCGGAACATACTGATGGCATGGGTAGGGCCAGCCACCGGTACCCCTGCCAGCAGGGACGGGCACCGGGGGGCCAGAGGAGCCCAGGGCTGTGGAGAGCAGTGTGTTAGGGATAATGACCGGATGTGAGCGTGGGAATGGGGAGGAACGGGGGAGGGGGACATGCGAGGGCAGGATCTGCAGTGCAGACCGGGGCCACCGTGTAGCCCGGTTGTCCTGGTTGGGCACGGGGTACACACCATGCTAACGTGTCTGCCTGTCACGCCCTAGGAATGGTGGCCTTCACCCTGCCCGCCGCAGCCCTTGGGGGATGCACTGAGGCTGTACGAGCAGAAGTTGCTCGAGAGGGAACCTGCAGCAGCGGAGCCTGCCCTTGAGGAACAGGAGGCAGCCAGTGAGGATGGAGAGCCAGCCTCCCCAAAGGCCGAGGAGGAGGTGGGTGGGAGGCACTGCATCAGGCCTCGTGGGTACCGGCAGCGCCTGTCATTCGAGTACCTGCCGGACCATCAAAGATTCCGGCTGAGCAGGGAGACAATGCAACATATTTGCCAGATGATGGCGCACCTCGCACCGTGAAAGTATCGGGGAGGACACCCGCTCCCGGTGGCCGTCAAGGTGACAGTCGCCCTGAACGTTTACGCCACGGGGTCCTTCCAGGTGCTGAGTGGGGACCTGTCCAGGATCTCGCAGACCTCAGTGCACAGATGCATCTGTGTCATCACGGAGGCCCTATATGAAAGGTCAGCACAATACATCAAATTCAATTTGGACCAATCCCACCAGGATGCCCGGGCAGTGGAGTTCGCCACCATCGCCGAGATGCCCCAGGTCCAGGGGGTGATCGATGGGATGCATGTCCCCCTCCGAGCAGCTGCCCATGACGGGCCAGTCTTCACAAACCAAAAGGGGTTCCATTCGATGAACGTGCAGCTGGTGTGTTACCATCAGCTGCGCATCATGCACATCTGCGGCCCATACCTGGACAGTGTGCACGATGCCTTCATCCTGGCACACCCGACGGTTCACGACCTCTTCGAGGCGCACCTTCGGCGACGGGGTTGACTCCTGTGCGACAGGGTTTATCCACTGCGGTCATGGCCGATAATGCCTATCCGGAAGCCACAGATCGACATGGAGACCTGCTATAATGACACCCATGCAGTGACCAGGGACATGATCAAGCGATGCATCGGCACCCTGAAGATGTGGTTCAGATGCCTGCCTTGCTCTGGAGGGGCCCTCCAGTATAGCGCTAGGAGAGTCTCCCACATCATGGTGGCCTGCAGCATCCTTCACAATATCACGCAGCAGAGGGGCGTCGTGCTGGAGGAGGAGGATGAACGGCAGGCCTCGTCCAAGGAGGGGGCTGCGGGGGTGGGTGAGGATGGGCAGGACATGGCGCTCGGGAAGGACAGGAGGCCACACAACATATGCGGCTGGGCCAGCGTGCAAAGGGTGTTCTAATTGTCTCCAGGTTCACTGACTAGGGGGCCTGTTGAACAGCACCCCCACACTGTGCCCCAGATGACCAAACCCTCCCATGACCACCCTCCCTGCCCCACTGCCCCCTCCCCAGCCTTGCAACCCCCTCCGTGATTCCTACATGCCTCACTGTGGGGTACGGGTCATGGATTGGCATTAAGAGCAGGTTTGGTCCATGGGATAGAGGATGGTGAGCTCTGGTGCTCTGCATCATTTGACGACGTCTGACTCCTACCCATGGTAGCACTTTGCACCGTCCACCTGGGTGATTCCTGCATGAGGGTTGGCCATTCCTTCACACGGTCCCATCAAACCCCTGGGATGGCGGAGGCGGGGGAGGGGCTATGGGCTGCTGCTCGGGTGTCCCAGGTGGCACGGTGTTGCCTTGTTCCCCCCACTGTCCATTAGATGCACCAGGGACAGGAGGGGGAGAGTCCAAGGTGCTGTGGTGTTCAGCACCTCCCCTGTGGCAGTCTTGAAGCAGAGAATCGCACTTCTGGGGCGACATTCTCCGAACCACCGCCGGGTCGGAGAATCGCCGGGGGCCGGCGTGAATCCCGCCCCCGTCGGTTGCCGAAGTCTCCGGCACTGGATATTTGGCGGGGGCGGGAATCGCGACGCGCCGGTTGGCGGGCCCCCCCGCGCGATTCTCCGGCCCGGATGGGCCGAAGTCCCGCCGATAAATTGCCTGTCCCGCCGGCGTAAATTAAATCACCTACCTTACCGGCGGGACAAGGCGGCGCGGGCGGGCTCCGGGGTCCTGGGTGGGGCGCGGGGCGATCTGACCCCGGGAGGTGCCCCCACGGTGGCCTGGCCCGCGATCGTGACCCACCGATCCGGGCCTGTGCCGTGGGGACAGTCTTTCCCTTCCGCCTCCGCCACGGTCTCCACCATGGCGGAGGCAGAAGAGACTCCCTCCACTGCGCATGCGTGGGATTGCTGTCAGCGGCCGCTGACGCTCCCGCGCATGCGCCGCCCGGAGATGTCATTTCTGCGCCAGCTGGCGGGGCAACAAAGGCCGTTTCCGCCAGCAGGCAGGGCGGAAATTCCTCCGGCGTCGGCCTAGCCCCTGAATGTTGGGGCTCGGCCCCCAAAGATGCAGAGCATTCCGCACCTTTGGGGCGGCGCGATGCCCGTCTGATTGGCGGCGTTTTGGGCGCCAGTCGGCGGACATCGCACCGTTTCCGGAGAATTTCGCCCCTGGTCTTTTATTAGTTATTGTACTGCATTACAAAAAAGAAGGCTCCTGGCCTCAGGGAATCTGGGCCAGATCTGGAACATAAACACAGTAAATAGCATGCAGGACTAATTGTATACAGATAAATGACTTCCACTGTAAGTGAAAGTGATAGTTGGTTTCGATGGTGGTTGCTAGCTACCAGACCAGTATTTATTCCAGAAGAAGACCGCTCGTGGAATCATAGAATTCCTACAGTGCAGAAGGAGGCCATTCGGCCCATCAAGTCTGCACCGACCCTCCGAAACAACTCTACCTCAGTCCACCCTCCTGCCCTATCCCTGTAACCCCCACCTTTGGACACTAAGGTGCAATTTAGCATGGCCAATTCATCTAACCTGCACATTGTTGGACTGTTGAAGGAAACTGGAGCACAGGAAGAACATACGAACTCCATTGTAAGAAGTCTTACAACACCAGGTTAAAGCCCAACAGGTTTGTTTCGAATCACTAGCTTTCGGAGCACAGCTCCTTCAGCTGGTGAAGGAAGGAAGGAGGAAGGAATGAGGAAGGAGCTGCGCACCGAAAGTTAGTGATTCAAAACAAACCTGTTGGACTTTAACCTGGTGTTGTAAGACTTCTTGCTGTGCTCACCCCAGTCCAACGCCGGTATCTCCACATCATGGCTACGTACGAACGCCAGGCAGTCACCCAAGGTTGGAATTGAATCCGGGCGCCCTGGAGCTGTGAGGCATCAGTGCTAACCACCGTGCCGCTTGTGCTTGCTACTGGACCAACCTTCATAGGTATATTTAACATTGCAATACTGGATGAGAACTGTTTCACCTGATGGATTATCAAAGCCCCAAATTAACCCGAACAGGCCCCAATCTCAAGTCAGTAAAATGATTGTCGATAAGAAAAATGTCGGGCTGGGTTCTCCATTCCTGAGTCTAAGTGCTGACGCCAACAGAGGATCCATGGAGTTCCACGTCAGAAAAATTGGCGCCACACCCGCACTGATTCCACTACCGTTGAGGGTCTAACACCGGCGCTGGGTGGAACACCAGCAGAATATATAAAAACAGTGCGGGAATCACCTGGTCCGTCATGGACGCGCGCAGGGCTGACAAGCTGCAAATGCGCGTAGACTATACACCACCCCCCATACACACCGATCGCGGCTGAAAAGATGGGATAGGTTGTACTGGACCACCCATACAGCTGATGGGTCGGGAGGGGCCAGAGGGCACCCAGCGGGGTGTCCTGGGGGGGTCACCTATACGACCCAGGGCACCAGGTTTAAGGTAGGCTGTCAGCGGCATGCGCAGCCGCATGGCTGCCCTGCCGGCTGCGGTAATGGTGTTGCATACCCGTCCACCCCGACCCCACAGCCCACCTCCTGGCCACCCCCCCCACCACTTCCCCCCAGCCCTTGCAGAAGCTCCCCGGCCAGCGGCACGGCTCTCAGAGAAGTATGGCGATGCTGGACACTGTCCGTACGCCCTCTCTCTCTCTCAGCAGTCACCACGCCAGGTTCACGATTTGTCAGAGCACACGTGCGCCACGCCATGGGGAACCCGGCCCATCGGAGGCGGAGCATTGCGGGTGGGCCCGCGAATGAGATGCAAACGCGGTTTCAACAACGTGCGGCGCAATGACGCCGTTTTCGAGGAGGCGGAACATCGCAGTTTGGCGTCAAACCGGCGCCTGCCGAGATTTTGGCGTCGGGAGCTATTCTCCACCCGATCGCACGCCCGATTTCGGCCAAGGGAGAATCCCACTCATCATGTTCTGTGGGAATATTATCTGCAGCAAAGTAATTTTAATGTGGTGTCACTGTGTACTGGCATTGACAGGCTGACAATGGCTGGTAGTGCAGTTTTTACCCAATACTTCTGCCGTTGACATCTTAAAGACTGCGAATTCACTGAAGAAACCAATACCAAAAATATTTTGCAATTTTGACTCGCACAATATTATTTGAATATTTCAATTCCCTTGAGATGGATAATAACTTCGCCCTTTATTAACAAGTAAGGAAAAGCAAGTAACCATTTATTGTAACCCTGATTACATAAGATTCTAATATGTATATTTCAATATCAAACCATAAAGCAGATACAATTCGTTTAGTATCTCAGTCCCTTTGTTTGGTGGGATTTCTTGCCTCCCTGTGGACACTTCTGGTTACTGCACTGCAGGTGAACACATTAGGTGGACCCATACACACCCAGCACTTAACAGCTAATGGTGCCTCGATGGAGTTTAATTTGCCTGTTGCCTCTGAAAACGAAATGCCTGCAAACATATTTTGTTCATGATCCAGACAGGCTACATATGCAGCAAACTGACAGAAACCATGGCACTGTGATGAAAATAAAGAGCTACGCAAGCCCTGATGATGCAAATCAGGAGATCTGTCAGCCAATTCGGGGACAGGCACCATCTTAAGCCTGGCCCATGACATAAGAAATAAGCAACGGCATAATTCAATCATGCATTTCAGCCATATATTTCACAGGGTGGAGTAATAGAGAGAAAGAATGAATGAAAGACTTACATTTATATAGCACTTTTCATATCTCAAAGTGCTTTAGGGCCAATGAACACTTCTGAAGTGTTGCAGTGCTGGGAATTTAAAATAAAATCTTAAGTGTCCACCTTACGTTTAATGTATCAGATTGGTGAGAAGGTGTATTAGGAGTGACATTAAAATGGCAAATTAGAAAGCCTCACAAAAAGGACTATTACTGGATTAAAGTGCCAATTTCCTCCTGTAATAGAACTACTCGCTTAAGGGTTGGGATGGAAATCCCGACCTAACATATTGCTGATGCTGTCACCTCACCAGACCATCTCCAACCTTTAGGAGAATTCCCAGAACGAATTTGGATGGATTTACGCAGAGCCCTGTGATTCCTGTTGATTATTTAGAATTGTTCAGAAGAAAGGAGTATGTAATTCGAGACCAGCAGCAGCGCAGAGCGGGCAGCAGGGGATCAGCCCACGTCACACCGTCACCCCATTTTGTTTCCTGTTTAACTTCGACGGAAAGCCAAGGTCGCACGTTTAATGGACATCCATCGGCTGCGGCCTTTGCGTCACCTCCAAATGTGAATCTGAAGCAGCCTAAAGAAGTTGCATGGCCTCAGGGTACCCCAAAGCAACTCACAGTGAGATACTTTAGCAGTGCAAAGTAGGCAAATGCAGCAGCTAATTTGCATACATAAAGGTCCGCAAACAGCAGTGAGATCAGCAACTATTTTAGACGATGTTGGTTGAGGAGTAACAGATGGCGCAAGGCTGGGATAACGCCCCTGCTTCAAAATGGTGCGGTGAAATCAGGGATATTGCGCGCAATTTAACTAAAAAAAAACAGAGTCCATTCTGGGCGTGCTAAGCGGGGTTGCTCCCAGCGATAGTAGCACCGCTATCCAACAGCACTTTATTTTTCAAACGCTGGCGGGCAGCGTCCCGCCGCGGCCGCACTCAATCACATTTCCTGCACCTGAGGAGCTCCGCTCGAAATGGCGCCCCAATCTCCCAAACTCCCGACATGGCCCCCGGAACCCTCCAAAACGCCAACTCACTTAATAATAATAATCTTTATTATTGTCCCAAGTAAGCTTACATTAGCACTGCAGTGATGTTACTGCGAAAATCCCCTAGTCGCCACACTCGGGCGCCTGTTCGGATACACTGTTGAGAATTCAGAATGTCCAATTCACCTGACAGCATGTCTTTCTGGAGGAAACCGGAGCACCCGGAGGAAACCCACGCAGACACGGGGAGAACATGCAGACTCCACACAGTCAGTGACCCAAGCCGGGAATCGAACCTGGGACCATAGCGTTGTGAAGCCACAGTGCTAACCACTGTGCTACCGTGTCGCTTATAAGGGGATCTTCGGGTCCCTCACATCCCACCTGATAAAGGCCCGATCCCTGATATGGGTAAAATGCCAGCTTGGCATCCTGGCAGTGTCACCTGGGCATCCTGGCAGTGCCAATGTGCTTGGATGGCATCAGCAGTGCCACCCTGCCCGGAGGCCAGCCACATGGGTGCCTCCGATCGGCTTGGAGACCGCCTCCCAAGTGCCACTCCACCTGGTCCCCGTTTTTGGGGACCAGTGCTAATCAGTGCCCAGCTGGGTCTCCTCGGCGAGGATGATAGATGCCGGGTGGCTGATCAATCCAGCATCTGCATGGTTACGTGAGTTTTTCAACTCACTAACTATGCGAGACTGGGTTTCGCCCATTGTGGGCAGGATTCGGATTGCGTCGTTTCGCAAGATCTGGTTAGATCGCACGAGGCCTAACGTCTCTCGGGGATCCTCGAAGAGGGCTCTCCTGATCTACCGGTCGTATCCCATTCCAATTCCGGTGGGACGCAGCCGGTAATTGCCCCTTGTCTCAAGCGAAAATTCCACCGCCGACTGTGCTGCATCCCTTCAGCATTGGACTGAAGTGTCTGTCTGGGCTGTGCACCTCAAGTGGGCCTTCTGATTTAGAGATGGGAGTGTCGTCACTGTATCAAGGCTAGTCCTGGTGTTTTCAAACCAGTCTGTTCAGATATATTTTACGTCATGTTTTTTAGTGTTGTTAACTATTCGCTTTGTTTAAGCAAACCTTCCTCGGAGACAAAATAAACAAGATGGCAGGTATATTGTTGTTTCTCTATCAGAGTCTAGTGGTGAATAAGGCAGGCTTTCACCTGTTCCTGAAGCGAGGTTTTTCCTGGAACAGATTGCTAGCCTGTTACCAGAGGCTTATAATTTGAGGGCATGGCTGACCCGCTGTCTCTCCTGCTCTTACCACCATAGAAGGATTTTGCAAGTTGATACTCAGCCTATTGGCCACACTATGACCCCCACCTTCCTTGACCATCAAGCCCTGGGGTGGGACTCGAGGTTGAGACGTGCGCCACTGCGGCACAAGACCTCCCTGGCGAAGCACATCCATCTCACTGCTCGATGAAAGTCCATGGGCTGGATTCTCCGCTGTCGGGATTCTCCGATGCGCCGGCAGTGTAGCCTCGCCCGGGGATTTCCCGACGGCGTTGGGGTGCCCACAATGGGAAAGCCCATTGGCCAGCTGGCGTGACGGTAAATCCCGCCCCATATTGTTAGTATGCTACAAATCTTTGTTGTCAATGTATAAGTGATCTGGGGCAAAATTCTCCGGAAACAGCGCGATGTCCGCCGACTGGTGCCCAAAACGGCGCAAATCAGTCGGGCATCGCGCCGCCCCAAAGGCGCGGAATGCTTCGCATCTTTGGGGGCCCAGCCCCAACCTTAAGGGGCTAGGTCGGCGCCGGACAAATTTCCACCCCGCCAGCTGGCGGAAAAGGCCTTTGGAGCCCCGCCAGCTGGCGCGGAAATGACATCTCCGGGCGGCGCATGCGCGGGCGCGTTAGCGGCTGATGACGGCATTCCCGCGCATGCGCAGTGGAGAGAGTCTCTTCCGCCTCCGCCATGGTGGAGACCGTGGCGAAGGCGGAAGGGAAAGAGTGCCCCCACGGCACAGGCCTGCCCGCGGATCGGTGGGCCCCGATCGCGGGCCAGGCCACCGTGGGGGCACCCCCCAGGGACAGATCGCCCCGCGCCCCCCCCAGGACCCCGGAGCCCGCCCGCGCCGCCTTGTCCCGCCGGTAAGGTAGGTGGTTTAATCTACGCCGACGGGACAGGCATTTTAGCAGCGGGACTTCGGCCCATACGGGCCGGAGAATCGCGGGGGGTGGCCCACCAAAATGCGCGGCACGATTCCCGCCCCTGCCGAATATCCGGTGGTGGAGAATTCGGCAACCGGCGGGGGCGGGATTCACGGCAGCCCCCGGCGATTCTCCGACCCGGCGGGGGGTCGGAGAATCTCGCCCTGGTATTTTAACGCTGTAATAAATGCTGCAAGATATTTTGTAAAAAAAAAGGAAAAGAGGCAATGGGCTCTCTCAGTTGTGTTACTTTTCTGAAGTTAGCTGGAGGCTATGGTGGAGATTTTCCTTTGTGGGTTAAATTTGAAGACAGGCTATCACCGTCAGAATTTCTGTCAGTGAAGCTGTCAGTTTGTTTGGGACATTTTGTTGAGACATTTTGTCCCGTTGGAGTTTTGGACAATCAGAGTTTTGTCTCCTCGCCAGTTCTTTGGACATAATGGACCCGGCCTACTTGTGAGCATTCACAGTCAACATAATTGTGTACAAACATTCAACACGGATTACTAGCATTGGATTAAAGCAAGATATAACTTTGTCCACAGTGGATTGTACGATTTATAATGACTTTGATTCCACCATAAAATTAAAATACAAAAATAAGGTGAAATCCTGTTAATCGATTTTGTAATGTGGTCATTTGGTGATCGCTGCCCTTTCTTAGTCACATAACTGTTACTTGAGACAAAACTAGGAGCAATAAATACAGGGAAGCATTTCCATAGATTCCACAGGTAGAGTAGGATATTCTCCCACTCCCCACCCTGTATACCTGCAGCTATATGCAAACATATCTCTTGTCCTTTCTCATTTTGTCCCAGTTTCACACAGGTGCATCTCTAATCCTCGGCACTTTACAGGATGTTATCTGCTCCTCCAGAGCATACTCGGATTTTCACATAAGCAGTTTTGCCTGCCAGCTAGAAAAACGTTTGGAAACATCATCAGCAGTCACAGGAAAGATTACATCGAGTGATGAGGGTTGTGGCAGTAAAATAAGACCATAGGGCAGCACAGTGTCACGGTGGGTAACACTGCTGCCTCACAGAGCCAGGGACCCGGGTTCAATTCCGACCCTGGGTGATTGTCTGTGTGGAGTCTGCACGTTCTCCCCGTGTCTGCGTGGGTTTCCTCCGGGTGCTCCGGTTCCCCCCCACAGTCCAAAGATGTGCAGGCTAGGTGGATTGGCCAGGATCGCCACACAGCCTCTTCAGTGTTCGGACGGTTGGTGTAGACTCAATGGGCCAATTGGTCTCCTTTTGCACCAAAGGGATCCTCTGGATAGACTAAATTCAATGTGCCTGAAGCGCAATGCTGGGTTTGAGGAACCCTCAGAATGGACCCTTCCTCAGTACATTCGGGCTTGGGGGAGATCGGAGACCGTTTTGGGAGCCTCAGAGATTGGGGACACTATTTAAAAATGGCGTCCTGACCTTTCGCTACACTGGGGAGTTCCGGTGAGCAGAGCTCCCCACTGTACACAACGGGGCTGTGTGTGGGGTCAGCCGCACGTTCCCCGTTCAGGCCCCTTATACAACACGAGTCACATAGAACATAGAACATAGAACAATACAGCGCAGTACAGGCCCTTCGGCCCACGATGTTGCACCGAAACAAAAGCCATCTAAACTACACTATACCATTATCATCCATATGTTTATCCAATAAACTTTTAAATGCCCTCAATGTTGGCGAGTTCACTACTGTAGCAGGTAGGGCATTCCACGGCCTCACTACTCTTTGCGTAAAGAACCTACCCCTGACCTCTGTCCTATATCTATTACCCCTCAGTTTAAGGCTATGTCCCCTCGTGCTAGCCATTTCCATCCGCGGGAGAAGGCTCTCACTGTCCACCCTATCTATCCCTCTGATCATTTTGTATGCCTCTATTAAGTCTCCTCTTAACCTTCTTCTCTCTAACGAAAACAACCTCAAGTCCATCAGCCTTTCCTCATAAGATTTTCCCTCCATACCAGGCAACATCCTGGTAAATCTCCTCTGCACCCGTTCCACGTTCACGTTGAATAACCATGTATTTCTTGGCACTGCGAGCGCTGGGAAACACACGGCTAAACACATTCGCTTGGGGACTTTGTTCCCTTTTGGGAGACTGTTTTCTTATCCTTGGGCTGTTTAGCTCAGGGCTAAATCGCTGGCTTTGAAAGCAGACCAAGGCAGGCCAGCAGCACGGTTCAATTCCCGTAACAGCCTCCCCGAACAGGCGCCGGAATGTGGCGACTAGGGGCTTTTCACAGAAACTTAATTTGAAGCCTACTTGTGACAATAAGCGATTTTCATTTCATTTTCATTATGAGTTAGATAGATTGAATATGTGTGTTCATGGCAGTCTGAATATAATTTTACCTGAATGTGTGCAGCATTAGTCACAAGTTGGATGAATCGATAGCACAAATAATTAAATGGGTAATAGAAGTTTGGAACTCTATTCCCCAAACAACAGTTGATGCTGGATTAAACTAAAAGAATTACGGGATACGGGACAATTTGGGGGAATATGAAGTTAGGTTACAGATTAGCCATGGTCACATTGAATGGCAGAACAGCTTAAGAGGCTGAGTGACCTGCCCATGTTCCTGAGAGGAGACACAAGTACGATATAAACACATTTTTCAAACATCATAGAAAAACCTTTATAAGCAGCGATTGGCTTTGGGCTGGAATGCACTGTCTGCCAGCGTGGTGGAAGCAGGTTCAATGGAAACATTCCAAAGGGAGTTAGACTGGAATCTGAAAAGGAGGAATGTGCAGGGTTACAAAGAGAAGGCGGGCATGAGGGACAATGTTCATTCAGAGGCCAACATTTTCCAGCTGTTCCCATTGGCAGAATCCTCTGGTCCTGCCGACAGTCACCGCGTCCCCCCCCCCCCCCCTCCCCTCCCGCCATGGGATGGCCTCCTTTGTGCTGTGGAGACATGATTGCCGTGGCTTGGACCTGAACATTCAAGGGTGCATGACATTTCAGAAGCACAGGAAGAAAGGAAATGGAGGTGGGGTACCTCTGTTAATCAAGAACAAGGTCAACAAATATTGAAAAATGAACTTGGTTCAGAGGATCAAATGTAGAATAATTTTGGGTGGAGATAAGAAATAGCAAAGGAAGAAGCCATTGGTGGGTGTGGTTTACAGGCCCCTTGACAGTAGCTACACAATAAGTATAAATCAATAAATAATGGGGGCTGCAAAAACCATGGGAGATTTTTATATTTATATTAATTAGATGAAACAAATTGATAATTTAGACTGGAGAAGGCGTTTATAGGTTGTATTCGAGACCATTTATCAGAATAATATGTTTTGGAACTGACCAGGGAACAGGTTATTTGGAATGAGACAAGATTAATTAATGGCCTCATGGCAAAGGATCCTCTAGGGAAGAGTAATCATAACATGATGGATTTTCACATTCAATGTAAGCATGTAAAATTTGGATATAGGCAATTACAAGGATATGAAGACAGAGATGGTTAAAGTGGACTGGGGAAATAGGTTAAAAGGTAAGGTGGTAGAGAAGCAGTGGCAGACATTTTTGGAAATATTTCATAAATTTGAACTAAAAGAAAGACTCAATGAGAAGAATGTGCCATCTGTGGCTAACTAAGGAAATTAAGGTTGGTGTCAAACTGAAAGAAAATATATACAGTGCTACAGGGAGGCCAGAAGATTGCAAAAGATGTACAAACGAGCAAAAGATGACAAAAAAACTTATAAGGAGGGAGACATTGAAAAGTGAGAGAAAGATAGCAAGAAATATAAAACCTATCAGTGAAAGCTTCTCCAAGTATATGAAAAGAAAGAGTAATGACAGTGAGTGTTGGTCCCTTAGAGGGTGAGACGGGGGAATTAACAATGAGAAACAAGGAAATGGTAGATACTTTGAACAAGTATTTTGTTCTGTCTTCACAGTAAAAGATACAAAAAGAATCCCAAGAATAGTAGAAAAGCAGTGTGCAAAAGGAAGAGAGGTACTTAGGATAATTACGATCACTGGACAAGCAGAACCAGGAAACAAATGGGACTTAATGCTGATGAGCCTCCTGGTCCTGATGTTCTGCATCCTAGGATCATAAAAGAAGTGGCTGCAGAAATAATGGATGTATTGGTTGTAATCTTCCAAAATTCCCTGGATTTCGGAAATGTCGCAGCAGGTTGGAAAGCCACAAATGGAACACCCCCATTCAGGAAAGGAGTGAGACAGAAAGAAGAGAACTATAGATCAGTTAGTCTAACAGCTGTCACTGGGAAAATGCTGGAATCTATTATTATGGAGGCAGCAACAAAACATTTAGAAAATAATGATACAATCTGACAGAGTCAACATGGCTTTGTGAAAGGGAAATTGTGCTTGACTATTTATTAGAGTTCTTCTGAGGATGTAGCAAGTAGGGTGGATAAAGGGAAACCAGTAGAAGTAGTGCATTTGGATTTCCAAAAGGCATTAAATATGGTGTGACGGAAACGATTGCTGCAGAAGATAAGAGCTCACGGTGTTGGAGGTGATATATTAGCTGGATAGAGGATTGGCTAACAAACAGAAAAAAGAACAAGTGGACCATTTTCACGCTGGAAAACTGTTGTGAGTAAAATGTTGCAGTGCTGGGGCTTCAAATGTTTACAAATCTAAATTAATGACTGGGGTTATGGGCCAGGGTTTAGAGAACACCAAAGTATATCATGGGGTTCACCTGATCTACAACTTTTAATAGATTTTGGTTATGAGGAGCACAAGGGCTCACTTTCCAGGTGTAATGCAACAGAGATCTTAAGTATTTTTAAACAAAACAATGTTTATTCTGTGAATCCAGTTAACATTTTATAAACACACAGTAAACATCTTATCAACTACCAACACAAATACCCCCCCAAAGATACAGTACTCTATAAGTAACCCTTAATAACTTTCCTAACAACATCCATAAGCCAAACACCATTTTCCTACAAAACAGTAGGTTTGAATTCCTTGCAGAAAACAGGTATTACTTTGAAGTTATCAAGCGGTCTGGAGACATTCTTTAGCATGCAGAGAGAGAGAGACCAAAATACACCTTCTTGGTTTGAATGCAGCTCCCCAACTGAAAACAAAATCAAAAAACCCAGAGCCACAAAGCAGCTTCCAGCTCAAAACAAAAGTAACAGACAGAATCACAGCCCAGCCCTATCCACACAGCGACATCACTGCAGCCATTCGATGAAACACCCTTTTCTTAAAGGGACCCTCACATGACACTTGGCTGAAGGGATCAACTGTGATTGTAGCCACATTTGACGGTGACACAATAGGTAGGAAAGCAAGTTGAGAGGAGGATACAAAGAGTTTGCATAGGAAAATAGATATGTTAGGTGAGTGGGAAAAAAATCTAGCAGATGAAGTATAATGTGGGAATATGTGAAATTGTCCACTTCGGCAGGGTGAATAGAAAAGCAGAAAATTATTTAAATGGCAGGAGACTGCAGTACAGAGGGATTCAGGTGGTCTTGTACATTCATTATGAAAATTAGCATGCAGATTCAGCAGTTAATTGAGAAGGCAAATGGAAGTTTGATCTTAATTGCAAGGGGGATGGAGTACAAAAATAGGGCAGTCTTCCTATAACTGTACAGGCTATTAGGTAGACAACACCTAGACTACTGTGTACAGTTTTGGTTTCCCTTCTTAAGGAAGGATATACTTGCACTGGAAGCAGTGCAAAGTAAGTTCACTAGGTTTTATTCTGAGATGAAGGGGTTGTCTTATGAGGAAAGGTTGAGCAGGTTGGGCCTATGCTCATTGGTGTTTATAAGATTGAGAGATGGTCTTTCTGAAACACATATGATTCTGAGGGGGCTGGACAGGGTTAAATGCTGAGAAGATGTTTACTGTCATGGGACGGGATCTGGAACTAAATGGCACAGGTTAAAAATAAATCCCATTTAAAAGGGAGATGTGAAGGAATTTGTTCTCAGAGGATTGTTCGTCTTTGGAATTTTCTTCCACAGAAAGCATTGGAGGCTGAGTCATTGAATACATCCCAGCTCACTCTTATTGAGTGCAGGACAGGCTCAATGGGACAAATGCGCCCCCCCCCCCCCCCCGACTCCTATTTCTTTTGATCTTAAATTTCTCTTTGACAATTTTAACATGGCCAATCCACCTAACCTGTACGTCGTTGGACAATGGGAGGAAACCTGAGCTCCCGGAGGAAACCCACGCAGATACAGGGAGAACGTGCAGACTCCGCACAGACAGCAACCCAAGGTGGGAATCAAACCCGGGTCCCTGAAGCCGTGTGGCAGCAGTGCTAACCACTGTGCTATCAGGGGGGCACAGTAGAACAGTGGTTAGCACAGTTGCTTCACAGCTCCAGGGTCCCAGGTTCGATTCCCGGCTTGGGTCACTGTCTGTGCGGAGTTTGCACTTTCTCCCCGTGTCTGCGTGGGTTTCCTCCGGGTGCTCCGGTTCCCTCCCACAGTCCAAAAATGTGCAGGTTAGGTGGATTGGCCATGTTAAATTTCCTTTAGTGTCCAAAAAGTTTGGGTTGGGTGGGGTTACGGGGGTAGGCCGGGAGGGGGGGGGGGGGGGGGGGGGGGGGGCCCTTAGGTAGGGTGCTCTTTCCAAGGGCCGGTGCACTCGATGGGCCGAAGGGCCTCCTTCTGCATTGTAAATTCTATGATCTATGATTATGCCGCCCACATGCACTATGTGAGGAAAGCATTGATTGACAACCCGCTGAGTCAAACGGTCTCATGCTCTGAGGCCTGAGACGAACCAAGGCCACATGTAGAGAATGCAACTAATGCTTGTAGGATTCCATTTATGTATACATTAAGCTACTTACCTTCAAAAACAAAGGAAAGATATTTGGGGAGAGAGTAGCCACAGTAATGAACAGCAGCTGTATATTTTCTGATTGAATTCTGCATGTTTGTATTATTTCGGAGTTAATTGCAGGTGCTCCAGTTGAAGGGGGCATAACATTTCTCTACTTTTACCAAATCATTATATTACGTTGTTTCATCAATCGGCAGATACATTTACAGTCACCTAACCCAGGCACAATAAAGTACATTCTACTGCAGCACTATGACATTTTCATCTCCCATAGTCTCTGCTTATCCCAGCAGACTCTGAGATAGACTATTGAATCAACTCCAATTAGTGTCATGTTTAAGGGCAGTTTTACACTGTGGACTTATGTTCACTGATAACAAGATGGATTCTGCCCCAAAGAATTTCACTTACGGTATTTTTAACAGCCAAAAGGAGAACCAACTGCCCTGTCTCTTTATATTGGTTAGATTTGAACCAATGTCCCAGAGGCATCAGGACAGAGCACACCACATTAATCAGGCTGGCTGGCAAGGAAATGACAAACACTGCGCGGCGAGCAGCGACAGATTGGCTAAGGACACAAACTTGGAGCATCTGCTCAGCGGAGAAGCTTTCTGCTTCCTGAGCTTTCATGTCACCTTCAAAGACACACTACGAAACGCTCATGTGTTAGGGAGGACTATAACATTAGAATGAATAAACATTACAAATGGCTTGAGTGAAAAGCTGCAGATATTTTTAGGAAAACTGTGCAACGAGTAACACAGTTAAGATTCAATGTGTCTTGTGCGGTGGGTATCATCAGACAACCTGTGTGTTTTAATATGATTTCCAAGTCTCTGAACAAATAGCCTGCAGCACTTTCTTGGGCTGTCCTTTCTGCATCACCATCCCTCCAGCACCACATCAAAATGCAAAGCCAGCCCACGTCACTTTAGGTCTGTACCCTGACATACTGTTCACAGGGAGTGCAGTCTGTCTTCAGCAAGGGCAGACAGCACTCCAAGGTGTAGCAAGGGCAGACAGTGCTCCCTGCCCCAACAAACAAGTGATCCAAATGTGAGAGCATCTGCTCTGGTATCCTGACCGGCCGTTTGCTAATTGTAGCTGGGCACCGCTGCTGTCCAAACTTGGAGCTTTTAAAAAATTTGTTGATGGGATGTGGCATTGCTGCCTCGACCAGCATTCATTGCCCATCCCGTGACAAGGTGGTGGTGAGCTGCCTTCTTGAGCCGCTGCAATCCCTGAAGTGTAGGTACACCCACAGTGTTGGTGGGGAGGGAATTCCAGGATTTTGACCCAGAGACAGTGAAGGATCACCAATATTTTGCTAAGCCAGAATGGTGAGTGACTTGGAGGGGAACCTCCAGGTGCTGGTGTACCCAAGTACCTGCTGCCCTTGTCCTTCTAGATGGCAACTGTCTTGGGTTTGGAAGGTGCTGTCTAAGGAACCTTGGTGAGTTCCTGCAGCGCACCTTGTAGATGGTACACATGGCTGCCACTATTCGTTGGTGGTGAGTAAATGTTTGTGGAAGGAGGAGTAATCAAGGGGTAGGCTGCTTTGTCCTCGATGGTGTCAAGCTTCTTGTGTGTTGTTGGAACTGCACTCATCCGAGCAAGTGGAGAGTATTCCATCACACTCCTGACTTGTGCCTTGATGGTCAGGCTTTGGGGTGTCAGGACGTGAGTTACTCACCACAGGATTCCTAACCTTTGACTTGCTCTTCCATCCACAGTATTTATATGGCTAGTCCAGTTCAGATTCTGGTCAGTGGTTACGCCCGGAATGTTGATGGTTGGAGATTCAGCGATGATAATGCCATTGAATGTCAAGGGGTGATGCTTCGATCCTTCCTTGTTTGAGTTGCACAGTTCCATTTATAAATTTCTGATTTATATGGAAACTCATCAATAGGAACAAGCAATGTTTACCAACCAGTTAGGAATCACTATTATTGCCAAATAGAGTCATAGAATCATGCAGCACAGGCAAGGCCCTTCGGGTCATTGCGTCTGCGCCGATCAAAAACAACCACCTAACTATTCTAAACCCATTTTCCAGTACTTGGCCCATAGCACTGTATGTCTTGGGATTGCAAGTGCGCTTCTAAAGGAATGAGGGGAAGTTTCTTTACCCAGAGAGTGGTCGGCCTCTGGAATTTGTTACCACAGCTAGTAGTTGAGGCCAAAACATTGCATGTTTTGAAGCAGCAGTTAGATATAGCAGTTAAGGCGAAGGGATGAAAGGAAATGGGGGAAGGCGGGATCAGGCGATTGAGTTGGATGGTCAGCCATGATCGTAATGAATGGCGTAGCAGGCTTGAAGGGTCGAATGGTCTCCCCCTGCTCCCCTTCCATGTTTCGATGTTTCTAAATACTTCTTAACTGTTATGAGGGTCTCTGCCTCCACTATCCTTTCAGGCAGTGAATTCCAAACTCCCACCACCCTCTGGATAAAGAGGTTTTCCCTCACATCCCCGCTAAACCTCCTGCCCCTTATCTATGCTTTCTCCAATAAGCGTTCAAGATCTGAGACCAATCAAACTCAATGAAAGTCAGTGCACTAGACAACAATGTCATGTTTGTGACTAGTCAATGACACAGCCAATGTATCATTAAAGTATTTAAAGCTTGATTATTACTGTAGTGATCTCTGTATGTGCATGTACATAAGGGGTGAATGTGTAATCAGTAGCACCACATGATCACTAGAGGGCCGGA
Organism: Scyliorhinus torazame; assembly: GCF_047496885.1. NCBI lineage: Eukaryota > Metazoa > Chordata > Chondrichthyes > Carcharhiniformes > Scyliorhinidae > Scyliorhinus > Scyliorhinus torazame. Next base: position 23,773,468 of record NC_092709.1, on the reverse strand, counting down.
TGAACAGGGATATAAAAGCAACCACATTGTGTGTGTCTCTCTCTCTTTTGGATGTACTGTGACCAGGACAGGAGTATCAAATTAGCTTAGATAGGTTAGTGTAGTTAAACATAGTTACTGTAGTTAGATCTTATTAACCTTATCACTAATATCAATGTTAAAGTAAAGAATTCACGCAATTATTGTTATTGTTACTCAATAAACCTTTTGTTACTACTGGACGAGTTTGAGTCTTCTTCATCGAGATTCAGAAGACCTCATCAGTAACAAGGTTTGAGTAACACATATTACATTCCGTAGTATATCAAAACACACAGAGAAGTGTAATAAAAGATAATACAGGAGCGTAATAAAATAATTGCTGGACTTATTCTAATAGTTCGGAGTGTTAGAGTCCAGGATGCAATAGTCCAAGTGGATAATAAATAGTAATGGCTTCCCTTTCCTTGATATTGAAAAGAATTTCAGGCACATTGCTGTCCCCAATCCGGGAATTTGACAGATCCACTGGTGCATGTGGTTTGGTAACCGGGGAACACAGGCTTAAGATAAGTTGTCCGATGAACTGGGGGTTGGGGGTGTGGGAGAGGTGTGATGGGGGGGGGGGGGAGGGAGGGGGTGGGGGAGGAGGAGGATAGCTTGAGGGTGGGGCCAGGGGGTGAGGAGAATTACTTTTGTAAAGTAGTGAGTTGTTACAATCTGGACTGCACTGCCTGAAAAGATGCTGGAAACTGATCCAATAGCAATTTTGAGAAGGGATGTACTTGTAAAAAGTGAAGGGGTATGGAGGAAAAGCAGGGTAGGGAGGGGGTGGGGGACTCTTACAAAGATTCAACATAAGTACAATGGGCCAAATGGCGTCTTCTGTGTTCTACGATTTTTGAACCAAATTTGAAAGCTACCCAAGTGAATGGGATTTGAATATGTTAAAATTGGGCCCATCAATAAGACCAAATGTAGTTGAATTTGTGCCGTGACCCATTCTACTCCATCTACCATAGGTCTCATTATCAGGGATCTGCTGGCTGGAGTCTTTTTCTCTGTCTTATAACCAAAGCATTCCTGAATATGTGTCAAGGACAAGTCTAATCTAGGCCATAAACAATGTGAGTTTCATCCACCACAACATTTTTTCTAAACCAAGGCGAAGAGCCAAAATTGACTGGACACTCAATCAGAGAGAAAATTTAGGAGGGAAGTATCATACACCTGTAATAGAGCTCACCCAATTTCCCATGCATTTGAATTCAATGGGGAAAATTTTGATACTACTGTGTTATCTTTTCCGTTTAACAGTGGAAGACATAAATAACATGCCAGTGACTGATGGAAATAAAGATATGATAGGTGAGGACCTTGAGATGATTGTAATCACTAAGGAGGCAGTATTGGGCAAGCTAATGGGGCTAAAGGTAGACAAGTCTCCTGGCCCTGATGGGATGCATCCCAGAGTGTTAAAAGAGATGTCTAGGGAAATTGTAAACGCACTAGTGATAATTTATCAAAATTCACTAGACTCTGGGGTGGTCCCAGAGGATTGGAAAGTAGCAAACGTGACACCACTGTTTAAAAAAGGAGGTCGGCAGAAAGCGGGTAATTATAGGCCGGTAAGCTTAACTTCGGTTGTATGGAAAATGCTGGAATCTATCATTAAGGAGGAAATAGCGGGGCACCTGGAGGGAAATTGTCCCATTGGGCAGACGCAGCATGGGTTCACAAAGGGTAGGTCGTGTCTGACTAATTTGGTAGAATTTTTTGAGGACGTTACCAGTGCAGTAGATCATGGGGAGCCAATGGATGTGGTATATCTGGATTTCCAGAAAGCTTTTGACAAGGTGCCACACAAAAGGTTGCTACATAAACTAAGGATGCATGGCATTGAGGGTAAAGTGGTAGCATGAGTAGAGGATTGGTTAACTAACAGAAAGCAGAGAGTGGGGATAAATGGGTGTTTCTCTGGTTGGCAACCTGTAACTAGTGGGGTCCCTCAAGGATCAGTGTTGGGCCCGCAGTTGTTCACAATTTACATAGATGATTTGGAGTTGGGGACCAAGTGCAATGTGACAAAGTTTGCAGACGACACTAAGATGAGTGGTAAAGCAAAAAGTGCAGAGGATACCGTAAGTCTGCAGAAGGATTTGGATAGGTTAGGTGAATGGGCTAGGGTCTGGCAGATGGAATTCAATGTTGCCAAGTGTGAGGCTATCCATTTTGGGAGGAATAACAGCAGAATGGATTATTATTTAAACGGTAAGATGTTAAAACATGCTGCTGTGCAGAGGGACCTGGGTGTGCTGGTGCACGAGTAGCAAAAACTTGGTGTGCAGGTGCAACAGGTGATTAAGAAGGCTAAGCGAGTTTTGTCTTTCATTGCTAGAGGGATGGAGTTCAAGACTAGGGAGGTTATGCTGCAATTGTATAAGGTGTTGGTGAGGCCACATCTGGAGTATTGTGTTCAGTTTTGGTCTCCTTACCTGAGAAAGGACATATTGGCACTGGAGGGAGTGCAGAGGAGATTCACTAGCTTGATCCCAGAGTTGAGGGGATTAGATTATGAAGAGAGGTTGAGTAGACTGGGACTGTACTCATTGGAGTTTAGAAGGATGCGGGGGGATTTTATTGAAACATATAAAATTATGAAGGGAATAGATAGGATAGATGCGGGCAGGTTGTTTCCACTGGTCGGGGAAAGCAGAACTAGGGGGCATAGCCTCAAAATAAGGGGAAGTAGATTTAGGACCGAGTTTAGGAGGAACTTCTTCACCCAAAGGGTTGTGAATCTCTGGAATTCCTTGCCCAGTGAAGCAGTTGAGGCTCCTTCTTTAAACGTTTTTAAGAAAAAGATAGCTACCTTTCTAAAGAATAAAGGGATTCGGGGATATGGTGTACGGGCCGGAGAGTGGAGCTGAGTCCACAAAGGTCAGCCATGATCTCATTGAATGGCGGAGCAGGCTCGAGGGGCCAGATGGCCTACTCCTGTTCCTAGTTCTTATGTTCTTATGTAATGGACATTCTCCTCAGACAATCCTTTGGACTAAAGAATATCTCTGTGCATGACCATCAGACATCCCAACATGTATTACAGCCAATGAAGTACTTTCATAGTGTACAGTGGCCACTTTTGCAACATAGGTACCACAAACAACCATGAGATAATGGATCAGTTCATCTGTTCCAGTCATGTTGGTTGAGGGATAAAGATTGACCAGGTTACCACGGAGACCTGTTTGGCTTTTCTTCAATTAGCATCTGCCTGAGAGGGCAGACAGGACTATGGTTTAATATCTCATATGAAGGACAATGACACACTGGTCAATATGGTGCCCTTCATAACAGTTTTGGAACATGAACTTAGATTTTATGCTCAAGTCTCTCGAGCAGAACCTAAGCAGTGGTAGCAAGCATGCTACCACTGAACTGAAGTTCACATTGAGCCACTTTGTTAAAATATTGTAAAATAAACTTCAAAAGTTGTTGATGCATTGAAAGCCTTGAGCTCATTGGTTAGTTTGACCAGTAGAACAGGTTTGTGTTTCTGTTCTTTTTTTATCCCTGCTGATAACAGTGCTCACAGTGAGCTTTAAAATGCATAAAATCCCTATTAAGAGCAAGAAAGATTCAGAATTAGGAAAAGGCCGTTCAGGGTGGCACGGTGGCACAGTGGTTAGCTTCGCTGCCTCACTGTGCCAGGGACACGGGTCCGATTCCAGCCTTGGGTGACTGTCTTCGTGGCGTTTGCGCATTCTCCCCATGTCTGCGTAGAGTTTGCATGTTCTCCCCATGTCTGCATGGAGTTTGCACATTCTCCCCATGTCTGTGTGGGTTTCCTCCGGGTATTCAGGTTTCCTACCACAGTCCAAAGATGTGCAGGTTAGGTGGATTGGCCGTGCTAAATTGCCCTTTAGTGTCCAGGGATATGCAGGTAGGATTACGGAATTGCAGGAATGGGCTGGGGATGGATCTGGGTAGAGTGCTCTTTCGGACTGTTGGTACATACTCGATAGGCTGAAGTACCTCCTTCTCCATTGTAGGAATTCTATAGATTCTATTCTATGATTCTCAGTAAGATAAGTTTGTCCTTTACCTCACAGATCAGCCGAGACTATTGATTTTCTCATTAAATCCTTCAACATTTAATAATAAATATAAATAATCGACAATGAGTGCCGCCTGATTGTGTTCCTTATTCACAGACCTGCAAAAATACACATTTCCACGATGACAATCAGTGTAATCTTTGGAGAATGAAGGAAACAGAATAATGGGATCATGTGCGAAAAGCTGTGTTACTGTGGATTCTTAATTGCTTTGCAATGAAGGACCTTAGCAAACAGGGATCAGCTTGGCCCAGTCACTTGTGGGGTCTTAATACCTACACCAAACATTGTTCATTCTGTAGGATTGACTGGTACCCATAGTGTGCACCTCTACAGCTACAACTGGAGCAGAGAAAAGCACCCTCTACTGCTGGCTAACACTAGCACACTTGGGTTGTTGCAGGGCGTAGGATGGAACTGATCAAAAACAGAAAAGGAACACAGCAGGGATAGATCACGTCCACAATAAAACAAGGTGGCTGATGGTGAGTTGGCAACTCGCTTGACAACTCTCCCCATCGATGTTGACAGGAATAACAATCCTGAGCAGTGCAATAAGGTCTGCTGACTATCACTCATTTTACCACAGCCCCACAAAGCCAAATTTTGACTTAAGACCATTGAGTAATGTCTCAGAATCACAGAATTGTTGCAGCGCAGAAGGAGGCCATTTGGCCCATGAAAATGAAAATCGCTTATTGTCACAAGTAGGCTTCAATGAAGTTACTGTGAAAAGCCCCTTGTCGCCACATTCCGGCGCCTGTTCGGGGAGGCTGTTCCGGGAATTGAACCATGCTGCTGGCCTGCCTAGGTCTGCTTTCAAAGCCAGCGATTTAGCCCTGTGCTAAACAGCCCCATCGAATCTGCACCAACTCTCCAAACGAGCTGCTCACCTCGTGCCATCCCCCTCCTTCTCCTCGTAATGCTTTGCATTCGTCCTTTTCAGATGTCACTCCAGGTCCCTCTTGAATGTGTCGGTTGAACCAGCCTCCACCACACTCTCAGGCAGTGTGTACCAAACTTGCTTCATGAAAAAGATTTCCCTCGCATCACTTTTGCTTCTTTTACTCATTACTTTCAAACTCTGCCGATTGTTCTCGATCCTTGCACGAGTGGGAACAGTTTCTCCCTATCTCCTCTGTCCAGGCCCCTCATGTTTTCGAACACCTCTACCAAGTCTCCTCTCAGCCCTCTTTTCTCTAAGGAAAACAGTCCTGACTGCTCCAATCTATCTTCCACAACTGAAGTTTCTCATCCCTGGAATCATTCTTGCGAATCTTTTCTGCACCCGCTCTAATGTATTTTCTTTCTTTCTCAAGTGCGGCACTCAGTAATATGGGCAATATCAAATCAGCTACCCTTGAAACCCCTGTTCCGATTGACATCAATGGAAATAAAAATGAGAAGAGGTGCATATGAGTGGCTGACCCAATATCTCACACTTTACACTACTGTCCAGAATCAAAGATTAGCTCCATACCCAACATTGAACCATAGTCCTGTCTGCCCTCTCAGGCAGATGCTAATTGAAGAAAAGCCAAAAAGGTGTCCATGGTAACTTGACCAATCTTTATCCCTCAACCAACAAGACTGGAACAGAGGAACTGATCCATTATCTCATGGTTGTTTGTGGTACCTATGTTGCAAAAGTGACCACTGTACACTATGAAAGTACTTCATTGGCTGTAATACATGTTGGGATGTCTGATGGTCATGCACAGAGATATTCCTTAGTCCAGAGGATTGTCTGAGGAGAGTGTCCATTAAACGGAAAAGATAACACAGTAGTATCAAAATTTGACCCATTGAATTCAAATGCATGGGAAATTGGGTGAGCTCTGTTACAGGTGTATGATACTCCCCTCCTAAATTTCCTCTCTGATTAAGTGTCCAGTCAATTTTGGCTCTTCGCCTTGGTTCAGAAAAAAATGTTGTGGCGGATGAAACCCACGTTGTTTATGGCTTCGATTAGACTTGTCCTTGACACATATTCAGGCGTGCTTTGGTTAAAAGACAAAGAAAAAGACTCCAGCCAGCAGACCCCTGATAATGAGACCTATGATAGATGGAGTAGAATGGTCACGGCACAAATGTCAACTTTGCAGTCATCACGAAGCCGATCAAAATGCCTAAACTCACCATTCCTCGAACTCCTTCAGTAAACTCACCTGCCTGTCTGAATCTCTCTCCACTTCTCAAAGCTCTCTGAAAGCCCATCATTGCAAGCAAGCTTTCAATTACGTGCCAGATCTCTCCAGCTGTGGGGCTCTGGCTGTCATAATATGTACATAATTTGAGTCCTTTGTGTTGCAGTGGTGATGGTTCATTGATGAGATCTTGAGGATTGCCTGTTTAAACATAAACACCTTTATCGGTAGGCTTTAACTATTTACAATTTCAAGTGTGGTCTTGCATGGTGTAGCTTCCTCCATGCAGGCGAGCTGTTTACAGAGCGTTGTTCTAGACTTTTCTCTGACCATGTGACTACATACTGTGGGCAGTGCCACTCTCCAGTCCCACGTTACCCCTTACATTGTATTGCATGCAGGAGCATATCATCACACTGGTCATTCCTTTGTACTTTTTCTCCCTATGAAGGGGCCTGGTGGATGTTTCCTTTTGCAGATTTATGCCTTTCTTTGCTCTAATGGTAATTTAAAGTCAATTCGGTGACATGAGACAGCTTTTATGGATTTCTTTTGGTCACTGATGGAAGTAGAAGTGTGGAGGTCGTTATGCTTCCACCCTGTGTGATGCGGAAAATGGGGAACACTCACTTTGTGTCTGAAAATGGGTAACACTCACTTTGTGTCTGAAAATTGAATGACGCCCAGTGAAAAGTCTACATGCAAGTATCCTGCAAAGGGGCCGTATAGCTTTTAGTCATCCTCAAAGCCCTTGTGGCAGGAGAGTGAGCCAGAGGTAATTATATGTATAATCCTCTCAGTCTCTTTGCATGTAGGCTGTTATCCTCTGCAATTTACTTCCTACAATGGCTCAGCTGAGTTCAAGATCTTGGAGTACAGCAGTGATAGATTCAAACTCATCTCACAGCAGCTTGGCACTTGAAGAACAGACAATTGGACTTACCCTTCAATTTAAATTTTTTTGTCACTGCCTGAAATACTTTCCGAATTCCACTCCTTTAATGCGCTTTGCTCTCTCCTGGATATTACATTTCCTTTGCCTTGTTTACAACACAGCTGCAAAGAGGGCCTCTGCCAAAAACAAACCCCGGTGATTATCGGGCCCACTTTAAGAAGGAAACGACTGAGGCATTCTTCATCACAGGGTAGACTGAATAAGTCCTGCATCCCACCGCTGACAGTCAACCAGTTAAATCATTTCAAAGAAAGCTTTTAGTTCAATTGGTCAGATTCTGATGCACTTCAGCAACGTGAAGGGACAAGATTTAAAACTGAGATGTGGAGGGATTACTTCTCGGAGAGGGCGGTGAATTTGTGGTACTCACTGCTCCATAGTGCGGTGGAGTCTGCATCATTAAATGGTTTCAAGAAAGAGATAGTATTATTTCTGATTTTGAAAAACGCGTTAAAGGGATTTGGGGAACAGGTAGGGAAATGGCTTTGAAGCCAAGAAGAGATCAGCCATGATCTGATTGAATGGTGGTGAAGGCTCGAACAGCTGAATTGCCGAATTCCTATGTTCCTATGACTGCAACTAGCCAAAACACAAAAAGTTGCAAAATATAAGGATGACATAATACCTCTGTGAGGACCAGTGCAATGGTTTGCTTCCAGAGTTCCATATGATTAACAGCACAGAAACAGGCCATTTAAGCTCTGTGTGAATCTCCTCTCATCCTTCTTTATCTAACCCCATCAATAATATCTTGCGCTTTACACTAGCTTCTAGTCCTTTCACCCTCATGTGTTTTATCTTGTTTCCTCTCGAATACAGTTATGTTATTCTCCTCAACCAGTACCAAATTCTAACCACTCTCTGAGTAAAGAAGTTTTTATCTGAATTCCTTATTGGATTTATCAGTGACTAAAAAGAACCAAAAAAAGTACAGCACAGGAACAGGCCCTTCGGCCCTCCAAGCCTGCACCGACCGTGCTGCCCGTCTAATCGAAAACCTTCTACTCTTCCGGGAACCGTATCCCTCTATTCATGTATTTGTCAAGACATCCCTTAAATGTCACCATCATACCTGTTTCACCATCTCCTCAGTTGTTTCCTTCTTAAAGTGGCCCCAATAATCACGGGGATTTTTTTGGCAGAGGTCCTCTTTCCAGGCACCCACTACCCTCTGTGTAAAAAACTTCACTTGCACATCTTCTCTAAACTTTTCTCCCCGCACCTTAAACCTATATCCCCTAGTAATTGACTCTTCCACCTTGGGAAATAGCTTCTGACTATCCACTCTGTCCATGCCGTCATAATTTTGTAGACTTCTTTCAGGTCGCCCCTCAACCTCCATCGTTCCAGTGAGAACAAACCGAGTTTATCCAACCTCTCCCCATAGCTAATGCCCTTCATACCAAGCAACATCCTGCTAAACCTCTTCTGTATCCTCTATAAAACCTTCACATCCTTCTGGTGGTCTGGCGACCATAATTGAACACTATTATTCCAAGTGTGGCCTTACTGAGGTTCTATACTGCTGCAGTATGACTTGACAACTTTTATACTCAATGCCCCATCCGAAGAAGGCAAGCATGCTGTATGTTTTCTTGACTACCTTCTCCACTTGCGTTGTCACTTTCAGTGACCTGTAGACCAGTACACCCTGATCCCTCTGCCTATCAGTGCTCTTAAGGGTTCTGCCATTTACTGTATATTTCCCACATGTATTAGACCTTCCAAAATGCATTAACTCACATTTGTCCCGATCAAACTCCATTTGCCATCTCTCCGCCCAAGTCTCTAACCGATCTATATCCTGCTGCATCCTCTGACAGTCCACATCGCTATCCGCAATTCCACCAACCATTGTGTCATTCGCAAATTTACGAATCAGACCAGTTACGTTTTACTCCAAATCATTTATATATACTACAACAGCAAAGGTCCCAGTACTGATCCCTGTGCAACACCACTAGCCACAGCCCTCCATTCAGAAAAGCACCCTTCCACTGCTACCCTCTGTCTTCTATTACCGAAACAGTTCTGTATCCATCCTGCCAGCTCACCTCTGATCACATGTAACCTCACCTTCTGTACCTCAAGTCTGCCATGAGGGACCTTGTCAAAGGCCTTACTGAAGTCCATGTGAACAACATCCACTGCCCCACCTTCATCAATCACCATCGTCACTGCCTCGAAAAACTCGATCAAGTTAGTGAGGCACGGCCTGCCCTTCATAAAACCATGTTGTCTTTCGCTAATACATCCACGCTTCCAAATTTGGTGATATGAAAGTGGGGATGCATTTGGAGAGACTGAGAACATGTACTCTGCAGAAGGTCAGAAATAATTCATGGCCAAGAAAGTGTGGCAGCGCACTTTAGCAAGAGAACTGCCCAAGATCTCTGCTCTCGAACTTGTCGGAGTGTCAGAGTCAGGAAGAGGTCACCTAATTACAATATTTTGGGTGTCTCTTGGCCAGCCTATCAGCACTGCCAGCTTCCTCAGAGCCCTTGTTGACCTTTACCCTCCCTCTATAAGGTGGCTGAGGAGATATTGCATGCTGGGATTTCAGTGGGAAACCAGGCCTTAAGTCAGCCTTTGTATCCCAGGTGGGCTTCACTTACAGCATTGAACATGCCTGAAGACTGCACTGGTAGGATTGAGATCAAGACAGAAGACATTAATGAAATGAAATGAAAATCGCTTATTGTCACAAGTAGGCTTCAAATGAAGTTACTGTGAAAAGCCCCTAGTCGCCACATTCCGGCACCTGTTCGGGGAGGCTGGTACGGGAATTGAACTGTGCTGCTGGCCTGCCTTGGTCTGCTTTCAAAGTCAGCGATTTAGCCCTGTGCTAAACAGCCCCTAGTAGGCTTCAAATGAAGTTACTGTGAAAAGCCCCTAGTCGCCACATTCCGGCGCCTGTTCGGGAGGCTGGTACGGGAATTGAACCGTGCTGCTGGCCTGCCTTGGTCTGCTTTCAAAGCAAGCGATTTAGCCCTGTGCTAAACAGCCCCTTAATGGATTAAGAACTCTCTCGAACATTGGCAATTCTTCTCCATTCAGATATCTCTACAAGCTGATGGTCTAGGCTTGGTATCTGGAACCTTCTCACTTCCTATCATCTCCTTTCTCACCGTCTGACACCGGTCTGGCATCTGAATTTTCCGGATTATAATGCAAACTGAGCAAGAATAAAAACAATGATAATGTTCAATCAAGTTGGATACATCAAGGATGGGAATAGAGGGATACGGACCCAGGAAGTGTAGAAGATTGTAGTTTAGTTGGGCAGCATGGTCGGCACAGGCTTGGAGGGCCGAAGGGCCTGTTCCTGTGCTGTACATTTCTTTGTTCTTTGTTCTTTTGTTCAAGTTGATCTCTCTTTAAAACAAGCAGTGAACAGTATGGCTGATGGCTAGACATTGCCCTGTTGCCAGTGACTAAAGTCTGAGACATTCAGGACCGGCATGTTCCTGTGAGGAAGAAGGATAAATACGGCAATTTTCGGGAACCTTGGATAACGAGAGATATTGTAGGCCTCGTCAAAAAGAAAAAGGAGGCATTTGTCAGGGCTAAAAGGCTGGGAACAGACGAAGCCTGCGTGGAATATAAGGAAAGTAGGAAGGAACTTAAGCAAGGAGTCAGGAGGGCGAGAAGGGGTCACGAAAAGTCATTGGCAAATAGAGTTAAGGAAAATCCCAAGGCTTTTTACACGCACATAAAAAGCAAGTGGGTAGCCAGGGAAAGGGTTGGCCCACTGAAGGATAGGCAAGGGAATCTATGTGTGGAGCCAGAGGAAATGGGTGAGGTACTAAATGAATACTTTGCATCAGTATTCACCAAAGAGAAGAAATTGGTAGATGTTGAGTCTGGAGAAGGGTGTGTAGATAGCCTGGGTCACATTGAGACCCAAAAAGACGAGGTGTTGGGTGTCTTAAAAAATATTAAGGTGGATAAGTCCCCAGGGCCTGATGGGATCTACCCCAGAATACTGAAGGAGGCTGGAGAGGAAATTGCTGAGGCCTTGACAGAAATCTTTGGATCCTCACTGTCTTCAGGGGATGCCCCGGAGGACTGGAGAATAGCCAATGTTGGTCCTCTAAGGATAATCCCGGGAACTACAGGCCGGTGAGCCTTACTTCAGTGGTAGGGAAATTACTGGAGAGAATTCTTCGAGACAGGATCTACTCCCATTTGGAAGCAAATGGACGTATTAGTGAGAGGCAGCATGGTTTTGTGAAGGGAAGGTCGTGTCTCACTAACTTGATAGGGTTTTTCGAGGAGGTCACTAAGATGATTGATGCAGGTAGGGCAGTGGGTGTTGTCTATATGGACTTCAGTAAGGCCTTTGACAAGGTCCCTCAGGGTAGACTAGTACAAAAGGTGAAGTCACACAGGATCAGGGGTGAGCTGGCAAGGTGGATACAGAACTGGCTAGGTCATAGAAGGCAGAGAGTAGCAATGGAAGGATGCTTTTCTAATTGGAGGGCTGTGACCAGTGGTGTTCCACAGGGATCAGTGCTGGGACCTTTGCTGTTTGTAGTATATATAAATGATTTGGAGGAAAATGTAACTGGTCTGATTAGTAAGTTTGCAGACGACACAAAGGTTGGTGGAATTGCGGAAAGCGATGAGGACTGTCAGAGGATACAACAGGATTTAGATTGTTTGGAGACTTGGGCGGAGAGATGGCAGATGGAGTTTAATCCGGACAAATGTGAGGTAATGCATTTTGGAAGGTCTAATGCAGGTAGGGAATATACAGTGAATGGTAGAACCCTCAAGAGTATTGAAAGTCAAAGAGATCTAGGACTACAGGTCCACAGGTCATTGAAAGGGGCAACACAGGTGGAGAAGGTAGTCAAGAAGGTATACGGCATGCTTGCCTTCATTGGCCGGGGCATTGAGTATAAGAATTGGCAAGTCATGTTGCAGCTGTATAGAACCTTAGTTAGGCCACACTTGGAGTATAGTGTTCAATTCTGGTCGCCACACTACCAGAAGGATGTGGAGGCTTTAGAGAGGGTGCAGAAGAGATTTACCAGAATGTTGCCTGGTATGGAGGGCATTAGCTATGAGGAGCGGTTGAATAAACTCGGTTTGTTCTCACTGGAACGAAGGAGGTTGAGGGGAGACCTGATAGAGGCCTACAAAATTATGAGGGGCATAGACAGAGTGGATAGTCAGAGGCTTTTCCCCAGGGTAGAGGGGTCAATTACTAGGGGGCATAGGTTTAAGGTGAGAGGGGCAAGGTTTAGAGTAGATGTACGAGGCAAGTTTTTTACGCAGAGGGTAGTGGGTGCCTGGAACTCGCTACCGGAGGAGGTGGTGGACGCAGGGACGATAGTGACATTTAAGGGGCATCTTGACAAATACATGAATAGGATGGGAATAGAGGGATACGGACCCAGGAAGTGTAGAAGATTGTAGTTTAGTCGGGCAGCATGGTCGGCACGGGCTTGGAGGGCCGAAGGGCCTGTTCCTGTGCTGTACATTTCTTTGTTCTTTGGTTCATACCCAAACTGACACTTGGGGAACAGGGCATAGTCATATGGATCAGTATTTTGATAATTAGGTGTCACCAGCAAGGCCAATATTTATGGCCTATCCCTAGTTCCCCTTGACAAGAGAGACCATCTACTTGGAATCATTGCAAATGCATGGTGAAGGTACTCCCACAGCACTGTCTGGTACGGAGAGCCATGATTTTGACGCATCGGTGATGAGGGAATGCCGATAGAGTTGCATGTCAGGGTGGTGTGTGACTTGGGAGGAAAATGTCTGCTGCTCCTGTCCTTCTTGGTGGTAAAGGTCAAGGGTCAAGGGTCAAGGCCAAGGTGGTGCTGATGACAAGATGATGTTGAGTTGGCACAGTTCATCTCAGTGATTGGTACACACTGTGCACTGCTGGCAGAGGGAGCGAATGTTTAAGGGTGGCAAATAGCCTGTTCAAGCAGACATTTTTCTCCTGGATGGTGTTGAGTTTCTTGGGTTGCTGTTGTATGAGTTGAACTGAGGTATTTGACGGCATTCCTCTGAAATTAAGTAGATATGGGTCACAATAAGAAACAGGTTGTTGACTGCTTAACATGGTGTGTATATACTGGCCAGGCAAGGTTCAAAGTACTTTCTTGAAAAGACAGCAGTGACCCTAAGCCCACGCAGTCCTTGGGTATTACTGAGTGACAAAAGACAGCAAAGATTCAAACAATGTAAATACTATTCAATCCACTGCGGGAACATTTGGTTTACAAAGTGAAACAAAAGACGTGGTTTTTGAAGGAGTAATGGGAGCTCACTAACGGAAACGCAGAAGCTGAATAGGGCAATTATCATTATTTTTACCTTCATTTTTAACCAAGAAGAATCAAGAATTAGGGTTATATCCAAGAGGCCAACTTTGTTGTGTTTTGCTTTTGAACAATTTTGGTCCGCTTTATTTCTGAAACATATTTATCCCATCACACGTAGATTGACAAACTCATTATGATAAAAGAAAATAAATAAATAGTAGCGCTTATATGTTTTTGTTACCTTTAGTCTCAACTATTCCAATGTTCCCCTGGTCAAACACTTACCTTCCGCTGACTTGTGCTAGCTCTCGATACAGCATGCCCTTGATTGTAAAATTCTCGTTGGTCACATTCAAACCCCTCCTTGGCCTCCCACCTCGCTATCTCTTGTGGCGGCATGGTAACACAGTGGTTAGCACTGTGGCTTCACAGCACCAGGGATCCGGGTTCGATTCCCGGCTTGGGTCACTATTTGTACGGAGTCTGCACGTTCTCCCTGTGTCTGCGTGTGTTTCTCCCGAAAAACGGGCTTGTTAGGTGAATTGGACGTTCTGAATTTCCCCTCAGTTTACCTGAACAGGCACTGGAATATGGCGACTACGGGCTTTTCACAGTAACTTCATTGCTGTGTTAATGTAAGCCTAACTTGTGACACCAATAAAGATGATTTATCGTTTATTTACCTCCTCCAGCCCTGCAAGGCAACGTTTCTCTGATGCTGGCCTCTTGCGTATCCTCGCTTCCTTCATCGCACCTTCAGAGGTTGTACCTTCAACTGCTCTGGCCCTAAACTCTGGAATTCCTTCTCCAAATGGATGCACCGTCCCACCTTCTTTAAGACTTTGCTTAAGTCCTAATGCTTTGCCCAACCATTTGGCCATCTGCTTCAATGCTCTCAGGCTCAATGTCAATTTTTGTCTGATTCAACTTCTGTAATTTACCTTGGGATATCCTACTACGTTAAAAGCAACAACCTCACTGTAGTTCAGAAATTAAGTGAGGTCCACAGTGTTCCTAAGAATGGCCGACATCTTCAAACACCACCAACAATAGAAAGATGACACGCCAACTCATCTAGAGAATAATCTGGTGGCCTGGGCAGCAAGGAGTTCATCTGAGCTTTGAATTTATCACCAACATTTCCCAGAAATGTCAAGCAGGATTGGATGAGAGATCAAATTCGAGCTCACAACAACTGTAGCTTGACACATGGAATCAGGTGCAATAATTTGTTCCTCTGGCGATAATTCTCACAGATGTTATTGAAGCCACAATTTTGATCTGGGGCAGGAGTGAGGTGTGAAGGGGCTGGAATGGGAGGTAAACACCCATCGCTAGTACCAATGTGAGGCCTAGCCTCAATTCTCGGGCCTTGTTTCAATTTGGCAACACTGGCTCCCACAGAGAGTCAACAGGAATGGACTCTTATTCATTCCTGGGATGTGGGCATGCACGGCAAGGGCAACATTTGTTGCCCACCCTTTGAGAATGATTAAGAGTCAACCATGGTGCTGTGGGTCTGGAGTCATATATAGGTCAGACCAGGTAATAATAATAACCTTTTATTGTCACAAGTAGGCTTACATTAACACTAATGAAGTTCCTGTGAAAAGCCCCTAGTCGCCACACTCCGGCGTCTGCTCGGGTACACGGAGGGAGAACTCAGAATTCTCAGCCGGTACAGGAATTGAACCCGCGCTGCTGGCCTTGTTCTGCATCACAAACCAGCTGTCTAGCCCACTGAGCTAAATGAGTAAGAACAGGAGATCATCGCTATGTTCTCGAACTCTGCTGCTGGATCAAGATTTTTCACAGATGTTGTACGTTGGTTGTGCCTGGCTAAAGAATAATTGATGAGACATAGATATGTCTGAACGATAACTGGCTTGTTGCTATATTATAACTATATACAGGCGTAAATAACTAGGTGCTACACAGTCCAGAAACATTCTCCCTCTTGAATCTTGGTCATGTGTCTCTTACATCATCACCTGGGCCGTACCCCTCCACACTCCCACACATTAACCCTTTCAACCGTGGACGTCCCAACACTACACCTAAAGGACCCCTTATGGTTGGTCGGATAGATGCCAGTAACAGGATTACACCAGTTTAACTTTGAACATGGCTGTGGTGAATGTATAATTACTGATAATTCACCAGTGCACTGTGCTATGTTATTAACCCTGTGGGCTCTACCTATGGGCCATGGTGTGGCTTCACCCACAGGGGATATGTTGGGGCATGTACGGGCTCCGCCCATAGCTCCATCCCCTCTCCAGGAAGTATAAGAGCTGCAGACCTGCGGGGCCGCCTTCAGTGTTGTACCGGTCACAGGCAGGCTCAGTTCTAAGCTGATTAAAACCACGGTTTACTTCTCCAGGTGTCTTCGAGTGAATTGATGGTCGCATCAATGGCTATCTCTGAAACAAACAGTTTTGTAATCAATGTGTTTCTGTGACTATTTATGCAATGAGATTGTAAATTGAGCGAAATGTCTTTTGGGCTAGCTAGACAAGTAAACAAGGGAGAAAGATACAGAAGAAGATCCGGTTAGGATTTCATAAAGTGGAGAGTGAGGAGGCCTTGTGTGCATAACCATTGCAGTAGCTTTATCCAAATTTGTAGCTGCGGGAATTCCACCGTACCTTAATGTTAAGACAAGTCGTTGCACCATCTTCAAGGATGACAAGATATCTGAGGAATATGCAGACTTAAAAAATCTGCTCCTGCCACTCTCTGAAAGTCATTCAAACGTTCCTGAAACCAAACATGAATTTTCCATTACATTGAAGATCAAAGACTTCTCCATCGATGCCCACACGGAATAGTTTTGGATGATTGCAAAGCTGGGCTGATGGGTGAAAATTACCTCCAACCCATCTTCCTCAAGAGTTCAAATGGAAGCGCTGAGCTTTTAACATGAGATGCAGTCTTAGAGTCAGCTCTCCTTTCAATCAGCCTCAAGCTGTACTTACTTAAATTGACCAGTGTGTGTCATTCAAGCAAAGCCCCACACAACATCCAGGAAGATCAGGAGAAATTGTACATTTTATTCAGACAAAACTTCAATGTTTGATTTTAATGCTACAATGCATCTATTTTTTTCTAAATTGCTTAGCGGATGAGATTAGCTGTCGTCCCTTACAGGCCTTTGACCTCAAGGCTAGATTCAAATTTCAATTGTTATTCAACGCTACTATTATCAATCAGCAAACTGCCCCTGTGCAAAATTGTGGTTTCTTAAACCTTGGACAGGATTCTCCGATCCTGAGACTAAGGGAGGAATTCTCCCCCCACACGGCCCATCTTGGCTTGAGAATCGCCGAGCGGCCTGCCCAACACGACGGGTTCCCTCCGGTGCCGTCCACACCTGGTCGCTGCCGGCGGGAACAGCGCGGGAACGCTGGGGGGAAGGCCTGTGGGGAGGGGGGTTCCTGCACCAAAGGGGGGCCTCAAAAGGGGTCTGGCCTGCGATCGGTTCCCACCGATCGGCTGGCCGGCCTCTCTGAAGGAGGACCTCCTTTCCTCCGCCGTCCTGCAAGATCCATCCGACATCTTCTTGCGGGGCGGCCGCGGGGAGGATGGCAACCGCGCATGCATGGGTTGGTGCCGGCCAATCCGCGCATGCGCGGGTGACATCATATACACGGCGCTGGCCGCATCATGTATGCGGCGCCGCTTTTACGCGGCACCAAGGCCCGGCGCGCGTAAATGACGCAATTCCGCTCCTAGCCCCCCGGGGGCGGGAGAATAGGGTCCTGGGAGCGGCCTCCGATGCTCCAGTTTTCACTCCGGCGTCGGCACTTAGTCTCCTGATGGGAGAATTGCGCATTAAGTGTTGGCACCAGGACAGGATTAATGGACTTCTACGACAACAAAATTGGTTCCGCACCTGGGCCGATTCACCGACCATAGAGGGGCCAGCACCAGAGCCACATGGAACACAATCGATTCCAATAAAAAAACAGTGTCTGATTCACCGGATCCATATTTGACACTCGGGAGGCTGACAAGCTGCAGCCGCATATACACACCCATAAGCCCTGTGTCCCTAAGTTCACAGTGGGCAGTCAGCAGCATGCGCAGCTGCATAGCTGTCTTGCAGGCTGTGGCAATAGTGTTTCATGCCCATCCACCCCGACCCCACAGCCCACCTCCTGGCCACCCATTACTCTTTCCGGCCCTCCCAGAAGCACCCCAGCCAGCGGCACAACTGTCAGCACACAATGGCGATGTTGGACACTTTCCGTACCCTCCCCCTCCCTCAGCAGCCACTGTGCCTGTTTCGCGATTTTTAAAAGCACAGATGAACCTCGCCAAAGGGAATTCGCCCCAGCGGAGGCGGAGCACAGGGAGACCTGAAAATACTGGGTCAGGCTCGCTAATGATATGCCAACGGCATTTACTGTGCGTATGGCCTGGAGCGCATTGACGCCGCCGCGACGCATCGAAGAATTGCGATCTGGAGTGAAAACGGCACCCACCACGATTTCGGCATCAAAACTGATTCTCCGCCCAATCGTGTTACCCGATTCCAGCGTCCAGATGGAGAATCCTGCCCCTTGTATTTTACGAGACTGCCCCTATCTTTTTTGTGCTTAGCTTAATGGGGTGAGGTGAGTCCCTAAAGGAATGTTCCTCACACTTTGTGAACCTGTGTCAGGATTGGCATCTTAAATGGAGTGAGTTTGTGATTCAGCAGGGAGTGGAAGCATTGTTTGTGAGTCTGGGTCAGCAGGGAAGGTCCCAAGCATGCCTATTACAAACACAGGTATGAACAGGCAAATTAGGAACAAGAGTAGGCCACTCAGCCCCTGAAGCTGAGTTGGCCGACAATGGCTGGAGCATGGATTGGATTGGATTGGATTGGTTTGGTTTATTGTCACGTGTACCGAGGTACAGTGAAAAGTATTTTTCTGCCAGCAGCTCAAAAAGATCATTAAATAGATGAAAAGAAAAGAAAAAGAAAATACTTAATAGGGCAACACAAGGGGCGAAATTCTCCGGAAACGGCGCGATGTCCGCCGACTGGCGCCCAAAACGGCGCAAATCAGACGGGCATCACGCCGCCCCAAAGGTGCGGACATCTTTGGGGGCCGAGCCCCAACCTTAAGGGGCTAGGCCGGCGCCGGATGAATTTCCGCCCCGCCAGCTGGCGGAAAAGGCCTTTGGAACCCCGCCAGCTGGCACGGAAATGACATCTCCGGGCGGCGCATGCGCGGGAGCGTCAGCGGCCGCTGACGGCATCCCCGCGCCTGCGCAGTGGAGGGAGTCTCTTCCGCCTCCGCCATGGTGGAGGCCGTGGCGGAGGCGGAAGGGAAAGAGTGCCCCCACGCCACAGGCCCGCCCGCGGATCGGTGGGCCCCGATCGCGGGCCAGGCCACCGTGGGGGCACCCCCCTGGGCCAGATCGCCCCGTTCCCCCCCAGGACCCCGGAGCCCGCCCGCACTGCCTTGTCCTGCCGGTAAGGTAGGTGGTTTAATTTACGCCGGCGGGACAGGCATTTTAGCGACGGGACTTCGGCCCATCCGGGCCGGAGAATCGAGCGGGGGGGGAGGGCCTGCCAACCGGTGCGGCGCGATTCCCGCCCCCGCCGAATATCCGGTGCCGGAGACTTCGGCAACCGGCGGGGGTGGGATTCACACCAGCCCCCGGCGATTCTCCGACCCGGCAGGGGGTCGGAGAATCTCGCCCAAGGTACACAATGTAACTACAAAACACCGGCATTGGGTGAAGCATACAGGGGTGTAATGTTAATGAGGTCAGTCCATAAGGGGATCGTTTAGGTGTCTGATAACAGCAGGAAAGAAGCTGTTTTTGAGTCTGTTTGTGCGTGTTCTCAGACTTTTGTATCTCCTGCCCGATGGAAGAAGTTGGAAGAGTGAGTAAGCCAGGTGGGAAGGGTCTTTGATTATGCTGCCCGCTTTCCCCAGGCAGCGGGAGGTGTAGATAGAGTCAATGGATTAAACCTGACATAATACATCTAACCACAGTTGGCAATGCTACGTTGCTCCGACATTTGCTAACATCATGGCTGATCAGATTGTGGCCTCTATTTTCCTGTTTATCTCCTTATCCTACCCTTTGACATCTTTTGCAGTGAGGAATCTATCTCATTCAGCCTGAAAAATATTTAATTACCCAGCATTCACTGCTCTCCTTAGGAGGTCTTGTGGTGTACTAGGTAGCAACCCTACCTCTGAACCATAAGCTCTGGATTCGAGCCCCACGCCAGGACATGATGGTCAAGGAAGTTGCGTTCCAACAGGTTGAGTGTCAACCTGTAAATCCTTCCAAACGCGCCAATGGCTGGTGCTAAGAGTGAGAGAGATTCCTGGTCAACCACAGTTGACATGGATGGCTCCGCTCAAGCTCTAAGCCTCTGTTGACAGATTAGTTACCTTTTCTAGAAATCCCTGGTTATTCCCGATGCATGAGCTGGCCACCTCGCCTCACCTTCCGTCGTTTAGGGCATGCTGGGCCTCTTATGACTTTGCTTTTATGAATGCCTCTCACTGTGCCAACCACACCAGGCAATCAAAATGCTTATGGCATTATACCCACGTTGGAACCATTCCACGGCTGCTCACTTCTTTGGTCACCTCAAAAAAGGCCGTTTTCATGATGCTTGTGACCTTCCCCCTCCTCAGGTCCACTGGGGAGACCACACTCTCTCTCTTTCTCACTCTGTTCCATTGTCACCGTAAGGAGCATCTCCAGGGAGGCATCCTTCCACTGACTCCAGCCATTTCTGCTTAGCCACTCTTGGTGAGCAGCCCTTTGAATGCCCTGTAAGTGTGTAACTCATTTGCCGTCCCAAGACTGACGTTTCATTGACCTTATGGATCTTTCTCCTGCTTGCCAGATGCTAATTGTATATCGATAGGAAGGTCGCAAAGAAAGGTCCCACATACGACCCATCCATGCAGACACACATTGGACCCTGGTGTCAGGACGTCTTCTCATTTGTCAAACTCATTTATCTCAAGGGGAGGCAGATCCACCTCTCCATCGGATTTTCAACAACCACATGGCCTTTTCTCTTCACAGTTTTACTCAAATACATTGTCAATTCAAGGGACAGGAAGTTTACCAATGACCTGCGAACACTAGAACAAGTGTTCACCTCATTGGGCTTTTGGGCTTGAACTTGCTGATCCTCTGACAGTTTGGCTTTCACGCAACTGATACAGACATGTGAGGTAGAGGAGTAGGTTATTCAGCCCCTCGAACCTGCTCCGTCGTTCAATTCTCTTGTAGCCATCTGACATGGCCACTTCCAACTAGGTACAGAGCAACTCACAAAGACTGATGGGTAAAATGGACAAGCCAAGAATCAGACAGGCTCAGAGCCTGAAATGCATATTTGTCAGCAAAGTCCAGACGGCATCGAAACTCCGTCCCATTGGCATGTTAATCAGGCCGATTAGCAGGTGATGGCCCATCTCCCCCAGCACAAAGGACTGGTTCTCCAGCAGCCGGGACAGTCCCAGACATTTCAGCGCCATTCCCTGTCCAAGGGAACTGCAAACAACGGGGTAAATGACCGCTTGGGACACGCCCAGTCATCCAGATTCCTGCCCACCTATTGGCTAAGGAATCGAACAGAGTGATCAGGAATCACCCAATTAGTAAGGCCCAAATCGAAGGACCACCCAAAAGAGCGCGAAAAACCCCCTCAAGTATAAAGGAAGAGTTCGCCATATGTTTGCTCTCTTTTGGCCTTGGTACCCCGGTCACGGCCATCGCCAACTGCAGCAACACCAGAAGCAAGTTCAAGTTCAACGCCCGCTACCAGACGGATGAGCCCAGCTGAGCAGCAGTTACCCCTTCGAATCCAAGAGATCCAGAATTGACCAGCGGTCACTGTTTCCTGACCTAAGCCGGGTGCCCGAAGTTAAGTACAGGTTGTCTTAGTAATAGGTGCATTTGACTAGTCGTGTTTATGTTGCATGACTGATTGTATGTAAATAAAGTACCCTTGACCTTGAACTAACCAACTGGTGTTTGGCTCTTTGATTGGTAGCTGATTGAAACTTGTGGTGGTATCATTTGATACCTGGTGACACTAAGCATTCGGACATAGACAATATAGAAAGAAGGATTGCCCTAATTGGAACAGAGCCACAGAAAAGACCTAGTAGTAGAGAAAAACGCACAACACTCTCTCTCCAGCAGCCCCTCAAAGCGAAAAGGATGCTTACAATGGAACCAGTTGAGCTTGCATGTGAAGTCTATTAACGTGGAGAGGGTGGTACACAGCACCTACCCACACACTTCTGGCCAACCAGGAAACTCTGCTGCTCTTACCACTTGCCATATGTGCATCCGAAAGATTTCCACGCCGAGTTCCCGCCGGCTTTTTTACAACGAGAATTCTCTGCTCTGTGGAGAATTAGGTGCCGGTGTCGGGGGTGAAGTGTTGGGTGCTCTGAGATACAGACGAATCAACACGGTTGCGATTGGTACAACGCAGTTTTATTCTGTTAAACTATTTATACAACAAACTTGGTACTCAGCACGTGGTGACTGTGTGAGTGTCTGGCTTTGAGGTCCTTGCCCTGTGCCGTCTCCTAATGGACTGCTCAGGAATTGTCGTGTTCCCTACTTTGTACTGTGTATGCTCTTGTCCATGATTGGCTGTCATGTTGTGTGTGTTGCTTGGTCCGTTGATCTGTCCATCATTATGTGTGTATGTATGTGCTGTGATGTTCACCTGAATATCATGACATCCCCCCTTTTTTTACAGGATTATGTACCTACGTGGTTATAAATAGAAATGTGTACTGAGTGTAGCTAAATGTGTGTGTGTGCAATATTTACAGCATGTACATGGGGTTTAACTATATACAAGGGGCAATGTCGGGTGTGACATAACAACGAGGTTGTACCATGAACAAAGAATGGGGAAATGTTGAACGATAAAGCGAAGTCCTGGAACGATAAGAACATAAACATATTAACAAAGTGGTTGCATGAGTTCAATGTATAAACAGTCTCATAAGTCCAGTCTAGTAGGTGGGTGACGAATTCGGGTTGACCGCCTCAAGGGTGGGTCTGGAACCACCGGCTGAGGAACGGGCCTTGCCACGGGCGACGACGGAAGGGGCATGGTAGCAGGCAGCTCCACAAAGTCGAAATCAGGAACTACAGGAGGGCACGGTGTCGGTGTAAGGTCTCGTAGCGAGCGTGGGAGCAGGCGAAGAGCCCGGCGATTGCGCCGACGAACGGATCCATCAGGCATGCGAACCAGGAACGAGCGGGGAGCCACACGTTGGAAAACTTCGGCAGGTGCTGACCAGCCGCCTTCTGGTAGGTGGATGCGGACATCGTCTCCAGGGGCCAGGGCGGGAAGATCAGTTGCCCGTGTGTCATATGACCTCTTCTGGCGACCGCGCTGCAGTTGCATCCTGTGCAGTACCGGAGCATGGTCGATTGTGGGCGCCAGAATGGAAGGCACAGTAGTCCTGAGGGCGCGACCCAGCAACAGCTGGGCTGGTGAGAGACCAGTGGCTAGTGGGGCCGAGCGATAGGCCAGCAGGGCGAGGCAGAAATCCAATCCGGCAGCAGCAGCCTTACAGAGGAGCCGCTTGACAATGTGAACGCCCTTCTCTGCCTTTCCGTTGGACTGGGGGTGCAGAGGGCTAGATGTCACGTGTGTGAAGCCATACGAGGCAGCAAACGATGACTATTCCTGGCTGGCGAAACAGGGCCCATTGTCCAACATGACCGTCATCGGAATGCCGTGGCGAGCGAAGGTGTCTTTGCAGGCCCTTATGACAGCGGACGACGTCAAATCGTGCAGGCGTATGACTTCTGGGTAGTTGGAGAAGTAGTCAACGACGATTACATAGTCCCTGCTGAGCGCGTGAAAGAGGTTCACACCCACCTTCGCCCATGGGGACGTCACCAGCTCATGGGGCAGAAGCGTTTCAGGAGGTTGCGCCGGCTGAAACCTTTGGCAGGTTGGGCAGTTGAGCACTATATTGGCAATATCGTCACTGATGCCCGGCCAGTATACTGCCTCTCGGGCCCTCCTTCTGCACTTCTCGACCCCCAGGTGGCCTTCGTGTAGTTGGTCGAGAACCAGCTTGTGCATGCTGTGCGGAATCACAATCCGGTCCAGCTTCAGAAGGACACCATCAATGACGGCCAAGTCGTCTCGGACATTGTAGAACTGCGGGCACTGCCCTTTGAGCCACCCTCCCGTCATGTGGCGCATCACACGTTGTAGAAGGGGGTCGGCCACAGTCTCTCTGCGAATACGGGCCAGACTGGAGTCGTCAGCTGGCAGATTTGCCGATGTGAACGCCACCTGCGCCTCGACCTGGCATACGAACCCCTCCAAATCTGGCGGCGTGCTCACTGCTCTCGATAGGGCATCCGCAATGATGAGGTCCTTCCCTGGGGTGTAGACCAGTTGGAAGTCATACCTCCTGAGTTTAAGTAGGATGCGCTGGAGGCGAGGGGTCATCTCGTTCAGGTCCTTGTTTATGATGCTGACCAGGGGGCGGTGTTCAGTTTCAACAGTGAACCGGGGAAGACCATACACATAATCATGGAACTTGTCTAAACCGGTTAGCAAGCCCAGGCACTCCTTTTCGATCTGCGCGTAGCGCTGCTCTGTGGGGGTCATGGCCCACGAGGTATAGGCGACCGGGGCCCATGACGCAGTGTCATCCCGCTGTAGGAGCACCGCCCCAATGCCGGACTGGCTGGCATCAGTCGAGGTTTTAGTGGCACGAGACGTGTCGAAAAACGCCAGTACCAGTGCAGTGGTGAGCTTGAGTTTGAGCTCCTCCCATTCCTGCTGGTGTGTGTGCTGCCACTGGAACTCCGTGGACTTTTTGACAAGGTGGCGCAGAGCTGTCGTGTGGGAGGCAAGGTTGGGAATGAACTTCCCCAGGAAGTTGACCATGTCTAGGAAGCTTAGTACTGCTTTCTTGTCTGCTGGCTGCGGCATGGCTGTAATGGCGCTCACCTTGTCTGCATCCGGACGGACCCCTGACCGGGAAATGTGGTCCCCCAGGAACTTCAGCTCGGTTTGGCCGAAAGAACACTTGGCTCGGTTGAGGCGCAAGCCGTTTTCACGTATGCGTGCAAAGACGCGTTGGAGATGATAGATGTACTCCTGTGGTGTGGTGGACCAGATGATGACGTCGTCCACGTAGACGCGCAGCCCTTCGATGCCTTCCATCAACTGGTCCATGATCCTATGAAAGACCTCGGATGCTGAGATGATGCCAAATGGCATTCGGTTGTAGCAGAATCTGTCGAAAGGGGTGTTGAAAATGCACAGCTTTCGGCTGGACGGATCTAGTTGGATCTGCCAAAAGCCTTTAGAGGCATCCAGTTTGGTAAATATTTTCACCTGGGCCATTTCACTCGTAATCTCTTCCCGTTTGGATATGGGGTAATGTTCCCTCATAATATTGTTATTGAGGTCTTTTGGGTCAATACAGGTCCGGAGCTCGCCGGAGGACTTCTTGACACACACCATGGAGCTGACCCATGGCGTGGGTTCCGTGACCCTGGATAGGACCCCTTGGTCCTGGAAATCCTGCAGCTGCAGCTTGAGGCGGTCTTTGAGTGGCGCAGGGACCCTGCGAGGTGCGTGAATGACCGGGGTGGCGTCTGGTTTGAGCCGAATTCTATAGGTGTATGGCAGTGTTGCCATGCCCTCGAATGCCTCCTGGTTGTGGGCGAGGAGCGATTGGAGCTGTGCCCTGAACTCTGCATCCGGGAAGTCAGACATTCCGTCTGGAGAGAGAGAGAGGATTCGTTGCACGAGATGGAGAGCCTTGCATGCCTGTGCGCCTAGCAGGGAGTCCTTCGATGAGCCGACTATCTCGAATGAGAGTGTGGCCGTGTGTGTGTTGTGTGTCACCTGGAGCTGGCAGGACCCCATAGCCGGGATAACGTTCCCGTTGTAGTCGACCATCCTGCACCGGGACGGCCGAATTGGTGGTCTGACCTTCATGGCGTAGAAGGCTGACCATGCTATGAGGTTGGCGGAGGCGCCAGTGTCCAGGCGGAACGTTATCGGCGATTGGTTGACCGTCAGGGTGGCACTCCATTCATCACCCGGATTGATCGTGTTAACTCGGTTCACATCAATGACTGCAACACGGAAGGCGTCTCGGTCATCTGTGTCACCGGTCTGGATGTCGTCTGGGCAAGATTCGTAATAAGGAGGCTGAATGGTCCGCACGTCCCTGCGAGGTTGTCGGAGTTGGGGAACATTGACAGGTTGAGCTGCTCGACAGTAAGCAGCGTAGTGGCCCACCTTGCCACAGCGTAGGCATTGTCGGGTTTTTGCAGGACATTGCCGCTTTAAATGTGCAGCTCCACAGTTGCCGCACGTCGTGACGTCATGACGTTCGTTGCACCACTGCGCATGCGCAGTTCGGTCTTGCGTCGGGCGCGCATGCGCGTCACATCCCTCAGTGTTGCCGTAGGTTTTGGCGCGCACAAGCGCGGGAGACCTCGAAAAGCGCGCGAAATGGCCGACGTCGTCCGGGCCGCGGGCCGAGAGGAACTCGATCGCCTGGACCCGTTCGGCCTCGTGGGGCACCTGGCTCGCCGATCTGGCTGCGTAGGACCCCCGCCGTGCCGATTCGGTCGCCTGAAATTGTGCATCGCGGCTAGTCGCGTTTTCGTGCAGGACACAGGCTTCGATTGCGGAGGCTAAGGTGAGGCCTTTTATTTTTAAAAGCTGCTGGCGTAGGGTGCCCGAGGTGACCCCAAAAACGATCTGGTCCCGAACCATGGAGTCCGAGGTGGTGTCGTAACTGCAGGACTGCGTGAGGATGCGGAGATGGGTAAGGAATGACTGAAAGGGCTCATCCTTACCTTGCAGGCGCTGCTGGAAGACATATCTCTCGAAGCTCTCGTTGACCTCGACATTGAAGTGTTGGTCGAGCTTGAGAAGGACCGTCTTGTATTTGGACTTGTCCTCGCCTTCCGCGAACACCAGGGAGTTGTAGACACGGATGGCGTGTTGACCTGTGGTGGTGAGGAGGATGGCGATCTTTCTGGTGTCCGAGACGCTCCCTCTTTCATTGGCTTCCAGAAAGTGCTGGAAGCGCTGCTTGAACAGCTTCCAATTAACGCCGAGGTTTCCAGCGACTTGCAGCGGCTGCGGCGTGTTGACGGTGTCCATGACGCAGGATGGCAGATTTGTGGGTAGATGTCAATTTACTCCTGGTATCATGAAGTGTTGGGTACTCTGACACACAGACGAACCAACACGGTTGCGTATGGTACAACGCAGTTTTATTTCATTGAACTATAAACATAGTAAACTCTGGTATTCAGCTCTCTCCTGCTCGAGTGCCCCGGAAGTGTCGTGTTCCCTGCTTTGTACTGTGTATGCTCTTGTCCGTGATTGGCTGTCGTGTTGTGTGTGTTGATTGGTTCGTTGATCTGTCCATCAGTATGTGTGTATGTATATGCTGTGATGTTCACCTGAATATCATGACACCAGTTTTGACCCAATCGGTGATAGTGATCTCCATTACTGAAGCTAGCTTTATATTCCAGATTTTATCAACTGAACTTCAAATTCCACCAGTTGCCTTGGTTGGATTTGAACCCACCTGCCGGGGCATCTGAATTACTAGTCCTGTGGCATTACCAGCACGTCATAATCACCCATGTATATTTATCACCTTAAACACCTCGATTAGGCCACTCTTCAATCTGTGGCATTCTAAGGGAACACAAGTCAGGTTTATGCAACTGAGCATCCGAATTGAACGTTTTTAGCCCTGGTATCCATCTGGGGAATCTACGCTGCTGCCCGGGATGGGGCAACATATCTTCAAGTGTGATGGGCTAGAGCTGAACATGGACAAGGGTCAGAGCTCCCGAGTGCAACTGGACATTTAACACAGCGATTCACATTAAAATGCCCGATACGTGCTCCCAGAGTGGTGAGAGTGGTTGTACGATTTTCAACATGGGTTTTAGAAGGTAGGTGTTTAATTTGGTATTTAACGTATTGCTTTGGCCTATCAACCTCTGTGGGAAAGGAACCAAAATATGCAGAACATGTATGTGCTGCATATATCAATTATTGTAGTCTCTTCCCCAGCACTGGCTTTCCAGAATACTGGGCGAGATTCTCCGACCCCCCGCTGGTTGCCGAAGTCTCCGGCACCTGAGATTCGGCGGGGGCGGGTATCGCGCCGTGCCGGTTGGCGGGCCCCCCCGCTCGATTCTCCGGCCCGAATGGGTCGAAGTCCCGCCGCTAAAATGCCTGTCCCGCTGGCGTAAATTAAACCACATACCTTACCGGCGGGACAAGGCGGCACGGGCGGGCTCCGGGGTCCTGGGGGGGGCGCGGGGCGATCTGGCCCCGGGGGGTGCCCCCACGGTGGCCTGGCCCGCGATCGGGGCCCACCGATCCGCGGGCGGGCCTGTGCCGTGGGGGCACTCTTTCCCTTCCGCCTGCGCCACGGTCTCCAACATGGCGGAGGTGGAAGAGACTCCCTCCACTGCGCATGCGCCGCCCAGAGATGTCATTTCCACGCCAGCTGGCGGGGCACCAAAAGCCTTTTCCGCCAGTTGGCGGGGCGGAAATTCGTCCGCCGCCGACCTAGCCCCTTAAGGTTGGGGCTCGGCCCCCAAAGATGCGGAGCATTCCGTACCTTTGGGGCGGCGCAATGCCCGTCTGATTTGCGCCGTTTTGGGCGCCAGTCGGCGGACATCGCGCCGTTTCCGGAGAATCTCGCCCCTGATTTTTTTTAAAGCTGCCACAAATTGGTCACAGCTGGCACATTAACAGCTCAGGTCCGTCTGAGGAAACAATTTGCTGCGGTTCAGTTGATATTTAATCAGGTATCCACACATGGAGTGTTCTGTTAAATGCTGGGGGAATGCGATACCCATCTGACGTGGCACTCCAAGTGGAAAGTGGAGAGATACAGGTCAAGAGAGGTACAGCAATGATGAGCTACTCTCTGTAAGAAGGAGGAAAGCTATTTATTGTATGCCTTTAGCGTAGTTAAACATCCTGCTTCACAGGAGGATTGTCGGAGAAACAATTTAACATGGAGGCAAAAATTGAGGCATTAGGACTGGCGGCCAAAGGTTTGGTCAAAGAGGAAGTTTTAAGGGGTGTCATAAAGGAGGAGAGAGATGATGAAGCAAAGGGGTCAGGGACACAGCACAAGTGTGTTAAATGGTTCTGTGCTCTTAATGCAACATGGTGCTCTTGTGTGCAGTAAGTTAGACAGTAGCTCTCAGTCTCCCTTTACAGCATTAGACAGAACCACAGAAGCTCGGGCAGCATGGTTGCACAGTGGTTAGCACTGTTGCCTCACAGGGCCAGGGACCGGGGTCCAATTCCGGCCTTGGCGACTGTCTGTGTGGTGCTTACATGTTCTCCTCGTGTCTGCGTTGGTTTCCTCCGGATGCTCTGATTTCTTCCCAAAGTCCAACGATGTACAGGTTAGGTGGATTGGCCATGAGAAATTGCTCCTTCGTGTCCAAAGAGGTACAAGTTATGGGGATAGGGCGGAGGAGTGGGCGAGGTAAAGTCCTCTTTCAGGGGATGGCCTTGTTTTGCACGGCAGGGATTCTATGAGATGCTGAGGTGACAGCCTAGATTAAATACTTAGCGTGGGGTATGGACTAGTAATCTTCTGACTAGGTAAGTGGGCTACTTACTATTGCCTATTAAAGGAGAATAATTCCTATGGAATAACCCCCTCCACACTTTCCATATCGTATCAGGGAGACGCTACAATTGTTTTGTGAATATTAGGTTTGATCATTTTCGCAGAGCTTCACAACAGGCCAGTGGGAGCTGTATGATCTGTTTCATTTCATTCACAGCCCCTAATCTATCCAATGTTCCAGTTGAATACCCGGTAAAGCCTCGGCTAAACAAAGGAATTCTGATAACAGCCTCCACCTCACATGGAAAGCTGGTTAAGTCTTTGTCACCTGCTGGTCTGCAGTCACTGTGTCACAGTACGGTGCACATGGACAAATGGACAACGATGCCGCTGACTTCAATAGGCATCTTCTCAAAGAGATTTTTCGCGAATGATTTAATGTCAATTTGGCGGTTCATATCAGAGGGTTGGGGGGGGGGGGGGGGTGGCGTGCGGGGCGGGGGGGTGATGCTTTGAGGATTGGTAGCCATGGCCCATTCATCTCTCCCTTCCTTAATAGATCTACTTTGCAGCTGAATTCTGCTGATCAGCGCGGATTTTATGTGTGTCTGTGCGTGAATTAAATTGTAGCCAAATTGCACAGCCAGCCTCTGAATTGAAGCGAATGCAGCTGTGCATCTCCCGCTGATGAGCACTGGCATCAAAATATATGTGATTATATGTGAAATAAAGAGTACCAATCAAGGAAGGGTTTGATCGGGCATACCATAGAGAAAGCATTTCCAGTTGGAGGGAAACCAGAATCGGGGGCTATAAATATTGTCGCTAACAAATCCAACAGGGAATTCAAGAAAAACCTCTTAACCCAGAGAGGGATTAGAACATGGAACTCACAGTCACAAGCAGGGTTGAGGACAAGGGCACAGATGCAGTCAAGTGGAGGCTAGATAAACACTGGAGGGACAAAAGCATAGATGATATACTGTAGCAGTGGGAAGATGAGGCGCTGTTCCTCGAGTTTACGTTGAGCTTCAAGAGAACAAATTAGGTGACCAAGGACAAAGCGATCAGAGGGGAGTGGGATGGAGAATTAAAATTACAGGCAACCAGAAGCTCAGGGTTCTTCTTGCAGACTCTACAAAGTGACTGCCCAATTTGCATTTTGTCTCGTCAGTACGAGAGCAGTGAGCACATCATAGGCTGTTTCACCCGGATGGAGTGTCTGGGGCCTTTGGAGAGTGGGAAGAGAGAAGCTAAAATCACAAGCGTCCCATCTCCTGTGCTTGCCCGGGCGGGTGCTGTGGGAATGGCATAGGATAGGGTGCTGGGGGCGATTGAAGAGTGGAGCAGGTTGTTCTGGAGGAAGGGTGCCCTAGGAATGCTGAAAGTTGAGGCGTGGGGAAGATGTGTTTGGTGGTTGACACCAGGCTGGAGGTGGCAAAACAGATGATAAATTGAAGATGGAAGTTGCTGGAGTATAGTGTGAGGTGGGGTTAGATAAAGAAAAGTGGGAGGAGGTGCATAAACACTAGCATGAATCTGTTGGGGCTAATGACTGGCTCTCTTTCATTCTGCAAGGTCACCTTCAGAATCATAGAATTTACAGTGCAGAAGGAGGCCATTTGGCCCATCGAGTCTGCACCGGGCCTTACAAAGAGCACCCTACTCAAGCCCACGTGGCGGGCCCACTGAAGGGCAGGCGAGGGAATCTATGTGTGGAGCCAGAGGAAATGGGCGAGGTACTAAATGAATACTATGCACCAGTATTCACCAATGAGAAGGAATTGGTGGTTGTTGAGTCTGGAGAAGGGAGTGTAGATAGCCTGGGTCATATTGAGATCCAAAAATACATGAATAGGATGGGAATAGAGGGATACGGACCCCGGAGGTGCAGAAGATTTTAGTTTAGACGGGCAGCATGGTCGGCGCAGGATTGGAGGGCCGAAGGGCCTGTTCCTGTGCTGTACTTTTCTTTGTTCTTTGTTCACGTATCTACCCGATCCCCGTAACCCAACAACCCCCACTTAACCTTTTTGGACACTAAGAGACAATTTTATCATGGCCAATCCACCTAACCCGCACATCTTTGGACTGTGGGAGGAAACCGGAGCACCCGGAGGAAACCCACGCAGACACGGGGAGAACGTGCAGACTCCGCACAGACAGTGACCCAAGCCAGGAATCGAACCTGGGAGCCTGGCGCTGTGAAGCAATTATGCTAACCACTGGGCTACAATGCTGCCCAAACTCTGTGATTATTTTCTCTTAAGGCATTCCCACAAATTAAGATGCACGATGATTCATTTTAGGTGTGTGTCTAGATACATCCAGACATACCTTGTCTTTTAAATGGTAAAACCACACCAGGGTCTGAAAAACCTCTTGTTGAGAAACAAAATGAGGAAAACGCTTTTATCTCTCGCTGCCTGAGATAAACATTCTGCTAATGAAATTGCAGCGGGTGTAGATTTCTGACTGAGATTGAGATTTTGTTATGTGTTTAATTATAGGGAAACACCAACATCACTGGAAACACCTCCTGACTGCTTTTTATTTAGCTTTTGAAAATGTCATAGTATACACCAGTATATCATGGTGCAGATACACACACACTGATGGACACACAGCGGGACCAATCAACACACACAACACCGCAGCCAATCACCAGTTAGAGCACACTCACTATAAAGACAGGGGGCACAGAGTTCCCGCTCATTCGGGATGCAGCCTCCTACAAGGACAGAGCTTACAGCTTACAGCACAGATCCTCACCATGTGCTGAGTGCATAGACTGGTTCGGACAGGCATAAGTCTTTAGTTTAATCTAACATCGTGTTAACCCACAGTGAAAGTATGTTCAACAGTTTCTAACTTAATAAAATAGTGTTGCACTATTTTAAGTGTTGGTGGCCTGTATGTGTTCCACGGATCCAGAGCACCCAAAACATCATGACACCAGGTGTTGAGGGATATTAGAACTTCTTAGACCTACCTGCAAGTGATCTGCCTTCCACCAGCATACAGCCATCCTGCAAAATGGACAGCGTCCGCCCGCCGCCGCCGCTCCGCATCACCGGTGACCTGGGGGCCAACTGGAAGATATTCAAACAACGCTTCCAGCTCTACCTGGAAGCCACAGACCGGGAAGATGCCTCGGACACCAAGAAGATCGCTCTCTTCCTATCCACGGCCGGGAAACATGCCATCCACATTTTCAATTCTCTCACCTTTGCTGATGATAAAGATAAATCAAAATTCAAGACGTGTCCTCCTCAAGTTTGACACTCACTGCAACATAGAGGTGAATGAAAGTTTGAGTGCTATATATTCCAACAGCGTTTGCAGGGTAAGGATGAACCTTTCCAGTCCTTTCTTACCCACCTCCGCATCCTTGCACAGTCCTGTAATTACGGGCCCACCTCCGACTCCATGATACGCGACCAGATCGTTTTTGGTGTTCAGTCGGACCCCCTACGCCAGCAGCTCCTCAAGGTAAAGCAGCTCACCCTAGCGACCGCCATCGAGACCTGCGTGCTACACGAAAATGCCACGAGTCGGTATTCCCACATCCAAGCGGTTGAAATGGCACGGCAAGGTCCCCACGAGGCAGAACGGGTCCAAGCAATCGAGCAACTCCAGGTCCTCAGCCTGGATGAGGGCGGCCATTTCGCCTGCTTTTCGCGGATTCCCGCGCTTGTGCGCACCAAACGAGGGGACGGCGACGTTGCCGAACGTACTGCACAGGCGCGCACCAGTACGGCCGCACCGCGCATGCAGGATGGCGCAGCGAACGTACTGACACTACAACGTGCGGCAACTTTGGCTCCGCCCACTTAAAGCGGCAATGCCCTGCCAAATCCCGACAATGCCTGAGATGTGGCAAACTTGGCCACTATGCTGCTTTATGCAGATCAGCTCGGCCTGCCAATTCGTATCGCTCCGGCCAGCCTTGCTAAACTGGCCGGGCCATTCAACCCACGGTCACTGAGTCCGATGCGGACCTACTACCCGATATTCACACCGAGGACCCGAAGGCACCTTTTCGAATCGGTATCGTTACAAAAAACAGGGTGTCCCGAAGCAAAGAATCCAGCCTCTATCAGTATACAGCTTCGATCCAGACGATGAGTGGTGTGCCACCCTTACGGTCAACCAGAATTCGTCGCCCACCTCCGAGACTTAATTTGTGAACTTTGAGGACTTACAGACTCTCTGAATTGTTTTGTTGCTTTGTTTGATATTTCCCTGGTTTGTATATAGTGTTGATCTCGTTATTCTTGTTGCATACTGCTTCTCTGCACCAGGCACCTTCCCATGTAAATAGCTTGAGTCTCATGTACGTAGTCCTGTAAATATGTCTCAGCATCCCACATGTAGTTAGGAACATTCTCACCATACATTATTTATTGCCACACACATACATTCTTTTATAAAAGGGGGATGTCATAATATACACCAGTATATCATGGTGCAGACACACACACACTGATGAACCAACAGCGAGACCAATCAACACACACAACACCGCAGCCAATCACCAGTTAGAGCACACTCACTATAAAGACAGGGGGCATCAGAGTTCCCGCTCATTCGGGATGCAGCCTCCTACAAGGACAGAGCTTACAGCTTACAGCACAGATCCTCACCATGTGCTGAGTGCATAGACTGGTTCGGACAGGCATAGGTCTTTAGTTTAATCTAACATCATGTTAACCCACAGTGAAAGTATGTTCAACAGTTTCTAACTTAATAAAATAGTGTTGCACTATTTTAAGTGTTGGTGGCCTGTATGTGTTCCACGGATCCAGAGCACCCAACACATCAGAGAATACTGTGGGTGCTGCTGTGCAGAGGAAAGGAGATTTATTCTTGTTACTCTTCTGGAGATAAGTATTAACAGATTTTTGTTGATCTTGATGGATGGCAGTACATTAAACAAAAGCAGAAAAAAATATTGAGCAATGGGTTGACAGAAATGCAACACGCAGGCCCCAGGAGGACTCACATTTGGTACATAAGTTTCAATCACTTTTGCTCGACGCTTGGGCTGACAACGTTTGCTCAAAGTTGGCACCTCCTCCTTCCCCTCTTTGTGAATCTGAATTAACACAACTGAAACGAATTATCCACATATCTCTGCGTATGTATCGGCGCACCTATAACTCGACCCCCCCCCCCCCCCCCCCCCCGCCCGACACAACTCCCGACCGCCCCAACACCCCAACTCACCTAATAATGATTATCATAGAATTTACAGTGTAGAAGGAGGCCATTCGGCCCGTCGAGTCTGCACCGGCTCTTGGAAAGAGCACCCTACCCAAGGTGCACACCTCCACCCTATCCCCATAACCCAGTAACCCCACCCAACACTAAGGGCAATTTTGGACACTAAGGGCAATTTATCATGGCCAATCCACCTAACCTGCACATCTTTGGACTGTGGGAGGAAACCGGAGCACCCGGAGGAAACCCACGCACACACGGGGAGGATGTGCAGACTCCACACAGACAGTGACCCAGCCAGAATCAAACCTGGGACCCTGGAGCTGTGAAGCAATTGTGTTAACCACAATGCTACCGTGCTGCCCGTAAATGATCATCTTTATTGTCACAAGTAGGCTGACATTAACACTGTAATGAAGTTACTGTGAAAATCCCCTAGTCGCCACATTCTGGTGCCTGTTCGGGTGCACAGAGGGAGAATTCAGAATGTCCAAATTACCTCACAGCACGTCTTTCGGGACTTGTGGGAGGAAACCGGAACACCCGGAGGAAACCCATGGTGACACAGGGGGAACGTGCAGACTCGGCACGGACAGTGGCCCAAGCCGGGAAACGAACCTGGGAGTCTGGCACTGTGAAAAAACAGTGCTTACCACTGTGCTACCGTGCTGCCCATAAGGGGGACATTGAGACCCTCGGCACTACACCTCACACGGGCCGGGCGCCCACAGGCCAGATCCTGGCGTAGGCTAAATGTCAGCAAGGCACCTTATTACTGCCAGTCTGGCACTATAGCAGTGCCCGGCAAGCCTGGATGTACCATCTGGGCACCCTATCAGTGCCAGGCTGGCACCTGGGTGGCACTGCCATGGTGCCAGGCTGGCAGTGCCAAAGTGCTTGGGTGTCACTAGCAGTGCCAGGGTGCCACTCTTTTGGAGGCCGACCACCTGCAGACCTCTGATCACCTGGGAGACCCCCACCCCCACCCCCACCCTGGTACTATTCCACTTGATCAGCATTTGTGGGAACCAGTACTGAACAGCGCCCGGCTGGGGCAAGGCCGATCGATGCCGGGTGGCGTGAGCATGGCTTTTCAAAAAAATTTAGAGTATCCAATTCATTTTTCCCAATTAAGGGGCAATTTAACATGACCAATCCACCTACGCTGCACATCTTTTCGGTTGTGGGGGCGAAACCCACGCAGACACAGGGAGAATGTGCAAACTCCACACGGACAGTGACCCAGAGCCGGGATGGAACCTGGGAACTCGGCAACGTGAGGCAACCGTGCTAACCCCTTGCGAGCATGGCTAAATGGGTTCCTAAACTCACTTAGCCATGTGATTCTGGATCCCGCCCATTGTGGGGGGCTGGTTTAGCTCACTGGACTAAATCGCTGGCTTTTAAACCAGACCAAGGCAGGCCAGCAGCACGGTTCAATTCCTGTACCAGCCTCCCTGAACAGGCGCTGGAATGTGGTGACTAGGGGCTTTTCACAGTAACTTCATTGAAGCCTACTTGTGACAATAAGCGATTTGCATTTGCAAAACAGCCGCCGGGGATCCCGGGGGAGGCGTCTCCCGGGATCTACCGGCTGCCACGTGCCCCGATTCTGGCAGGACGAGGCCAGTAATTCACACCCAAAGAGTTTAGAAGAATGGAAGATAATATCATTGAAGTATAGAACATAGAACATTACAGCGCAGTACAGGCCCTTCGGCCCTCGATGTTGCGCCGACCTGTGAAACCACTCTAAAGCCCATCTACACTATGCCCTTATCATCCATATGTCTATCGAATGACCATTTGAATGCCCTTATTGTTGGCGAGTCCACTACTGTTGCAGGCGGGGCATTCCACGCCCTTACTACTCTCTGAGTAAAGAACCTACCTCTGACATCTGTCCGATATCTATCTCCCCTCAAATGGAGAATGTTCAAATGGCTTGACAGGGTCGATGCAGGAAAGATGTCCCACCTGGCTGAGGAGCCTAGAACACAAGGCCACAGTCTCAGAATAAGGCAACGATCATTTAATACTGAGAGTAAGAGAACATTCTTCGCTCAAACAGTTGGAGTTCTCTACCCCGAAATCTGTGGTTGTTCAGTCATTGAGTATACTCAAGACAGATCATGAAAGATTTTTGGATGTTAAGGGGGTCAGCAGGCCATCGAACCCAACCAGTCGTTGTCGGTCATTATACAACAGTCGAGCCCACTCCTTTTCTCATCTAAATCTTACATCATCACATTCTATTCTCTTCTCCCTCACATCCATGTCTAGCCTCCCCTTAAAGGCTTGGATATTATTCTCTTCAACCACTCCCTGTGTTAGCAAATTCCGTACTCTTGATACTCTTTGGGTAAAGAGGTGTCTTTTAAATTCTTTATTGGAATTAAGGGATATGTGGATAGTGCAGTAAGATGGCGTTGAGGTATAAAGTCAGTCATGAGGCAATTGAGTGGCAGAGCAGGCTTGCAGGGCCAAATGGCCTACTCCTGATTCTATCTCTTACCAGCTGTTTTGGCAAGAGAGACCAAGTGAGCAACTCCAGGTGGGATTTTCCGGCCCTTCGCACCAGTGAGATTTTACGGACTTGCTGAAGGCGATCCCCCACGGCGGGTACCAGAGTGGCGTGGCGGGTACCGCAGTGTTGTGGCGGGCGAGCCACGCAAAACACCATTGACATTGGCGGGACAGGAAGACCCCGCCGGCGGGACAGGAAGACCCCGCCGGCGGGCAATGGTGAGCCACCTCCGCTGTTGGAATCCAACCCTCCGCTTTGGCAGTGCCAGGCTGGCACCCTGCCCAATGGGCATGCACCTGGGGCCCTCCGATGCCCTGAGAGACCCCCCACGAGTGCCAACCCCGTTTGTGGAGACCAGTACTGAACGGCGCTCGCCCCAGATCTCCGAGGCGAAGGGGATAGATCTCAACGCCTCGGGTACCTCGGGAAACTGCACATTAAAGTGAGATTAGCTCTCTCGCTTTTATATGCCGACTTTCCAAAATGGGCAGGAATCACATCACAAAGTCTCGCAGGATCGCTGCATCGTGGTGAACTGCTTTCCGGGCGCATTGAGGCCGTAAAATCGCTCTCATAATGAATTTCTCTTTTTGAAAATTGCTTTAAAATCAAACCATTCCCGATCTGTAAACAAAAATCACCTTCCATGATTAGACTGTTTTTCAGCATGTTCAATTCTAATTCATTGAACAGCATATCCCTAGCTTTGACAATGCTGCCAAATGAGGGTAATTTATATATAGCTATTACAGTGCAGAGTGAGGAATAGCAAATATATAAATACAGCAGCATGATCTGACTGCGGTCTATTCCAGATACCCCAACGTAAAGTACTACTCGTTATGAACGTTACCCAGCAGGACTCAAGTTTAACCACCACAGCAATCCAGCTACAACAGTTACTGACGATCTAGAAATGCAGATTGCACCATGCATTAATGAGCACTGGCTGATACAATTGGATAAGCACCAACTGGTAATTTGACCTGTGACCTTTGAGGGCAAGGTGGTCTTCATTGGCAGTCAGCAGCCCATGTTTAGACCGAGCGGATTTGAGAAAATCTGCTCCTGTCTCAGTAAATTTCTCTCTTGGCAGTGGGGAAATGATTAACATGCGTTCAGTACGCCAAGCAGATTTCAGTTCAGCAGCAGCCATTTCCTTTGGCAACAATGGACAGAACACCAAACAGCAAGCAACCCAATTCTCTCACTTTACTTGCAAACAGTTGGCCTGTGAGCTGCTGATGTCCGGTCTCACTGAGGACAGAATTCTACACCTCTGTAATCCTTTTCTGTCATGACTCACAGAACACAGCTGTTGATTGTTGGCAGGGGCAATTAGTACTCACATGCTAAGCATCTCCCAGGAGAGGGAAACAATTGGCCTGGCAGCTTTTGGTGCTTGTGAACGACAGTTTTAAAAACGAAGGAAGTACTTCCTGGTAGCACCATGAGGTACGAGGTTATAAGTACCAAGAAGGCCCCAAGATTGATCCCAAACTGTGTGCAGTCAGGGTGGATGTAGCGACAATACATTTGGACTCAAAAGGCGAGGTAGAACCCCGATCCATATGCATAAGACCATTAGACGTAAAAACACAAGTAGGCAGCACGGTAGCATAGTGGTTAGCACTGTGGCTACACAGCGCCAGCATCTAGGTTCGATTCCCTGCTGGGTCACTGTCTGTGCGGAATCAGCACATTCTCCCCGTGTCTGTGTGAGTTTCCTCCGGGTGCTCCAGTTTCCTCCCACAGTCCAAAGATGTGCAGGTTAGGTGGATTGGCCATGGTAAATTGCCCTTAGTGTCCAAAAGGATGAGGAGGGGTTATTGGGTTAGGGGGATAGGGTGGAAGTGAGGGCTTAAGTGGGTCGGTGCAGACTCGATGGGCCGAATGGCCTCCTTCTGCACTGTATGTTCTATGTTCTAGGCTATTCGGCCCATCGAGTCACCTCCTCCATTCAATGAGATGATACTAATGTCCAGATGTTGCTGTCCAGTGAGGACAAAATTGGGCTCCGTGTGATATCTGTCGCCTCCAAATGGAATAATTAGCCTCCTGGTGATCTCTCCCCACTCACATATGGGCAATGCAAGTAGCCTATGGCCCTGGAGTCATGGTCCTGACATGAATCACTATCTCAAGGTAAGAAATAAAGAGACAATTAGACTGAAGAACTTGCCAAAAATATCTGCTGATTTCAGCACTGTGGCTTGAAGGTTTTGCCTCTGATGTCTACTTTGTCTCATGCACGTCCAATTATTGCATCACTTTTAAGTTACAGAATGTGTAATCAAATTATTGTCCTGAAAGATTTGCAGTGTTATTCTCCAAGAAGATTGGAGTGATGGGCTCTTAAATTGCAAGCGGCAGCATCAATTTTTTTTTTTAATTAAAAAGTCAAGGTAAAATATTCAACCCAGATGAAAGGCACCAAGGTTTGAAAGAGCAAACAACATGAGGTAAGCCAGAATGTAGTGATTGGACCACCTTGTTAATTCGATCTAATCTTATATGTATAATGCAGACAAAAAAA
Organism: Scyliorhinus torazame; assembly: GCF_047496885.1. Taxonomy (NCBI): domain Eukaryota; kingdom Metazoa; phylum Chordata; class Chondrichthyes; order Carcharhiniformes; family Scyliorhinidae; genus Scyliorhinus; species Scyliorhinus torazame. Next base: position 23,734,070 of record NC_092709.1, on the reverse strand, counting down.
CACCAAGGCTGGCTCATATTGTGTCTCCCCACAGCTGGCACAATTACAAATCCCATTCACGGAGAGGTCTGAGAAGTTTGTTGGCACCTCTTGTGGTTCCAAGTGCATTCAAACTGTAGCTGCTAACTACTGAACCAGACAGCATCCACTCAGTCCTTGTAATGAAATCCATTAACATCACAAAATCACGATGAGAACAGGCCAGAACCTCAAGCAGTGCTTCATCGGGTGGGCTTAGACTTACCCAGTCTTTCAAAACACTGGGGTAACTTGAAGCCCCCAATGCGCATTAGATTTGTGGAGCGTTCTTGCAACATTCAGACTCGCTCCAACAGCACATGCGAGGGCTCAGACACCGTAGGCTGATCCAAACAAAGCTTATTTGACAAATCTGAGTAGAGTGAATTTAACAGCATCCGCCTTGACCTAACTTCAAATGCAGATTTCATCTGTCACGAAATACATAGGATTCAGCAACAATTAGTGGATGTCAGGAACTATTACTTAGACACAAAGTCATTTTCAAATGCTCATTCTGCTATTCAGCCTTTTTGTATTAAGATTATTACAAGACATTTTAGGGCATGATCTAACGGCCTGGTTTAGAACTGAACCACACAAATATGGACCAAGCGTACAGCAGCTGGGGGGGGGGGGGAGCAGAGGTCTCCCAGGCCATTGGAGGTCTCCGGGTGGTCAGGCTCTGTGCAGGGTGGTACCCCAGGGACCTTGGCATTGCCAGGCTGGTATATTGGCACTGCCACCCAGGAACCCTGGCAGTGCTACCCTGGCATTGCCAGGGTGCATGGGTGGCATTGCCAGGCTGTCAGGTGCACTGCCATGGTACCAGGATGGCAGTGCCAAGGTTACCGGGTGCCACGTTTCCTGGTCCAGGGTAGGGAACTGGGGGTGCCCTGCCCTTAAGAGGTAGGGCGAGGGGGGGGGGCTCGAGGACCTCCTAGATTGGGGCAGAGGTGTGTGTATGTGGGGGGGGGGGGGGGGGCGTCCAGAAGCTGTCAGTGCAGAAAATGAGGTAAGTGCATCCACGGCGGAGTATTCCCCACCGAGGCCAAAAAAACTGCAGCATCCCGTTAGATAGCGGGGTCAAAATGGAGGCAATGTCAAAAGGTTTCAGAGGGATGTATAAGAATGGGGCCTCAATGATCAAATGAAGCTGTTCGGCGTATCATAGCCCTTTAGAAGAATGCTTTTGGCTGTGCCTATTTTATCTTTGCCCATAACAGTGGCATGGGCAGCAGCTGCCTATACCCCTTTGACCTCATGCCATGAGATCGCCTATGATGTGCTCCTGGACCCCCAATACAGCATTGTGCCTGCTCACCTTCCCTAAGATTGCACTGCAGTGCATTAAAGGCTGAACCCCTCCCCTCCCAACCCCCCTCCCTTTTAATTACTTGGTTGGCTATCCACTGTGGAAAGGAGGCCTTTCCTGGGAAAATTGTCTGGAGACGGAACAGGTCAGGAGCAGCGCTGTCACACCTCAGTCCGATTTTCCACACATCCTCCTTCCACCCGCCTCCAAAGCAGCTCCCATGGAGCCAGGAATATTCTGCCCCCTCTGCTTTAAAGATACCCATTCGCTGTACCCTAATTTCTCCTTCTCCCTAGCTACTACATGCCGCCTGATTGGCTAATGCCAGTTACCCCCCAGCTCTGATACAATCGAGATACTGACTCCAGCACAGAAACTCTGCTCATGATCTGAGAGATTCCAACGGACAAAACCATGCTCAGATCGGATGCAGGGAAATCCCCACTCCTGTGGATGAAACATTCACCGTCCACACGTTTACTGATGATCCAGCCGTACGTTCGGGAGATGATTGACAGCAACCCCACATAAACCACAATGACAATCTTGTGAGTCTTGTGCTCCTCTCGCTGTGCTGTGACCTTCATTAAACTCACATCTGTTAGAAAGCAGGCAGCTCCTTGTATTGACAGTTAATCGGGCAATTCAAATCTAAACGTCAAACAATCTTGAATAAATGCGACTGCGGGTGAACTTTCAATTAGCCCAATATCAAGACTGAACCGTTAGAAGAACCACCTAAACCACAAGCATTAACTTTTCCTCAATTAGTCAATATCATTGCTCCAGCTAAAGTCCATTCCGACTGTCCCTTGTAGTTTGTACCAGGACCTGTGAGGCAAATAAACTGTTTGAAGTTAGTTATTTAGTTGCTTATAGGAATCCTGATGCACAGGCATTGGCAAGTTTTACATGTTCCAGGCTCGTTAGAGTCACAGGTGTGCGTTTGTTTTTCTCGGATGTTTGACGAAGTTAGAATGTGGTATTGTGTGGTCTTCTTTTTGTTGCTTATTTCAGGATGGTTGGCATAGTGTTCAAAAAGACCACAAAATAGCTTGAACACTAAACAAAGCTATAAATTTATTTACACTCTTCATTTGGATTCGACACGTACTCCTAAAGAATACACAATTGATTATTAACATTTAAACTGCACTTATCTGCAGCCAATCCTAAGACGGATACAAACTATGATCTGCTCTCACTCACACTATTTGTACTTCTGTCTCTTTCTAGCTAACTCCTGCTCACACTCTTCACAAGGCTTAGCATCACTGCTTATATACCTGTAACTGTAGCTCCCTCTTGCGGCTACTCTAGAAACTTCATTAACCCTTGCAGTTCTTACAGTTATGATAATACCATAGTGTGAAAATCAGGATTGTTCTGAAAATACAGGCTTAAGTGCTGGCAGTAAGAAGGAACCCTAACTGTTATTTTGAGGATATGGACAACTGTCAATGAGTTACAACAGAGTGATCCAGCTCAAAGCTTTAGAACATCTCCGAAAACAGTAAAGTCGGGAACAGAGGATCCCAAAGGCCGGAGAATTCCATCCCTGATGTTTTGTTTGCTTTTCACATCCATCTCTTACATCACACCTCCACCACGGGGGAGGGGCTGCTATAAATGGTCCGGTCCGCATGATAGAGATTATTGAATGTAAATTTGTGTGCTACAATGACATTCACCACCGTGAGAGTGCAATTTTAATGGTCAGTATCTAAAGTAGGGCAGTGGTATAAAACTGAAGCCAAAACGTAGTCAACTAAATGATATCTACTGCCATTAGAAGAGGAATAACAATGCATCCCATGGTGTAACAAGAAAAGGCTGCAGCTTGATCTGCTTTATGTGGAGTTAGCTGAGGATAATTGCACATATTATAACCTGACTTCAGGCCCACAGTTTGGGAAAAGAGATCATTTAACCTGTGTTCCTGCTTCACATCTATTCCGTCGCATAGGCATAGGAATAAGCATTTGTCCCCTCAAAGCTGTTCAGCTAGTTCATGGTCAATCTGTACTTCAGCTCCATTTATCTACCTTTTCTCCATACCCCCAGATATACACTCGCCCAACAATAATCTATCGAGTTCCGTCTTGGAACTGCCAATTGATCCCAGCACCCACAGCCACTGTGGCGAGAGATCCCCAGATTCCCATTACCCGTTGTGTGAAAAGATATTTCTTGATTTCACTCCTAGTTAGCCTGTTTCTAACTTTAAAATTCTGCCTCCTTGTTCCTGGATCTCACCAGCAGAGGAAATAGTTTCTCTACATCTACCTTATCAAATCTTTTAAATGCTCACCTCTCAATCTTCTAAACCAAGTTTACACAACCTGGGCTCATAACCGAATCATTTAAATCCTGGTATCAGTCTGTTACATATGCGTTGCACCAATTTCATTACCATTATATAGTTTCCTGAGGGGCGGTGCCCAAAACTGGTCAGGGTACTCCTGATGTGGTCTGACCGAGGCTTGGTAAAACTAGAGGCTCAGCAGTAAAATGCATCTGTGCTGTCGATTGAGGATCGGAGAGGGCTCAGCTGTGAAATCCCATCAACAGCTGAAAAGTTGACCTTAACAATAATATTAATAATAATAATCTTTATTGTCACAAGTAGGCTTACATTAACACTGCAATGAAGTTAGTGCGAAAAGCCCTGAGTCGCGCTATTCCGGCACCTGTTCGGGTACACAGAGGGAGAATTCAGAATGTCCAATTCACACGTCTTTCGGGACTTGTGGGAGGAAACTGGAACACCGGGAGGAAACCCACGCAGACACGGGGAGGACGTGCAGACTCCGCACAGACAGTGACCCAAGTCGGGAATCGAACCTGGGACCCTGGCGCTCTGAAGCCACAGTGCTACCCACTATGCTACCGTGCCGCCGCTTAATCACCAAAGGGTAACACATAACCTAAGAGCAACATGGAGGAGAGTTAGACCTGCCATGAGACTGTCTGATTTGCATAGACGATGGGTCACCTACTACAGGGCACCTTCCTGGCAATGGTTAGTGCATGGACACAGGCTGTGCCAAATGTGCACCTGCCAGTTCTCTCGGCTGCAGAACTGTCAAATCCAAGGCCCTTAAAGGGACCACTGCTGACATAAGTGGTATGTGAGGGTTTTCTTGCTCAACTGAATGCAATGCCGTCAGGGGGAGTGGGAGTGCTATTTTCTGGCTTCACATTAAAAATGCAAACCACTCCTACCTACATTGTTCTGTGTTTGATTCATAGAATCACAGAATTTACAGTGCAGAAGGAGGCCATTTGGCCCATCGAGTCTGCACCAGCCCTTGGAAAGAGCACCTCACTGAAGCCCACACCTCCACCCCAACCCCACAACCCAGCAATCCCACCCAACTCATTTGGACACTAAGAGGCAATTTAACATGGCCAATCCACCTAACTTGCACATCTTTGGACTGTGGTAGGAAACCGGAGCACCCGGAGGAAAACCACGCAGCCACAGGGAGAACATGCAGACGCCACACAGACTATGTGAGTCTGATAACTGATCTATGCTCACTGTGCTTGATTAATTAAGCCTGGGTGTAGACTCAGGGAAAAATTAAACAAAGCTGCCGAAAGAGTTGGAAGCAGGAAATGAAGAATGGAGTAGATGTTTGAAAGCACGGTGAATAAAACCTGTTGAACCCAGAGAAACTAACATCATCTCTGCATAGATCCGGGATATAACATAAACTGGACTGGCAATTACGCACTCCCCCCATTCCTGTGCTCCTTCTCCCCAACTCTCCCCCACCCATTTCTCCAGCGACGGATTTTCTCCTTCACCGAGACCATCGTACTGCATTGTGGGGCAGGACTAGCAACCCAGCAGGCCTGTCAAGCTTTGCGGTGAACAAAGACCCACTTTGGGTGACCCTCTTGCTCATCAATCTCAGTGTGGTGCTTCCTATTTCTTTCCTGTTTTCCAGCTTCTATCTTCTACGGGGAAGATATCCCCCCCCCCCCCCCCCCGGCGATTCTGTGCTCCACGATGGGCCAAGCCCGCCCATTTTCGGCCAGTCCCACCGGCGTAAATGACACAAGGTTCTTACCGGCGGGAGCTGGCTCTGTGGGCGGCCTGCGGAGTACTTGGGGGGGGGGGGCACGGGGGGGCCCCCACGGTGGCCTGGCCCGCGATCCAGGCCCACTGATCTGCGGGTGGGCCTGTGCCGTGGGGGCTCTCTTTCTCTCCGCGCCGGCCACACTAAAGCTCCGCCATGGCCGTCGTGGAGAAGAAACCCCCTGCGCATGTGCAGGAATAACAGCAGCGGTTCTGGGAACACGCAGGCGCTCCTGCGCATGTGCCAACTCACGCCGGCCGAGGCAGTGGCTCACGCCATTCTTTGGCCGCCGGTACGGCCTGCCCGCCGGGTGACGGAGAATCCCGCCCAGAGTCTCTGAATATTTTCAAAGCAGGGTAAACAGATTCTTGACAATCCAGGGGCATAAAAGTTATAGGAGGTAGGCAGGAGTGTGGAGTGGACGTTACAATCAGATCAGCTATGACCTTATCGAGTGGCTGGGCAGGATCGATGGGCTGAGCTGAGCAGACTACTAATTTGTCTCTTTGTGTGTAACGTGGAAAAACAAGACAACCTGATCAGAGTATAGCGGGGGTAATTCCATCATGATCTACCTTTGCTCATTGAGGACTGAACACTCTGCCCGTTTACATGAAGAAAATGCAGTCAGCAGGAGGCCCTGGGGAGGGTGGCTGAGTGAAATACATTTCAGGCTGTACTTTGCTGAATGTTCTAATGGAAACAGGGTTCTCCCTTTGCAAAAACAAGTGACATCATCCTGTGCTATCCATCGGTGTTTGCGCTGCCTGTGCAGGGGAGGGCACTGTGCGCCTGATACGCGGAGTCACTGAGCGGGGGGCTACCCCGACATCCTGAAGCAGATGGTCCAATCTGATGCTATCGACAAATAAAAAACCCCAGGAGCGTCACTGCTGTTGCTGGAGCTATTTTTAGACCAGAGCTGTGGCTGTGTTCTCTCACATTTTAATTGTTCCACTGCACCCTGCTTCTCCTTGTCTGCATTGCTACCTTTATCGCAAGCTGAATTGCCGGGATAACAATAGCAGCTATTTCTGTGTGCTGGAAGATCTGCAATGTGTGCTGGGAGGGGGGGGGGGGGGGGGGGGGGGGAATAGCTGTTATGATTTCCAAGATGAAAGTGGGCCACACTGATAAACAGAAAGGATCATAGAGTCCCTACAGTGCAGAAGGAGGCCATTCGGCCCATCAAGTCTGCACCGAACATTCGAGCGAGCACTCTACCCATGTCCACTCACCCAACCCGCCCCCCCCCTTCCCCCTTCCTCCGTAACCTCATAGCCTAACCCTCACATCCCTGGACACTGAGGGGCAATTTACCATGGCCAACCCACCTACCCATACATCTTTGGACTGCGGGATGAAACCAGGGCACCCGGAGGAAACTCACACAGGCACGGGGAGAACCTACAAGCTCCACACAGACAGCGACCCAAGCCGGGAATCGAACCGGGGTCCCTGGTGCTGTGAGACAGCAGTGCTAACCACTGTGCTACCGTACCGCCTATTGGTGAAAGCAGTCTAACTCTGTGTGACCTCTTCTGAAGAGATATGCAACTCTGTTACTGCCAGCGAAGGACAGCAGGGTGGAGCACCTCAATTAGACAACTGGGGGTACAGTTTGCCCCTGTAGATATTCAACAGGATCTCCCTCAGTGCAGCATTCCGCTGGAATGTCAGATTTTAAAAAACTCAAGTCTTGGATTGGAACCTGGAGCCACGAACTCTGGCTTAGAGGCGAAAGTACGACTAACTGAAGCATGTTCCATTTCAATTAGCTCAGGAAGATGCTGCGCCTGGTGAATGGACATGTTGAATGTCCTGTGATGGGAGTGTGGGGGCAGGGCAGGCATATGATTAAACCTTCAGGAATATGTCCAAACAGAGTTAGCAATCTTACCCCGTGGGAAGCAAAACCAACTGATGGAATGAAGGGGGTCAAAGGACCCAAGCTGATACTCAACCAAAAAATGTCTCCGCACATTATCCCTTTACCCATCTGCCAACCACTCCCCTCGACTAGACAGTGAATTCCTGTATTCATAGAGAGCCATTGACTTGAAACATTGGGCTGAATAAACTTGGGGTACAGGTGGGGACAGCAGACAACTTGCCCCCTTTGCACTGCCCCCCCCCCCCCCCCTCCCCAAGAAGCAAAGTTTCTGTGGAACTTGCCTGTTTCATGTCCACCCAGCAACCACAACGTGCAATCTGTACGGACTTAACAGGGCCAAGTGGGACTTCCACCCATTGCTGAGCAGGAGGCCTCACCTTCTGGAGCTGTTGGCTCATACAATTGGCCAGCAGCTCCATCGGTCGCAGCAGCACCAAGAGTGCGTTAGTAGCTGCTGCCAGGACTGCAAGAGGAAGATAGAGATGACACAGGACTCTCCAAAGCTGAGAAGTCCAGAACCTTGGCTAAGGAGGGTTTCAGCTGGTCTGGGAGGGGGAAAGGAGAAGTGGGGCGTTCGGATTGAAGGCTGGTGAGGGGGAGGATGCATCAGCCTCCTAATCCACAAGGGGTAGCCCCCCCCCCCCCCTCCTCCGATGATATAACTCCTCTCCCTTCGTGGCCATGGAAGGTCACCTCTCAAAAACGAGGCTGCCCTCTCTCAGCCGGCTGCCTACTCAAAACGTTTTATGGTGTCGGCAGTGTTTTAGCAGGATCAATTTGCTTGGGAACCAGTCTTGATTGTTTATTTGAATATGGTGTGTGTACTGAAGATTTTAGTGCCTGCCCACCCCATCATATTAGGGGGTGAGATGGGGGGGGGGGGGGAGGGGGAAAGATGCTGGGGTGTGCCGCTCTGTGCCAGGAACACACCCAGCGGGGGCACATAAAGTGTAGCCCGTTAACTCTGTATCTCTCACTGCTGATGCTGCCCAGCACACTGAGTATTTCCAACATTTTAATTTCAGACTTTCAGCATCTGCACTCTTCGGCGTTTGTATTTGGGAATGATTCCTGCAATAGTGCAGATGAATAAATGAAATATCCACCTCCATGTGGAAGCAATTATGCTGGTGTTAGAATTATAAAAGCATGGTTGCACAGTGGTTAGCACTGCTGCCTCCAAGCAGCAGAGACCCGGGTTCAAGTCCGTCCTTGGGTGAACTCCTGTGTGGAGTTTGCACTTTCTCCCAGTGTCTGAGTGGGTTTCCCCCAGTTTCCTCCCACAGTCCAGAGATGTTCAGGCTCGGCGGATTGGCCATGCTAAAACTGTCTCTTAGTGTCCAGGGGATGTGCAGGTTGGGTGGGGTTATGGGAATGGGCCTGGGCGGGGTGCGCTTTTGAAGCGCGGTGCAGACCCGATGGGCCGAGTGGCCTCCTTCTGCGCTGTAGGGATTCTCTGAGAGCAAGCAACACAGATTCAACTCAGATTAGTTTTATTCCAACAATAATTGAATCCACCCACGTACAACATTGGCTAGCTGGTAAATTCAGTCTTGTAGTATTTTCATTAAACTGGCTTTTCATAGGTTTGAGCTTCTTAAATCTATGAAGTGCACATAAAAAGGCTCCTGCTCCAAACCCCAATCACTCACAGTTTGAACAAGTTCAGTTGGTCTGAATTGTCCTTCTTGTTCCCGAATGCAATTTCCAGCAGGGGTCCTTGCAATTTGGAGAAATAAGGCAAAAGAATAAAAGCGAAATGATTAAAACAAAAATGTTTCAAAATCATTCAAAACAACCACAAAAAATACATGTATTTTTCCAAATATTCAAGACCTAGAAAGTTCCTAACAGTTAAAGGAGGGGGTGAGGGGGACAGTGGGGGGGAAGCAACTATAAATTTCCAAGTGCCCAAGGTCTATTGCAATAAATATAAATGGAGCACGGTGTCCTGCTGTTGAAATCAAGATGGAATTTGGAACCACGAATTTCCAGTCTCTGCCATGAGATGCCATGTTTGGAAGAGCCCTGCTTTCCAATAACATGGCAAATCGTGCCGCTACCACAAACCACGGCCTATAGAGTACGACTATCAAAGGGTTTGGCAGAGATTGCTCGATCACACCTTTGTGTCCGCCATAGCTTAATAAGGACAAGGAGCGGGAGTAGGCCATTCGGCCCCTCAAGCCTGCTGCCCCAGTAACTATGATCATAACTGACCTGACTGTTGTCTTAACTCCACTTTCCTGCCTGTGCCCCTCAACTCTTGCCTTCCTTGTCTCTCAAACTCCAACACAGCCTTGAATATATACAATGGCCCAGCCTCTGCTGCTTACGGAGGGAGAAAAATCCAAACACTAACAATCATCGGAGAGAAAAGATCCTTCCTCTACTCTGTCTTAAATGGGAAATCCCTTGGCCGGGATTCTCCGATCCCACGCCGGGTCGGGGAATCGGCGGGGGGGCCCCCGCGAATCCCGCCACGCCGCTCCCACGCCGGGCCGGTGATTCTCTGCCGACCGGAGAATTGCGGCAACCGCACCCGCGCGGTCGCCGCCGTGCCGGTCGGGGGCCGTTGAAAGCGCCCCTCCGGCGATGCTCCACGCTCAATGGGCCAAGTGCCCGCCGAGTTCCGCTGAGTCCCACCGGCGGCGTTTGCGTATGGTCCTACCCGGCGGGACCTTGGAGTTCTGGCTGGGGGGGGGGAGCCGACTCCAGGGGGGGGGGCCTCCATGGTGGCCAGGCCCGCGATCGGGGGCAACCGATCGGTGGGTGGGCTTAGTCCGGAGGGTTACTATGTTCCTCCGCGCCGGGCCCCTGTAGGGCTCTGCCATGTTGCCGGGGGGGCTGGCGCGGAGACGGCCGTGGCGCGCATGTGTGGACCCGCGCCGGCTTTCGGCGCCGGAGCAGCAGACAGCACTCAGGCGCCGTTCTAGCCCCCTAGTAAGGGGTGAATACCTGGGCCTGGAGGCCCGTTGACGTCGGCGTCGCTCGCACCGGTTTTGAGGCCGGTGTCAATACTTGGCCGAGATTTCAGAGAATCCCAGCCCTCATCTTGAAACTGGCCCCTAGTTCCAGATTTCCCATGAGGAGAAACATCCTCTCGGCATCTACCTTGTCAAATCTCCTCAGAATTCAATAAGATCTCCTTCCATTCCTCAAAACTCCAATGTGTATTGGCACAACTTGCACAACCTTTTCTCATAGACATCCTCTTCATCCCAGGAAACACCCTTGCATCTGAATCACAAAGCTCTGGGTTCAAGGCCCTCTCCAGCACTCAAGCACAAAAATCAAGGCTGGCGCTCCAGTGTCCCACTCAGCGGATGCTACACTGACAGAGGTGTTGGCTTCTCGATGAGATGTTAAACTGAGGCCCCACCTGTCTGCTTGAGTGGACACTAAAAGATCCCATGCCACTATCTCAGACCAGAGCGTGGAAGATATTGTTGGTGCCCTGGTCCAATATATATGCCTCAATCAACATCACAAAACAGATTATCGAGTCATTCTGACGTTGTTCTTTGACCTGTACAAATTGGCCGCTATGTTATCTACATTATAACCGTGACTACACTTCAAATATACTTCATTTTAAAAGCACATTGAAAGATTGCCTGGTCATGAAAAGTGCATTATAAATGCAAGTCTTTATTCGTATGTAGGGGGCACCCGTGGACTTGGATAATCAATCAAGGCAATGGGGAGAACGTTCAGTTGTAAGAAGGAAAGGAGAGCGGCGACACTGTTGGAAGTGGTTCATACACACTGACTCTAAATGTTGACAGCAGTCACCAGCATCGTAACTACATTCTAACAACCTTCATCAAGCTCGGAGAGCATTGCTTGCATCCGATAACGAGCTACTGCCCTCTTCCCAAACAGAATTCTTCAGCAATTTTCCAATCTCTGCTCTACTGCTCCATGGTCGAGAGACCTTGGGTTGGAACGATTTGGTGGGGAGGGAAATTACCCTGCTCGGCCCGCTCTTGCTCGTCGCTGTGTTCTCACCCTTGCCAATGCCAGGATCGGAGGCAGGTTTCTGACTGGAGTTTGAGCAGCTGTGACCAGAATCAGCAATGGCCATAGCACAGCGGAAAGGTTTGACAGCGAGAACACTGGAAGCACAAGGAGCTGTTCACTCCTCACCACTTGCTGGCCCGGCTGCACAAAGCCAAGCACATCAGGTACTTTATTTATCTGGAGAATGAAAAACAAATGCCATTGTAGGAACTCGCAAAAGGTTAAGAATACATGAGTAGTGGAACAAAGCTTGTCTGAGTAATGGAACTAAAGAAAAGCAGAAATGTTAGGCCTGCGGGTGTTGTAAGCACAGTTTGGCACTCCTGGAACCACCTTAGTACATCTTCCCTCTGATGTTTTCCATTATTATGAAATGTGTGTTTGCTTGTGACATAATTCTATGGAGCACCAATAGTGCTGGGTGCTTCCCAACAGGAATGCGGGCAAGATTCAACTCCTGCTACATTACCATGGCACACACCATTTCCTGAAAAATGATGCTCAGGATGTTTTTGCTCAACTTTTTTTTCCCCTCAGGAAATGTTAACAGATGGGTGCCCAGTCAACTATCAGTCTCGTGCGACAAGCAAGAGTGGTTGCAGCAGAATTGATGATTTCATTTGACATAGTTTGATAAAATCAACAGCGTTATTCCCAGAATAATGATGTTGTGGGTTTCCTATTTAGACCATAAGACATAGAAGCGGAAGGCCATTCGGCCCATCGAGTCCACTCCACCATTCAATCATGGCTGATTTCAACTCCATTTACCCGCTCTCTCTCCATAGCCCTTAATTCCTCAAGAAATCAAGAATTTATCAACTTCTGTCTTAAAGACACTCAACGTCCCGGCCTCCACCGCCCTCTGTGGCAATGAATTCCACAGACCCACCACTCTCAGCTGAAGAAATTTCTCCTCATCTCTGTTCTAAAGTGACTCCCTTTTATTCTAAGGCTGTGCCCCCGGGTCCTAGTCTCCCCTGCTAATGGAAACAACTCCCCTACATCCACCCTATTTAAGCCATTCATTATCTTGTAAGTTTCTATTAGATCTCCCCTCAACCTCCTAAACTCCAATGAATATAATCCCAGGATCCTCAGACGTTCATCATATGTTAGGCCTACCATTCCTGAGATCATCCGTGTGAATCTCTGCTGGACCCGCTCCAGTGCCAGTATGTCCTTCCTGAGTCTAAATGGGGCCTAACTAATGTTTTATAAAGCTTCAGAAGTTCATCCCTGCTTTTATATTCCAAGCCTCTTGAGATAAATGACAACATTGCATTTGCTTTCTTAATTACGGACTCAACCTGCAAGTTGACCTTTAGAGAATCCTGGACTAGGACTCCCAAGTCCCTTTGCACTTCAGCATTATGAATTTTGTCACCGGACTCCCAAGTTCCTTTGCACTTCAGCATTATGAATTTTGTCACCGTTTAGAAAATAGTCCATGCCTCTATTCTTTTTTCCAAAGTGCAAGACCTCGCACTTGCCCACGTTGAATTTCATCAGCCATTTCTTGGACCACTCTCCTAAACTGTCTAAATCTTTCTGCAGCCTCCCCACCTCCTCAATATTACCTGCCCCTCCACCTATCTTTGTATCATCGGCAAACTTAGCCAGAATGCCCCCAGTCCCGTCATCTAGATCGTTAATATATAAAGAGAACAGCTGTGGCCTCAACACTGAAACCTGCGGGACACCACTCGTCACCGGTTGCCATTCTGAAAAAGAACCTTTTATCCCAACTCTCTGCCTTCTGCCTGACAACCAATCGTCAATCCATGTTAGTACCTTGCCTCGAATACCATGGGCCCTTATTTTACTCAGCAGTCTCCCGTGAGGCACCTTATCAAAGTCCTTTTGGAAGTCAAGATAGATAACATCCATTGGCTCTCCTTGGTCTAACCTATTTGTTATCTCTTCAAAGAACTCTAACAGGTTTGTCAGGCACGACCTCCCCTTACTAAATCCATGTTGACTTGTCCTAATCCGGGCAGCACGGTAGCATTGTGGATAGCACAATTGCTTCACAGCTCCAGGGTCCCAGGTTCGATTCCGGCTTGGGTCACTGTCTGTGCGGAGTCTGCACATCCTCCCCGTGTGTGCGTGGGTTTTCTCCGGGTGCTCCGGTTTCCTCCCACAGTCCAAAGATGTGCGGGTTAAGTGGATTGGCCATGATAAATTGCCCTTAGTGTTCAAAATTGCCCTTAGTCTTGGGAGGGGTTACTGGGTTATGGGGGATAGGGTGGAGGTGTTGACCTTGGGTAGGGTGCTCTTTCCAAGAACCGGTGCAGACTCGATGAGCCGAATGGCCTCCTTCGGCACTGTAAATTCTATGATCTATGACCCTGCACTTCCAAGAATTTAGAAATCTCATCCTTAACAATGGATTCTAGAATCTTGCCAACAACCGAGGTTAGGCTAATTGGCCTATAATTTTCCATCTTTTTCCTTGGTCCCTTCTTGAACAGTGGGGTTACAACAGCGATGTTCCAATCCTCTGGGACTTTCCCTGACTCCAGTGACTTTTGAAAGATCATAACTAACGCCTCCACTATTTCTTCAGCTATCTCCTTTAGAACTCTAGGATGTAGCCCATCTGGGCCCAGATATTTATCAATTTTTAGACCTCTTAGTTTCTCTAGCACTTTCTCCTTTGTGATGGCTACCATATTAAACTTTGCCCCCTGACTCTCCTGAATTGTTGGGATATTACTCATGTCTTCTACTGTGAAGACTGACGCAAAGTACTTATTTAGTTCCTCAGCTATTTCCTTGTCTCCCATCACTAGATTACCAGCGTCATTTTGGAGCGGCCCAATGTCTACTTTTGCCTCCCGTTTGTTTTTAATGTATTTAAAGAAACTTTTACTATCATTCCTAATGTTACTGGCTAGGCTACCTTCATATTTGATCCTCTCTTTCCTTATTTCTCTCTTTGTTATCCTCTGTTTGTTTTTGTAGCCTTCCCAATCTTCTGACTTCCCACTACTCTTTGCCACATTATAGGCTTTCTCTTTTGCTTTGATGCATTCCCTAACTTCCTTTGTCAGCCATGGCTGCCTAATCCCCCCTCTGATAACCTTTCTTTTCTTTGGGATGAACCTCTGTACTGTGTCCTCAATTACTCCCAGAAACTCCTGCCATTGCTGTCCTACTGTCTTTCCCACTAGGCTCTGCTCCCAGTCGATTTTCGTCAGTTCCTCCCTCATGCCCCTGTAGTTACCTTTATTTAACTGTAACACCTTTACATCTGATTCTACCTTCTTTCTTTCAAATTGCAGATTGAATTCTACCATATTTGCGGTGCTGTACCCTCGGAGAATAGTGGGTGAATGGGCAAGCTGATTGACAGCCTGATGCCCATCGTTATGCCAACCGATGGGTTCCCCCTACACTGCGGGAGGACTTCACGGGGCCCCACAGCCCATACAATGAGGGGTGACCAAATACACCCAATCAAATGTGAGCACCCAGTTGGATGTCCACCCAGAATTCAGAGCTGGAACTGAACAATCTCCTGGACTATCTGGAGTGGGATTCAGCTGCTGCACCTTCTGACTCGGAAGCAGGTCCAGTCCAGAATTTTGCTCCATAGCCAAAACATTGTGGCACAAGCAGCAAATGGAAGATTTGTAATATATTGAAGCAAAACAACCAATAATTATGCAAAAGCAAAATACCACGGATGCTGGAAATCGGAAACAAAAACAGAAGATGCTAGAAATATTCAGCAATTCAGCATCTTTGAGAGAGAACCAGAGGCTGTGATTTTGCAGCCCCATCTGTCACCAGGATCTTCCAGTTCCACCAAACGTTGATGGACTTTTGGCTGACCTGCCGCGTTCCCTGCAAAGGGGCTAAAATATCCCGGGCAGAGCTAACATTTCAGGCTAATGACCTTTCATCAGAACTGAGGCATGTTAGAGGTTTTGAGCAAGTGAAAAACAGGGAAATGGATAGAAAGGAAAATCTGTGACAGGGTGGAGGGCAGGAGAGATTCAATAACAAAAGGTTACACGATGGATGAGGCCCAATGAAGAGATATTTAATAATTATAATTAATAATCTTTATTGTCACAAGTAGGCTTGCATTAACACTGCAATGACTTTACTGTGAAAAGCCCCTAGTCTTGACATTCCGGCGCCTGTTCGGGTACACTGAGGGAGAATTCAGAATGTCCAATTCACCTAACAAGCACGTCTTTCAGGACTTGTGGAAGGAAACTGGAGCACCCGGAGGAAACCCACGCAGACACGGGGAGAACATGCAGACTCCACACAGACAGTGACCCAAGCCGGAAATCGAAACTGGGACCCTGCCATCTGTGAAGCAACTGTGCTAACCACTGCGCTAGTGTGCTGCCCTAATGGGACAAGTAAAAAAAATGGAAGATGTACCCAGAGGAGGTGCGAATGGCAGAATAGCAGCTGTCCAAACACAAAGCAAAGGGATTAAGAAATAAAATAAACCAGCAGAAAAACACAAAACAAAATGGGGCAGAGTTTATGATCTAAAACTGTTGAACTACATTGTTCCTACATTGTGGCCCTATGGGGAAAATTAGACATTACACAACCTTCAAATATCAATAAGCAGACTGCCGGTGACTGTTTTCAGAATCCTGCATATTTATAGGAGGCTGTTTTCCACAGCTGATTTTTTCTTGGCCCTTATCTATGGCTTTTCCACTGGGGTTTACTGGTTTGATGCATCTACAGAGTAGAACGCAGTGACCTTCCCAGCACTATTTTCCTGACTTTGCCTTCTCCGAGAGGTCCCGTGCGTTGTCAGCAATCCCAGAAGGACAAAGAGTCTCTGGCAAATGTGCAGAGAGCTATTACACCAGAACATTCAAGTTCCAAAAATATTGCAGCGGCAGATGTAATTCATGTGTGACAAAGCTGCCCAAGATAGCCGAGCATGATAGCACTGTGCATAAAATTGACACAGTGTGGGGTCCCACACTAATTCATTTTATAGTCAGCTGATAAAAGGGCCTTTTTGTTTTCATCAAGAAACTAATTATTCGACACAGCTGCCATGGTCTTGAAAGGAAGGCGGGCTGCAGTGAAAATGTTAAGTTCCTGGAATAAAATTGATCCTCTGAACATATATTATGTTCTGCCACTGATGTGACATGGCTGATCCAATGCTGTTGTTGTGAGCTTTTATTCAAACCAATTACCCTTGTCAAATGAACAATGGAAGCTCAAACTAGCAGTGAATTGTTCACACCACACAGACATTAGAGCGCATTTTGAGTCCTATTTATTTTCTTTCTCTTTTGGGCTCAGCCATGCAAGAGAGCAGGAAAACTAGTCACCCTCAAATTTCTATCGGCATAGAAGATTAAAGGGTGTTTTGTGTCAATTAAAGGAATTGATTGGGCAGATTGAGAGAAAAACTATTTCCTCTGATGCAGGGTGCAGCATAAAGGGGTATAAATTCAAAGTTAGAGCTCAGTTGGTCAGGGGAGCTGTCAGGACGCTCAAACAGGAACTCTCTCTCGCAACTCAGCTGTGGAAGCCAATTTTAAGTTAAGCTTCATTTTAATTCCAAATTCAGATCGATGGATGTTTTCGTCAAGCGGGTTACAGTTACAGAGCCAAGGAGGATAGGTGGAATTGAGATACAGGTCGCCCACAATCTAATTGAATGGTAGAACAAGCTGAAAGGGAGGAATGGTTTACCTGTAGTTCACTTAGACATGCCAGCATCACTCAACACTTGCATTGAACCAACCTCCAGCTCCTCTCTTGGTGCCATTTCACATTTGGTGAGTGTATCTTACATCAGGCCCCCTGCTTTCAAACACATGTGGTTGACTTCCATAGTGATCGGGAATAAACCCTCCAACGATTTTGTTATATTGTTCAAGTGCAAGCAAAACATCAGGAACAGTAGAATGCTGAAAACAGCTTTGGAGTAAGGTTTTTCCACATAACCCCAGTGGGATACAGAGATTGTTGTAAAATCTTTATCCAGCGACTTTATTCATTTAGGGATTGATCCATTTTCCTATTGAAAGATTGAGTGGGATCAGCAGTTGCTGCACAATGCAGCTGGCTATTCTATGAGTCCAAAATTTTAAATATGAAGCAATTATTCCTCCATTTAGTGCCATGATTCAGGCTATCTCCCAATAGAGTTTGTTTGTGCGCTCTGCAAAAGTCAATTTCCAAAGACAATCTTGTCTTCCCCATATGAACAAAAACTTAACCTGTGTGAAATTCCAAGGGTCAAGGGCCAACGTGTGAAAAGTACATATTTGTACTTCCAGAAATGTACTGCAAGCGGCATAGGCTGTCATCATGTATATCTCATTTCTCTTGGCCAGTGGGAAAACGCTACACTACAGACCATGTAGTTCAGGTTAAGTGATGAAATCATATTTATTAAGAGAAATAGAACTATACAGAATTATAAATTTACTAGCAGATGATAGTGGGAAAATGCTGCATTTTTCAAAGGTATATTTGAAATCACTTTCTGATATCGAAGTAACAGTCCCATTTTTGATTTTTTAATGTAATTCCCACTCATAGATTTCTGCACATACAATGGAACTGAGCAACCTAAACTAATGAACTTGTGAAGCCTTCTCATTATATTCTATGGTTCATGGGGAGGCAGTGGATTCATCATTGGACCAGTATTCCAGAGACCCAGGGCAAGGTCACGGCAGATGGTGAAATTCGAAATTTTGAAAAATGCTGGAATTAAAAAGTCTAATGATGTCCAAGAAGCCATTGTCGGTTGTCGTGAAAACCCATCGGGTTCACGAATGGCCTTTACGGAAGGAAATCTGCTGGGCTTACCTGGTCTGGCCTAGGTGTGGTCCAGATCCAAAGCAAAGTGGTTGACACTCAAATACTCTCTGAAATGGAGCGCAGTTAGGGATGGGAAATAAATGCTGGCCCAGCCAGCGAAGCTCACATCCCATAAAAAATTAATAAAAAGAAAAGCATCTGTTGAGTGAAAGATTGTCAAACACAATCAGAACGTTTTTTTGCAATTTATTGGATGCGGGCATCGCCTGATGGGCCAGCATTTGTTGCCCGTCCCCAATTGCCTTTAATCTAAATGGCTTTTTGGGCCATTTTAGAGAGTATATTAAGGGTCAGCCACATTGCTGTGAATCTGGTATCGGATCTAGGCCAGGCCCGGTAAGGATGGCAGATTTCCTTCCCTAAAGGACATGAGTGTTTCAGATGGAGTTTTTCAAAAAATAGCTTCATGGTCATCATTGCTGAGACAATCCTTTAATTCCAGATTTTATGAACTAAATTTAAATGTCAGCAGGATTAGCCAGGTGTAATTGGATTAATAGTCCAGTGACATTACCTCGAGGCCACCATCTCCCCTTAAATTTTCATACAATCTAGAAATAAATGAATAGTTTCATGCACAATAGTCACTACAATTGGTAAAATGCACTGATAGAGTAAATAGTGAGGAAGGGCATTAACACGGTGCCTGACCCAAGCAGTACAAAATCTGACATTACTTGAGACCCAGGCCGTGCTTTTTGGGGCCCATTCGCCACAGGCGCAAATCTCGTATGGCCACCAACTCTTGCGAGAGGCCAAACATAGGATTTGTGCCTATGGGAATTCTGCAAGCGATGTACCTGGCTCCTCTCCACTTATACAATTAGGTTCACACCCATCGAATGCATGAACCTGATTATTGTACATTGGAATTCATTTCGATATGCTTAAACAGCTTAATGCTCTGGCATCTTGGGACGTCAAATGTTCGCCCCTGCTGGCGAGATGTCACACTGGCGGGAATCACTACAGGTTTCCAAAAATGGAAACCAGTCTTGATGGCCATGCCGGGGCTGATAGATGAGTATAGTCCCCAGTTGGTGAGGTACATGGCTGGGTGATGCCTTGACACTGCCACCTGGCATCCTGGCACTGCCTTTGACACCTTATCAGTGCAAACCTAGCAGTGCCAACCTGGAGCTGCCAGGTGGCTGGGCAAGGGCTGAGTGCGGGGCTTCCAGGAAACCCCATGGGGATGGGTTTCTTATTGTTTGGGGGTGGGCTGGGCACAGCGATGGGGTGGCCAGGGCAGGGGAATGAAGCCCCAATGCCGGTAGTGGTGTTGGGGGAGGGCCTTCAGTTTCTCTTTGAGATAGGGGTGCTCTTTAAAAACGGTGCGCCAATCTTTGTGGGACTGGGTGTGCATCATCTTTAGGCCCCGTCCCTCAAAACTGAGGGTGCAAAACTGACTGAGTGTCAGAAGGTCCGGAGAAAAAAACCTGGCTGTTTCTCTGGCGGAGAAACACACTGGGCAGGATTCTTCATCCCGCCAGCCCCATTTTCCGGCATGGCATGCCCCTGCCGGCAGCGGGATTCTCCTTTTCTGCAGCCGGCCATTGTGGCAACCCCACAGCATCAGGAAACCCGTGGGCATGGGTGCATTGCTGGCGAAGCGGATGAGCCCGACGGAGAATCCCGCGGGCTGGCTTTCAGTCAGAACCTGACACTTTGTCATTTTGGGGGGGAAATTCCGTACA
Organism: Scyliorhinus torazame; assembly: GCF_047496885.1. Lineage (NCBI taxonomy): Eukaryota > Metazoa > Chordata > Chondrichthyes > Carcharhiniformes > Scyliorhinidae > Scyliorhinus > Scyliorhinus torazame. Next base: position 23,714,198 of record NC_092709.1, on the reverse strand, counting down.
CAGATGGGTTGCAAAGATTAGCCACAGTTAAAAGATTCTACACTTCGAAGAGCAGAAAAACTAATCAAAATGAAATCGGTAGGAACCTCATCAATAAATATGTGAGGAGGTGCTAAGGCATTAGAATACTGGAAAATCATCTGCTTATGTAATCGTGTTTTAAGAATAATCATCAGGTTATTCCTTACCAGGCTGTGACATGGTTTGGGTGTGTTTGTTGGACGTTTGCAGGAATTACTGAAAACCAGTATCATTTACTTTGAACAGCTTACAAAATGATCCTGTTATATTATGGTTTGGTTAGCAGCATACTCGACTTGGAGTCGGAAGGCTGTGGGTTCACATGCTACTCCAGAGGCTTGAGAACATGACCTGGGCTGACATTCCAGGGCAGTACTGAGGGAGTTCTGCACTGTCGCAGGTTAAACATCAGGGGCATCATTCTCCGACCCCCCGCCGGGTCGGAGAATGGCCGTTGGCCGCCGTGAATCCCGCCCCCGCCCCCGCCGAAGTCTCCGGTACCGGAGATTGGGCGGGGGCGGGAATCGGGCCGCGCCGGTTGGCGGGACCCTCCGCTCAATTCTCCGGCCCGAATGGGCCGAAGTCCCGCCCAGAAATTGCCTGTCCCGCCGGCGTAAATCAAAGCTGGTATTTACCGGTGGGACCAGGCGGCGTGGGCGGGCTCCGGGGTCCTGGGGGGGGGGCGCGGGGCGATCTGACCCCGGGGGTGCCCCCACGGTGGCCTGGCCCACGATCGGGGCCCACCGATCCGCGGGCGGGCCTGTGCCGTGGGGGCACTCTTTCCCTTCCGCCTCCGCTACGGCCTCCACCATGGCGGAGGTGGAAGAGACTCTCCCCACTGCGCATGCGCGGGAAACTTTCAGCGGCCGCTGACGCTCCCGCGCATGCGCCGGGAAACTGTCAGCGGCCGCTGACGCTCCCGCGCATGCGCCGCATTTCCGTGCCAGCTGGCGGGGAAACAAACGCCATTTCCGCCAGCTGGCGGGGCGGAAATCCCTCCGGCGTCGGCCTAGCCCCTCAATGTTGGGGCTAGGCCGCCAAAGATGCAGAGCATTCCGCACCTTTGGGCCGGCGCGATGCCCGTCTGATTGGCGCCGGCTTTGGCACCAGTCGGCGGACATCACGCCGTTGGGGGAGAATTTCGCCCCAGATGTGATATTAAACTCAGTCCCCATTTGCCCACTCGGGTGGATTTAAAAGGTCCCACAGCACCATTCCAAAGCAGAGAAGGTGAATGACTTGGACATTAATCTCCAACCAACATGACGGAAAGAGATAATTTGATCGTTGTTTGTGGGAATCTGTGTGCACATATTGACTGCTGCGTTTCCAAACTTATAGCAGTGACTGCAGTTCAAAAGTACTTACTCGGTTGGAAAGCACTTTGGGAACATCCTGAGATCATGAAAGGTGCTACATAAATGCAAGGGGTGCAATCTAACCAAATTGGAACAGTCCCATAATGAGCTCGCAGTGCTGGGAAAGACCACTCTATCTATCAGGACTCTGTTGAAATACAGGGCCTCAGCGGGGGACGTCCTGCCGAGGCCGCACTTAATCCCTTTTCCTGCACTGAGGAGCTCCACTCACCGGAATTACTCAGTGCAGGAAGACATCGGGGAGGGGGTGACAGTGGTGAGGGGGGGGGAGTTGGCGTGACCCCACTTTGCAGTCAGCGGGAGCTGGGGCTGCTCCTCATCAACGACAGAGGCAGGAAGAGACCCTTAATTGGCCGCTCAAGCAGCTCAATTGAGCTCTTGCAAGGTAGCTTGGTGACGGAAAAATTTCAGGTATGCTTCCCCCCCCCCCCTCCCCCCGCCCCCCCAGCTCGCAAATATGCATCCATCCCACCTCCCTAAATCACTATATGGGCCAACTTGCCTCCCAGCCCATCTCCAGCTGCCTGGTAAAATCCAGCGTAATGAGCTTGCGTCCCACAATCAATTAAAAATGTCTTGGCTTGTCAGATCAATAAGCTTACAGGAAAAACCTACCCAGCAAGCAGTTACAAGGCATAAACACCCACAACGCATATCAAAGTGTTTCATTATTAGAATACATGTTAGGAACTCGTGGTTTACGTAAAGTAAACTGTTTGCGTCATGTTGCTATTACTCACAAGTACTGTATGTGCCCAATTTTCCTCGGTGGTTTACCTCTCAATAAGGATGTGCAACCTTACTCCCCCACATATAAATAAATCTCCAGTGTGTTAACAATGCAAAGGGTCCAGATCGGGGCGAACATGCTTCAATCTGTTTAGCAGATGTAACGTGGCTCAGTGTGGGGAAAAAGGCAAATATCCTCAGTTCTTAACCTCAGATTGCTCGTACTCCCATTGCACCAGTCAGCACAGTGAAATCAGATCACCGTTGGGGAAGTCTTTGCAATCTGCAAGTGCAGGCTCAATTCTAGATTGCTGGCATATTATTCAGAGCAAATATGGATGCACCGCCTCCTGACTACTTATTTTCACACTACCCCACGGAAAACTCAGCAAGAGGATAATTGCTGAGCCTATGACTGACTGGGGACACATGGAGTATCGGCCAACTTCCAAGAGGGAAAGCTGGAATTTCAACTGCTGATGTCATTTGATGAATATAACATTTACCAAACTACGGATATGTGGGGGAAGTGGTTCCCAGCAGTCATTGGCGCTTAGAGATAAGTTGGCTGTAGTCCAGGATGCTGAGTGTTTTTACACAATACATATTTGGATGTGGTAGTTTTGTTTCATTCCAGAAGGGGAGGAAAAAATACCTGATCCACGTATTTTTCAATTTGGTGACTTTCCCACTTTTTTAATTTTGTGAAAATCAACATTCATTTTCATTTTTTGGATGCACAAACCGCATATTCACTCCATGCATCTTTAACGACCGCCAGATCTGAGGTTGACAACTCATACATTAATGCAATCAGAGATTTGCATGCTAGCGTGATTACCTTGTCAGCACAAATGCTGAGTGTGTACTCCTTACATTGCTGAAACCAGTGCAGTCAACGTCACGGTGTACACAAACTGTAACCATTCTCTTGACAACAGTAACATAATACACGCAAGCCATTCAGTGAGAATTACACAGAGACATTAAAAATTCTGCACGGGGAGAGGGTAATTTATAATCCTATGAGTGGGTAATATTTTAAGGTGTTGGGTGTAGATTGGTGAGTCTTACTAAAGCAATCATGAACTTAGATAGTTCAACAGTAAGTAGTTATTAGCTACTAGACAGTAAAGATCCATATAGGAGTTGTCTCCATGCTTGCTTCTACTCATGTCTCTGTCCAACTGAGGTATGGCTCATGTTTTTGATATCCATAGAATCCCTAAATTGCTGAAGGAGGTTATTTGGTCCACCAAGTCTGCATTACCCCTCCGAAAGTGCACTGCACTTCGGCCCACTCCCCCTCTCTATCCCCGTAACCCTTGATCATGGCCAATCCATCTAACTTCCACATCTTTGGACACTAAGGGGCAATTTTTAGCACGGCCAATCCACCTAACCTGCACATCCTTGGACTGTGGGAGGAAACCGGAGCACCCGAAGGAAACCCACGCAGACACGGAGAGGATGTGTAAACTCCACATAACAGTTATCCAAGGCCAGAATTGAACTCAGGTCCCTGGGCGCGTTGAGGCAGCAGTGCTAATGACTGTGCCACTGTGCCGCTCCGTCTTACATCATTGTGTGGAAAGTACTGTACTCAGTCCCATGTTAACCCAGGGATAAAATTAATTAGATTTCTTACTGATCTCCAATGGAGCGATGATTTGCACCACCTTATTATGTCAGGCACTGCAGTTGAAAATTACCCTGCTGTGAGGGAAGGGAAGATGCACAGGATGGTAGCACAGTAATAGGCACAGTTGCTTCACAGCTCCAGGGTCCCAGGTTCGATTCCCGGCTTGGGTCACTGTCTGTGCGGAGTCTGCACGTTCTCCCCATGTCTGTGTGGGATTCCTCCGGGTGCTCCGGTTTCCTCCCACAGTCCAAAGACATGCAGGTTAGGTGGATTGGCCATGATCAATTGCCCTTAGTGTCCAAAAGGTTTAGGTGGGGTTACTGGGTTACGGGAATAGGGTAGAGGCCTCCTTCTGCACTGTAAGTTCTATGATTCTACGATTCTAGGAGGAAAATCTAGATCAGGGCCCCCAAGATGCTTGTCGGCCTTACTCTCTGATTTTCGGAATTCTCCCTCATTCTCCTACCCCACCTTTGGTAAGAGTGTTGAGGTAAACTCTTCCTCATAAATTTAATATACTGTGACCTGGCACTGGTAGAAATAGAAAATGTGTTAATATGTTTCTGTTCTTCCTTGTCGTTACAGGAGTTTGTTTTGTCGTTCAACATTTCCCCGTTCTTTGTTTATGGTACAACCTCGTTGCTATGTCGCACCCAACATCGCCCCTTGTATATAATTTAGCCCCATGTACCTGCTGTAGATATTGCACACACACACATCCAGCTGCACTCAGTACACATCTATATTTATAACCACATAGGCACATGTTCTTGTAAAAAAGGGGGGATGTCATGATATTCAGGTAAACATCATGGTACAAACATACATACATACTGATGGACAGATCAACAGGCCAATCAACACACACACAACACCGCAGCCAATCACAGGCAAGAGCATACACACTACAAAACAGGGAACACGACACTTCCCGGGCATTCCAGCGGGAGACAGCTCAGTGCACAGAGCTCACAGCAAGCAACTCAGACATCCACCATGTGCTGAGTGCCACACCAAGATGGTATTAGGAATAGGTCCACAGATTCTAGGGTTATGATCGAACCTCAGTAACCAGTTTACCACTGTAAATAAATGTTAGTAATAAAACTGAGTTGTACCATTCGCAACCGTGTTGGTTCGTCTGTGTAGCAGAGTACCCAACACATCACCATGTACGAATTGTGTAAAGAAATATTCCCTGATACAACCCTTGAACGGCCCAGAGCTAATTTAATCCTTGCTCTGGAATCTTTCCCACGAGGGAATATAGTTTATCTCTCTCCACACTATCATATCTTTTAATCATCTTAAACACCTCAATTATATCACTGCTTAATCTTCTCTATTCCAGGAAATGTAACCCAATCTACATGACCTGTTTCCATACCTTATGCCTTTTGGAGTTGGTATCGGCATTGGATTGGTACAGGGAAAGCATTAACCGTATGGGTATTACACAGGTTGCAGGAATGATTGAGAAACTCCAGTTACTTGTCACAATCTGCCGACTAGTTTTTTCCACGTGTTTATCAGTTAGGAAAGCTTTTGAGATATTCAGTGTGTGGAATGACCTTTAATTTGTATTTTTTTTTCCATCTTCATCTTTGGTTTTGTTCCACCTCCAATGTGACGGTCAGCTCTGATTTGTTGAAGGAGCAGATTCTATCAATGGGCTTGTGTTGGTTTTGAGACTTCCTTTTGCTGTTACTAACATTTTACTTGAAGAAAAAACAATTGCCACATACAAAGAGATTGCACATTGCAACAGGAACGTCAGCAAGGCCCTGACAACTGAGGCTCAGGCAGAAATTATTCTTCTCAGTAAAATTGTTTCAGGCACTGTTCCAAATTTCCCCTCATACCCTTGGCAGAATAACACTTGGAGAAATGGAGTTAACAACCATCTGAAGCGCGAGTCAACTTAAAGGAAACTCAGGGTCAGTTTATATTGATGGAGAATCACTTTTCACAACGATGCGGTTGTGGGATAAATTCTCAGTATTAACTAATGTGTCAACCACGGGTATGCAATGGAATTGAGGATATAATTTATTGTTGTGTGTAACTGTCCAACGACTCAACATACTTCAGATCCCAGTTCAACATAAGGTGAGGACATGCTAAGCCTTGCTGTTACCAAGGACAACTCAGAGTAATTTTGCCATTTGCCAATAGTGTAAACTTCTGCTATTAGATTGGCCACATATTTCTCTCTCCATTTTGTTTCTATTGAAGTTAATGTTTCTCTTCTTTATAATTTGATCAAGAATAAGTGCCCCTCTGAATTTTCCTCTTCCGTTCCTTTAAGCTTCAGATATTCCGTCCTGCATTAATTTCCTCCTTAATCTCCACTGTGGTAGGACCAAGAAGTTTGCTGATTTCCTGATCACTTTTTCAGATTTGAGCTGTGCACATTTCCCTTCCTGTCCTGCTCGCTCTTTCTCTTGGTGAAGTCCGACTACGTTGGACCTTGCCACTTTTCCTGTGAAGTCCTCGCACGTAGCACGTGGCCTTTCCCTTGATGGAGTCCAGCACCATGGACCATCTGTCTACATCTTCAAGAATGGAAATAGAGAAGATGGGAAAAGTCAGAGGGGGGATGCCACTGGCAGACTCCTTCATGTCTCCCTGAGGCCAGTTGTACATCAGCATTGATGAAGACCTTGAAGCAGATCATTTCAACTGAAGACATGAGTGAATACATGAATAACATGAATACAGCAAGAGAGAAAAAGGGGCACTAACGAATATTATGCATTTACAGTTGGTCCACTTCTGATTTGGGTATTTTAACTGTGCTTACTCAGTGAGACGTGTAAGGTGCTAATATAAACTTTGGTACTCATCTAAACCTGATGTAAAAGTCATACCTTAGAAATATGTTTTGTTTGAAGAATTGAGGGAAAACATAAAATGCAGAAGGAGAAGGGCAGCACGGTAGCTTGGTGGATAGCACAATTGCTTCACAGCTCCAGGGTCCCAGGTTCGATTCCGGCTTAGGTCACTGTCTGTGCGGAGTCTGCACATCCTCCCCGTGTGCGCGTGGGTTTCCTCCGGGTGCTCCGGTTTCCCATCTCAGTCCAAAGATGTGCAGGTTAGGTGGATTGGCCATGATAAATTGCCCTTAGTGTCCAAAATTGCCCTTAGTGTTGGGTGGAGTTACTGGGTTATGGGGATAGGGTGTGGAGGTGTTGACCTTGGGTAGGGTGCTCTTTCCAAGAGCCGGTGCAGACTCGATGGACCGAATGGCCTCCTTCTGCACTGTAAATTCTATGAAATTCTATGAAAAAAGTTTAAATATCTTCAATTACAAAATTTGGTGAAAGAGGTCCTCTTTCCCTCGACTACCAGATACCAACCTCCTTGATAAATTGCTCTTACCAGATGATTTGGGAGATGTGAAAATTACTAACATTGATAGATGGCTGATGGACACTTCGAAATCATTGATTGAAGAAATAAAACAAAAGTGGGAGAAAGAGTTGGATATGGAATTGGAATGGGGATTATGGAGTGAAATTATGCACAGGGTCAATATTTCATCTTCAAGTGCTAGAATAAGCTTAATACCAATCAAGGTAACACGTAGGGCCCATATGTCACAAGAAAGAATGAGCACATTCTTCACAGGGGTAGAAGATAAATGTGAGGGGTGTAAAGAAGGACCGGCTAACCATGTCCACAAGTTCTGGTCATGTCCACCATTAGTGGGATTTTGGACCTCGGTGTTTAAAACATTATCAAAAATTGTAGAGGTGGAAATATTATCAAGACTTCTTGAGGAAATTTTTGCAGTGTCGGAAATACCAGAACTAATAGAAGGGAAAAGAGCTGATGTGTTGGCCTCTGCCACATTGATCGCCCGGAGGTGGATTTTATTAGAATGGAAATCCGAAGATCTGCCAAAACTATCGACATGGTTGGGGAATCTTGCGGAATTCTTTAAACTTGAGAGAATTAAGTTTGCCCTTTGTGGCTCAGATGGGGAATTCTAGATGAGGTGGAAGCTGTTCTTGTCTCTATTTACAGATCTATTTGCTGCCAGTGGGTAAAGAGAGGGGGTAGGGGAGATGGAATGGGGGTGGGGGGGGAGGGAATGGTTTAATAGAAGTAAGAGAAAAAGTCTCAAATTAGGAGGGTTGTATTTTGTTTATTTTATTATTGATTGATTGTTTATATGTTGTTATGTATATTCCTTATTTGAACAGAAATATTTGAAAAAAGCTATAAGTTTAGTCTGTGTCCAGTTTCTCAACCAATACAATTTCCAATTGGTGGAGTAACTTGACTGCATAGCAATATAATCAGACCAAACACTTGCATTCTATATCACTTTGAAGCCTGTCAAAGTGATTCACACAGTGAATAGCCCTTGAAAGAAAAAGATGTGAATTTATATTTTTCATGAACTCAGTATGGCCCAAAGCACTTTACACCCAATGAAGTACATTTATTGTCAGTGTTGTAACATATGAAATACAGCAGCCAATTTGGCACATAGCAAGATTTCACAGACTGCAATGTGATAATGACCACATAATGTGCTTTAGTGGTATGGGTGAATTTTTAAAAATTTGTTTTGGGGATTCAAGGATTGCTGTCAAGGACAGCATTTGTTGTCCATTCCTATTCGTCTTTGAGAAGACTGATAGATATTCGCTGGGACTTTGAGAGAATTCCACCATTATTCAAACTAGCACCGTGGGATCTTTTTATTAATAATAATAATAATAATAATAATAATAATAATAATCGCTTATTGTCACAAGTAGGCTTCAATGAAGTTACTGTGAAAAGCCCCCAGTCGCCACATTCCGGCGCCTGTTCGGGGAGGCCGGTACGGGAATTGAACCCGCGCTGCTGGCATTGTTCTGCATTACAAGCCAGCTGTTTAGCCCACTATGCACTTTCTAATGTCCTTTAGGGAATGAAGTCAGTCAACCTTACCTGGTCTGGCCTACATGTGACACTAAACCCACAGCAGTGTGGTTGGCTCTTAAATGCCCTCTGAAAGTCACTCAGTTCAAGGACAATTAGGGATGGGCAATAAATGTTGGTCCAGCTCCCATGAATTAATTTTTAAAACTGTCCAGTTGAGAGGGCTAACGGGGGTCTCACTTGTATTTCTCAACTGACCAAAGCAATGAAAATCAAAATCTCTGCCTTTTTTATTCATTTGACCAGATTTTTAAAAATGTCTCTGCCAGGAAGATATTTACAGTCCTGGAGGTTGAAAGGTTATACAGAGTACACAACACGATAGTGTTTCTGGTTCCCAAAGTGCACTCTTTAAGAATAAAACCTTTTGGCTTATCATTATGCAGAAGCCAGCCAGATTCCAATGAAGATGGCCAGACGATGGGAGGAAGAAATGGTTGGAAGAGGCCCCAGACGGTGTGAAGTAAATGTGCAACAGCATCTTCCCTATTTTATTTGCACTAGCTCCAGGCCTTAGACTAGTAAGAGGAAACCCGAGGCAGCGTATGTGCTGATTTGTTTGTTTTCAACTTTCTTCCCTCTCTCCACTCCTCCCCTCCAGTGTAGTGACTCATGCTGCAGTATCTCTCCACAGTCACTGGCAGCCTTCCAGCTACTCATCCAACTGCCCACAGAGTCTTGACGCAAACTGTTGACCAGATCGTATCTTCAACCAAACACATGCAACATTTCCAACAGAGATTGAGGAAAAGTATCACACTTCAACTTAAATTTTCCGGCTTTGTCCAACTATTGCGTATCCACTGATGACCTATTTCTGAACCGCACAGGCCAGATATAAAATTTTGAAACAAGCCTTTCAGGTCATTGTTTACGACTCACTCAGCCTCCCCCACTTTCTTTGCCTAACTCCATCAGTATATCCTGCTGATTCTTTCTCCCTCATCTCTTAACCTAGTATCCTGTCAACGGTATCAATGGGTGTGATTCAGCGACCCGGTGTGGAGCTGGGCGTAACGGATGAATTGTGCAAGAGCACAAATTAGGCTCTGCACTGGGCCGATCGCCAGTCACCCGATTCGCTGGGCAAGATCCAGATCGGCATATTTAAATGAGCCGAATGACTTATTTAAATACCCCAATGCCAGATTCACCTAGCGCCTGGGACTCCACAGCCATGCCTGCGAGGCCTGGCCAGGGCATCGTTTGGTACTGGGCCCCACAAACATGAACCAGCTTTGGCAGCACCTCGAGGGGTCTCGCAGGTCATTGGAGACCCCCAGGTAGTCGGGGACAGGGCAGGGTGGTACCCTGGCACGCGCCTTGGCAACCAGGGACCTTGGCACTGTGAGTGTGGCACCCTGGGTGGCAATGCTAGGGTGCCAGGGGCACTTCCAGGGTGCCAAACTGGAAGTGCCTGGGTGCCTGAATGTTGGCACTTTCAGAGATCAGGCCCTTGTGGGGCGGGGGGGGGAGGGGGGTGCCTTGCAACTTGTAGGGCAGTGAGGGGGGCTCAAGGGGCCTCGACAAGGTTGGGGTGGGCAATAAAGTGGGAGGGAGCCTGAAAGGGATGGGTGGAAATATCAGGGTTGCTGATCAAAATGGTGCCCGATCTGCGAACAGCTGTTCCTGCTGGTGAGATCAGCTCGCCAGCAGGGGATCCCTGTCAGTGCAGCTTCGGTGGGGTGAAACTCCCCAAAGTCAAAAATACGGCAACGTGCTGTTGAACAGCGGTGGCGTTTCTCGTCACTGCAGCTGCCGAGAGTCACCCCATTAAAAGCTCCCGAAAGCGGACTTTAAAATTTGTCTGCTGAATTGCGAATATGTCTTGGCTGAACCGGTAGTAGTCAGCTCCGCATTCTAACCACTTTCGAAACAAAGATGTGTGTCTGGAAACCCCGTCTGGATTTATTAATGATTTGTTTTATGTTTATGCCTCTCGTTCTGATATCGTCTGCCAGTGGAAACATCTTCTCTATATCGACCCTATCAAACCTTTTCATCGGGCTGTCCACTCGCGATAGGAAATCAAATGGCAGGATCTGGCACTGCGCCATTGGCGTTGTGCCCATCATTTCCTGTCACAATCGGGTGGAGCGCCCATTTGTGGCCCAACTGAGGCCATTATCTTGGCTTTAACACCCAATTAAGGACCTCAACTCACCGCCGCTCTGATTTAGTGGGAGGTGGGAGAAGCTGACGCTCAGTGTGCAGCCCCTACCAGTGAAAGGGCCGTCGCCTGACACATTAAAGCAGGGCAAGCTGGTCAGGCAGAGGTGGGCATGCTTTCTACATTGATGCTGGGGAGCAGGGAGCCCACGCTCAGCATACAATTCAACCCACAATCTTAAAGGCCTATCTCAGGTCACCTCAGAGCTCCAGAATGGTTAAACTTTCCGGATAGGTATGAACTCTCAGTTCCAGTATAATTCCAGTAAACATTGTAACTTCTTCCAAGCTCCTCTAAGTTAATTTTATAATATGAGGAACCAAGGTCCTGTCATAGATTTGAGTCAATGTGGCTCAATATCACACTATGTGGCTGAGCTCTGCCTGCTTCTATCTGTGAAGCACTGTGTGATGCTTGATCACATTGAACGTGCACCATAACGTAAGTTACTGTTAACACAAAAGGAAACTGTTAATAAATTGTTATCCACAGACATTTTCAAAAGGGAGGGAAATTAGGCAAAGCGTAGCAGCAATTTTCTCCACTAGATAGTTTCAAAGTTGGGAACAAGCCTCTGTTCTCCTGAAAATACCGTGGAAAAACAAATGTCCAAACTGTAACTGTTATTTTTCTTCAGGAAACCTGAGGTGGCACCGAAGTTTCCTTCAGTACCTTGCTTCATTTTCTATTTTCTCGATCCACCCTTGCTTCCCCCCAATGATGTCATCCCGAGATGATGTTTGAAGATTAGCAGTGGGAATCCTGGGCCAACAACCCTTCCCACCACTGTTTCACTCCGCCCACCTCGCACGCCGACAGAAGGTTGCATTTTTGTGTAGAACGTTTCTTCGTGTGGGTAGGTATAATTTTACATAGTCAGTGAGCGTGGGCATGCTGGGTTTCAGTCTCATTAGGACAGCCAAGTGTAGTGATGACAACGGCTGATACAAAGGAGGGCGACAAAGAGTCATTTTTCTTTTGCTTGGAAGTGATAGGGGCGAAGAAGTGAAGAAACTTCAGTTCAGAAACCAATTATACTTCGATTGTATGAAAAGGCAGCAGAAAGACCAAAATAACTTATATTTAAATAGTACTTTTATGGGGCGTCATTCTCCGACCCCCCGCCGGGTTGGAGAATCGCTGGGGGCTGCCGTGAATCCCGCCCCCGCCGGTTGCCGAAGACTCCGGTACCGGATATTCGGCGGGGGCGGGAATCTGGCCGCGCTGGTTGGCGGGCCCCCCCACTGGATTCTCCGGCCCGAATGGGCCGAAGTCCCACCGATAAATTGCCTGTCCCACCGGCGTGGATTAAACCACCTTTTGAACGGCGGGACAAGGCGGCGTGGGCGGGCTCCGGAGTCCTGGGGGGGGAGCGGGGCGATCTGACCCCGGGGGGTGCCCCCACGGTGGCCTGGCCCGCGATCGGGGCCCACCGATCCGTGGGCGGGCCTCTGCCGTGGGGGCACTCTTTCCCTTCCGCCTCCGCCACGGTCTCCACCATGGCGGAGGCGGAAGAGACACCCTCCACTGCGCGTGCGCGGGAAACTTTCAGCGGCCGCTGACGCTCCTGCGCATGCGCCGCCCGGAGATGTCATTTCCGCGCCAGCTGGCGGGGCAACAAAGGCCGTTTCCGCCAGCTGGCGGAGCGGAAATTCCTCCGGCGTCGGCCTAGCCCCTCAATGTTGGGGCTCGGCCCCCAAAGATGCGGAGCATTCCGCACCTTTGAGGTGGCGCGATGCCCGTCTGACATCGCGCCGTTTCGGGAGAATTTCGCCCGTGGTCTCAGGATGTCCCAGAGAGGTTTACAGTCAATTGAGTACTTTTGAATTGAAGTGTAGACACTACTTTGATGCAGGGAACGTTGGCAGCCAATTTGCACACTGCAAGCTCCCAAAAACAGCAATGAAATAATGGGCAGATCATTGGTTTTAGATGTCAGTTCAGGGTTGAATATTGGCCAGGACATAGAAAACTATCCTGTGGGAATTTTCATGTCCAGCTGAGAGGGTAGACTCGGTTTAATGTCTCATGCAGAAGACTGCATTTCATATTTTAAAAGCCTCTGCTATTGGAAACTGGGAAGGAGTGGGAGAAAGTTGCATTGAGAGGAACCACTGAACCCTGCTTCCCCAATTGGTCCAAATATTGATCAGCACTTTTGAGCAGGAAAGCAGGACACCCAAACAAAGATGGAAGGGTCCGGTTTAAATCTTCAGATTGGACCCAATGATACACTTGGGACCATATGGGCGGGATTCTCTGACACCGCCCCCCCCCTCCCCCCCGGGCCGGGTCAGAGAATCGCCGGGGGGGGGGGGGGGGGGGTGAGTCCCGCCCCGCCCCTCTGATGCCGGCTGCCAAATTCTCAGGCGCCGGTTTTTGGGCGGGGGCGGGGATGGCGCGGTGCCGGTCGGGGGCCGTTGGTAGCGGCCCCCCGGCAATTCTCCGGGCCATGATGGGCCGAGCGGCCACCCGTTTTCGGCCAGTCTTGCCGGCGTGAAAAGGACATGGTCCATACCACCGGCAGGACCTGGCTTGGAGGGCGGCTTGCGGAGTCCGCAGGGGGGGGGGGGTGTCCCGCATCGGGAACCTGGCTCACAATTGGGGCCCAACGATCTGCGGGCGGGCCTGTGCCGTGGGGGCATTCTTTCCCTCTGTGCCGGCTTCTATAAGGCTCCGCCATGGCCGGCGCGGAGAAGAAACGCCCTGCGCATGCGCAGCAAACTCGCCGGCAGTTCTGTGCATGCGCCAACTCGTGCCGGCCCGCGGCGGCCCTTCAGCACCGGTTGGCATGGCGCCAACCCCTCCAGCGCCGGCCTAGCCCCTGGAAGTGCGGAGGATTCCGCAACTTTCGGTCGGCCCGACGCCAGAGTGGTTAGCGCCGCTCTTGGCGCCGGTACGGTCCGCCACGCCGATTGCAGGAGAATCCCGTCCTATATGTTACTTTAACCTGAGGCTTTAGTGAGGGAACAGTGCTTGTTTTTCCCATCAGACCAACAATGTTGGGAGGAGGAACTGCGACAGGCGAGGCCTGTGCAGGCAAGTTTAATTATTTTTTAAAGCAAGATTTCCTTGACCTGGTGGTGCACCACTTCCTGCTCTAGGTTTTGCCAGGAAGCCTGGGCTTCCCTTGCCTCACAATCTCCTCTCTCCACGTAAACACCTCTCTAATTTCCCATTCACCTAGCTGTTAGGGACCAATCCTGTAAGTTCCTGCCAGCGACTTGCCACATCCTCCCATCGGTCAGATGGTATGTCTACTTTACAGTAAGAAGTCTTACAACACCAGGTTAAAGTCCAACACATTTGTTTCAAACACTAGCTTCGGAGCACTGCTCCTTCCTCAGGTGAATGAAGAGGTAGGTTCCAGAAACATATATATAGACAAATTCAAAGATGCAAGACAATGCTTAGAATACGAGCAATAGCAGGAGATTAAATCTTTACAGATCCAGAGATGGGGTAACTCCAGGTTAAAGAGGTGTGAATTGTGTCAAGCCAGGACAGTTAGTAGGATATCGCAAGCCCAGGCCAGATAGTGGGGGTTGAATGAAATGCGACATCCACACGGAACCATCCTGCATCCCCCCTCCAGTTTCGCTATTGGAGGAAATCGTGGCTACCTCTACTACGTGGGACAGCCACGAGTATGCCACACCTGTGGCAAAACGGGGCATGTTGCCGCAAACTGCAGTGTGACCTTCTGCAAAAACTGCAGGCAGGAGGGACACATGACTAAGGACTGCAAAGAAGACAAGTGCTGCAACCTGTGTGGGGAGGCCGGCCATCTTTACAGGGCCTGCCCGAAACGCGGGGCGACATATGCACAGATCATCATCAGCGGAGTTAAAAAGGCGACCAGAGAGGAGGTTCATGCACCCTACACCGAAAAAGACACCACGGCACAGAATGCGGAAAAGCAACAGAAGGGCCCCCAACAAAAAGAGGAGGCCCCAGCTCACCCTGACAACTCAACCCCAACCTCATCTGATGAGGAACACTCAATGGAAGAGGAAGAGGATGGGACAAAGAATAAAGAGCCCTGAGAAACAGTGAACAGGGACAAACGAAAGAGAAAACAAAAAAACAAACTGAAGAACCCCCCGATGGGGAGTGGCAAAAAGCGACACCTTTCAGCCAGCGCACTTAGCGCCGACACCTCCTCCGATGAGGGAAAACAAGACAAGAATCGGCCTCAAATAAAGAGGCAAAGCACCAATGTGGAATGGGAGGCACAGACCCCCCAGACCACAGACCGGGAAGAAAATAAAACCTGCCGAGACAATCAACCCCTGGCTCATGGGAACAGCAATATGACCAACGGCCAGCAAACGCCGGACATTGAAAACAAGGTCACAGACCAACCCCCGAAAGTAACAAGCAGAACAACCCAGGCGAAGACCGGCCTGCAACCCCAACACCTACTGACTGCCACAACGAACGCCAGGGCTACACCAACCCCCCAATGCATCTGCATCAAGTTCACGGGGCCAGTGCGGACCAGAACAGTTTTCTCAGCCCTGCAACTGTGCTAAAGTTTGCGAGCACCACCGGCATGCTGGGGAACATCCAACAGCTGGAACAGCCAACTGTATAGACTCTGGACTCTTGAGACTGGTAAATCTACCTTTTTATAATGGGTTTAAAAATTGCATCCATAAATGTGCGAAGCATCAAAGATACTTCGCGGTGTGTAGCCACACTCAACTATTTAGCAAATGTGAAAGCTGACCTACTGTTCCTGCAGGAGTGCGGAATCCCGCATCTCAGCAACTACAGGCGCTGGTCGAGCTGGTGGTCCCACGGGCCATCCATCTGGTCAGGAGGAAACGACTGCCGCTCCTCCGGCCTGGGTATTCTGCTGTGGGGAGGCAACTTCACCATCTCCGACGTTAAGGAGGTGGTGGGCGGGCGCCTCCTCGTAGCAGACGTGAAATACAAAAACACCCCTCTCAGACTTATTAATGTGTACGCCCCGGCCGTAAAAAGTGAGAGGCTGGCAGTCCTTCAGCAACTCCCACTGCTGTTGGCCACCTCCAAGCCGGTCATCCTGGGTGGTGACTTCAACTGCATCATCGATGCGGCTGGACGATCCGGCAGAGCCGACAGCAAACTAGACGCTACGTCCAGACTCCTGATGGAAACGGTAAAAGACGCCAAGCTGCTCGACGTCTGCAGCAACCCTGCAGACGGAGCGCAGCGTAGATACACATGGTCACGGCCAGGCGGGTCCGTCCGCTCCAGGATAGACTTCTTCTTTGTGTCCCGAGCTTTCACGGTCAGGTCCACCGACGTAAGGCCGGTGCTCTTCTCTGACCACTGCCTCCTACTGGCCGACTGCCACCTGCAGGAAGACCAGGGGGTAGGCAGGGGGACATGGAAGCTAAATGTAAAACTGCTGACCCCTGAGAACCTCGAGGAACTCAGGAGGGATTACAAAGGTTGGAGAACCGTGAAACCCCTCTTTGAGGCCCCACACCTCTGGTGGGAAGCAATCAAGGGGAATATCAAGAGGTTTTTCATCCTCAAGGGTGTTCAAAAGGTGAGAGAGAGACGAGGGGTCATGTCCAGGCTCCAGAAAAGTATGCAAAATTTGCTCCAGCTGCAGTCGATGGGGGTGGATTTCAAGGAGGATCTCCAAGAGGTGAAGAGCCAGCAAGCCTCGCTCTACACCTCGGAGGCCTCCAAGGTTATCTTCCGTTCCAGGCTCTTGACCACCTGCGACCAGTTTGAACTGGCCTCGGGAGCCAAGGTAAACCGTGACAAGAGAGAGGCCATGTCCTTTGGGAACTGGGCCGACCGGTCCTTTGTCCCCTTCACTGTCAGGTCAGATTACCTGAAGGTGCTGGGGATATGGTTCGGAGCTGCTGGGGCATGCACCAAAAACTGGGAGGAGCGCATAGCAAAGGTAAGGCAGAAACTGGGCTGGTGGGAGCAACGCTCCCTCTCCATTGCGGGCAAAACCCTGGTCATCAGGTGTGAGGTACTCTCGGTGCTACTGTACGTGGCGCAGGTCTGTCCCATAACCCGACCCTATGCCACAGCAGTCACCCGGGCCATCTTCAAATTTATCTGGCGATCCAAGACGGACCGTGTCCGAAGGGACACCATGTACAAACCTCTGGAGAAGGGAGGGCGGAACGTACCCAACGCCTCCCTCATCCTGTTGGCCACCTTTGTGTCCAGCTGCATCAAGCTGTGCGTGGACCCCCAGTATGCAAACACCAAGTGTCACTACATACTGAGGTTCTACCTGTCCCCGGTGTTACGAAGGATGGGCCTGGCCTCATTGCCGCGGAACGCTCCAAGTAGTTGGACCGTACCGTACCACCTGTCCTTCGTGGAAAAGTTTTTGAAGAAAAACACCTTTGACCACAAGGCAATGAAGCAGTGGTCAGCACGTAATGTCCTCGAGGCCCTCAGGGAAAAGGAGACCGTGGAGGACGTTGGATGGTTCCCTGAGCAGACTGTCAGAGTCATCTGGCAGAACGCCTCATCACCAGAACTTTCAAACAAGCACCAAGACCTAGCTTGGCTGGTAGTGAGAAGGGCCCTCCCTGTCAGATTCTTCATGCACACCCGAAGGCTCTGCGCCAATGCACGCTGCCCTCGGAGTGGCTGTGGGGGAAATGAGACACTCACACACCTCCTTGTGGAATGTGCCTTTGCAAAGAAGGTCTGGAGAGAGATGCAGTGGTATTTGTCAAGGTTTATCCCGAACAGATCTGTGACACAGGACTCTGTGCTCTACGGACTGTTTCCAGGGACACACACCGAGACAAATATCAACTGCTGCTGGAAGGTCATCAACTCGGTAAAAGACGCTCTTTGGTCTGCCCGAAACCTGCTGATCTTCCAGTGCAAAGAATTGTCCTCGACCGAGTGTTGCAGACTGGCACATTCCAAGGTCCAGGACTACGTGCTGAGGGACGCATTCAAGCTTGGGGCAGCTGCCGCCAAGGCGCAATGGGGAAAGACCACTGTGTAAGGTCTTTCCAGCAAATGTACACCGAAGGGTGGGTAACAGTGTAAACCCCCCTCGGTCTGGGCCACCAACACTCCAATGTATAAAACAAACATGACAATGTAAATATTTAAGAAGGAATTGTAATGTAAAGAGTGATATGTGTATAACATTATCAAAATTGAATGGAAGCAGGTCAAGGCAATGTGTAACTCTGCCGGAAATGTACAGTCAAGACAATTTGATTTGAAATGTTCTGTAATGCTTATGATAAATTTTATGAATAAATTTTTTTTAAAAATCCACACCTTTAGGGGCTAAGTCCTCACCTTGAGGGGCTCGGCCTGCGCTGGAGTGGTTTGCGCTCCACTGGCTGGCGGGAAAGGCCTTTGGTGCCACACCAGCCGTGGCCAAAAGGTCTTCGCCGGGTGATGCGGATCGGCGCATGCACGGGAGCGTTAGCGACTGCTGACGTCATCCCCGCGAATGCGCAGGGGAGGGGGTCTCTTCCACCTCTGCCATAGTGAAGACCATTGCGAAGGCAGAAGAAAAAGAGTGCCCCCACGGCACAGGCCCGCCCGCGGATCGGTGGGCCCCGATTGCGGGCCAGGCCACCACGAGGGCACCCCCCGGGGCCAGATCGCGCCGCGCCCCCCCCCCAGGACCCCAGAGCCTACCCGCGCCGCCTTGTACCGCTGTTCAAAATGTTTAATCCACGCTGGCGGGACAGGCATTCCAGCAGCGGGACTTCGGCTCATCGCGGGCCGGAGAATCAGCGGGGGTGGGCCCACCGACCGGCGCGGCGCAATTCCTGCCTCCGCCGAATCTCTGGTGACGGAGACTTCGGGACACGGCGGGGCGGGATTCACGGGCTAAATTCTCCGTTATCGGCGGAAAGTCTGCCGATCGGCGCAAAAAACGGCGCAAATCCCACTTGCGTCACGTCATAAAAATGGGACGATAGTCTCCGGCCTGAAATGGGCTAGCAGCGACGTAACAGGATCCGCGCTTGCGCAGTGGTTCACGCCGTGCAGCGTCATACGCGCTGCACGGCGTGACGGCTCATAAGGCCGCGCAGCACCCCCCCACCCGACCGGAACACCCGACCGCAACACCCGACTGGATGGCTGGCCGTCGCTCAGCCCCGAGGTTCGAGTCACGCGATGTGGAGGCGCTCCTGGACGCGGTGGAGCAGAGGAGGGACGCCCTGTATCCCGGGCACGGTTGCAGAGTTGCCCCACGCCACAGCCGGCGTCTGTGGAGGGAAGTGGCAGAGGCCGTCACCGCTGTGGCCCTAACACCACGGACAGGCACCCAGTGCCACAAGAAGGTGAACGACCTCGTCAGAGCAGGCAGGGTGAGCCTCCCCATATCCCCCCTCCCACATATCCCACATATCCCCCCTCCCCCGTATCCCCCCTCCCCCATATCCCCCCTCCCCCCCTCCCCCATATCCCCCCTCCCCATATCCCCCATATCCCCCCTCCCCCATATCCCCCCCTCCCCCATATCCCCCATATCCCCCCTCCCCATATCCCCCCTCCCCCATATCCCCCATATCCCCCTACCCCATATCCCCCCTCCCCCATATCCCCCCTCCCCCATATCCCCCATATCCCCCCTCCCCATATCCCCCCTCCCCCATATCCCCCATATCCCCCATATCCCCCCTCCCCATATCCCCCCTCCCCATATCCCCCATATCCCCCCTCCCTCATATCCCCCATATCCCCCCTCCCCCATATCCCCCCTCCCCCATATCCCCCCTCCCCCATATCCCCCCCTCCCCCATATCCCCCCCCCATATCCCCCATATCCCCAAGTGAATCCAGCCCTAGCCTTAACCTCTGCAATGCACGCGCAACCGATGGTGTGCATTCATATACCAGCCTAACACTGTTGCCTTTTACCCCTGCCACCACCCCGCCCCCCCCACAGGAGAAGCGCGCACACAACAATAGGGAGCATGTGAGGACTGGAGGAGGGCCCGCTGATGAGAGGCCACTGACCGTACACGAGGAAAGGGCCCTGGAACTGGCTGGCGGACCTGAGGACCGGGAGGTTGCTGATGCAGAGGTCGGGGGCGCACCAGCAAGTGAGCCACCGACAGCCCGTCCCCATATCCCCCCTCCCCTATATCCCCCTCCCCCGTATCACCTGATCACTGCCTGATGTCTAACCATGCATGCTTCATTGTGTATCGCAGGACCAAACGTCCAGGCACCCATCCCTGCAGATGCAGACCGCCCGCAGGATACCCCTCGGAGACCACAGGAGACGGAGAGACCCGCACCCTCCAGCATGCGACGCCCGCAGGATACCCCTCGGAGACCACGGGAGACGGAGAGACCCGGACCCTCCAGCATGTGACGCCCGCAGGATGCCCCTCGGAGACCACGGGAGACGGAGAGACCCGGACCCTCCAGCATGCGACGCCCGCAGGATGCCCCTCGCACACCACGGGAGACGGAGAGACCTGGAGCAACAGGGAGACGACACCCCCGTCACGTGCAGGAGCGACCACCCAGCGATGAGGGGGCAGCCACAGGCCCCCGTCACATCCGAGCCAGGACACCACTACCCAGGACATCACTACCCAGGACACCACTACCCAGGACTCCACTACCCAGGACTCCCCTACCTGGGACAGCACGACCCAGGACACCCCTACCCGGGAAGACGAAATACCGGACAGTGACTCAGAGTGGATGGGTGGAGACGAACCCCCACCCCAAAGTGCCATGGAGTCAGAGTGGGACGAAGAGCACGACACAACGCCACTGCTGTCACCAACACCCTCCACCATCGCAGAAACACTCACCACGGTTGGGCACTTTAGTGATGAGGCGTCTGGTACACTCACTGGTGCGCACAACACAGCCGTCCCGGTACAGCAGGTGGAGGTAGGAGCAGCAGAGGGACCGGGCGGTCGGAGGGCAGCCCAGGCCAAGCGAACATCTGCCGCCCAGATGGATCCCGGGTTCCTGCAGTTACCACACCCACACATAGATCCGATGCAACCACCGACCCGGAGACGAGCGAAGAGGGTGACGGGCGGCTTGCGGCGGCTGCGGTCGCAGGTGGAGGAGTCCACCCGCGTCCAGGAGCTGGGAGTGGTCCCGGTCATGCGTGCCACCCAGGCTGACACCGCACGGGTGGCGTCCGCGGTGGAGGCAATGGTTGCGACGGTGTCAGATATGGGGAACGGTTTGCGAGGCCTGGGGCCTTCCGTGCAGGCGGCGTCTGTGGCCCAGGAAATGGCTGCCCTCTCACAGGAGGCCATGAGCCACTGCCAGCGCCAGATGGCAGAGGCGCTCAGCGCCATAGCCCAGTCTCAGCAGGCCATGGCCCAGTCTCTGCAGGCCATGGCCCAGTCTCAGCAGGCCATGGCCCAGTCTCTGCAGGCCATGGCCCAGTCTCAGCAGGCCATCGCTGAGGGCATCGGCGCCAGTGGCCATGTGCGAGCCGGCGTCGCACTGTCACAGACAGGGTTTGCCAACACCCTGGGCTCCATGGCTGCAAACCTGCAGACCCCTGTCGATACCAGCACGGGCCTCCAGGACTGGCAGCGCCAGATGTCGGGGGGGGGGGCGTCGGATGGCCAGTCCGTTCGCATCCCCCACCCATGTAGAGGCCTGGGGGCCATCGGGCACCCCGAGGGAGGAGGAGGTGGTGTGGTCCGTCCCGGCTCCCTCTGTAGGGGAGGTCCCGGTACACCGCGACACCTCGGACTCCCCCCCTTCCGTCCCAGGTGCATCGGGTGGGCAACGGGCAGGACAGGCTGGCAGCTTGCCATCCCAGTCGCCCGGGCCGCAGCCTGGCCCATCTAGGCCAGGACGCCCCAGGAAACGGCCGCCAAAGGGATCCAGTGTCAGAGGGCAGGAATCACAGGAGTCCACCTCCAGTTCTGCTGTACCGTCTGGGGAACCACGTAGACGTAGTCAAAGGGCCCGTAAGGCCAAACAATTAGACACTGAGCAAGTTGGCACGGGTGCAGGGCACACATGAGTTTTAGGGGCTGGGGCACGTGCATGAACTCCTTTGGTTATTAAAGTCAATGTTACACCTACCAAAGCTGCCTTTGTGCTCTGTCCAAAGTGTGCGGGCGTGTCATGTACATTGAGCGCAAGTGTGTGTGTGAGGGGTGGTCTTACCTCAGCCCCAGGTGAGTCTGCCCCCTTCCCCCTGGGCCGCCATCAACATCCCCCGGGCAGAGGACGGGACCGTGCGCTGAAGTGTCACAGCCGCATGCAGGGATGGTCCGGGTGGATGGTGGTACTGTGGCCATGGGTCAGACATAGTCCAACGGTGTAGAGCCAGGAGCTCATCGCAGGGCGGGTTGTCATCATCCTCCATGGCCTGCGATAGACACGCGTCCACCCGCAACTGTGTGAGCCCGGCCCGTTGTGCCGCCGGTGGATCGGCAATGGGGGGGGGGTGGTGTGCATGCGGGTGGGGTGGGTGGAGTTGGGGAGGGGGGTGAGGGTGCTGGGTGGGTGGATGGGTGGGGGGTGTGGGTGGTCGGCTGTTGCCATGGTGTGCGGTCTGTGGTCATACTACCCGATTTCCACGCCCATCTAGTCAGTGAAGCGGGCGGCTATCAGTCTGTCCCGTGCCCGCTGGGCCAGCCGGTAACGGTGGACAGCCACCCGCCTGTGTCTACCCCGTCTGCCCTGACCATTGCCCCCATCCCCCTCATCTGGGGAGGACTGCGCCTCTTCCTGCTGTTCCTCCACTCCGCCCTCCTCTGCCTGCGGCACATCGCCCCTCTGCTGGGCTATGTTGTGCAGGACGCAGCACACCACAATGATGTGGCCGACCCTATCTGACCGATACTGGAGGGCGCCCCCAGAGAGGTCCAGGCACCTGAAACGCATCTTCAGCACGCCAAAGCACCTCTCGATCACTCCCCTTGTCGCTACATGGGCATCATTGTAGCGGTTCTCCGCCTCATTGCGTGGCCTCCGTATCGGCGTCATCAGCCACGATCGCAATGGGTAGCCCCTGTCGCCCAGCAACCAGCCCCTCAGCCGGGGATGCCGTCCCTCGTACATGCCGGGGATGGATGACCGCGACAACACGAATGAGTCGTGTACACTGCCTGGGTGACGGGCGCAGACGTGCAGGATCATCATGCGGTGGTCGCAGACCACCTGTACGTTCATCGAATAGGTCCCCTTCCTATTAGTGAACACGGCCCTGTTATCTGCAGGAGGCCGCACGGCGACGTGCATCCCATCGATCGCGCCCTGGACCATGGGGA
The DNA here is from genome assembly GCF_047496885.1 of Scyliorhinus torazame. Lineage (NCBI taxonomy): Eukaryota > Metazoa > Chordata > Chondrichthyes > Carcharhiniformes > Scyliorhinidae > Scyliorhinus > Scyliorhinus torazame. The sequence goes on along the minus strand of NC_092709.1, from coordinate 23,691,092 downwards.
ACCCGGCCACGGCAGAGAAGCCCACAGCCCGGGCATCTTGGCTGGCCCGGTCCACGGGGAAGCGGATGTAGCGGTGCGCCATGGCATAAAGGGCATCTGTCACTGCCCGGATGCACCGATGCACCCATGTCTGCGATACGCCGGACAGGTCCCCACTCGGTGCCTGGAATGACCCCGTTGCATAAAAGTTCAGGGCCACCGTAACCTTGACGGACACGGGGAGAGGGTGTCCCCCGCCAGTGCCACGTGGTGACAGGTGTGCCAGCAGGTGGCAGATGTGTGCCACGGTTTCCCGGCTCATCCGGAGTCTCCTCCTGCATTCCCGGTCCGTGAGGTCCTGGTATGACTGCCGGGGCCGGTACACACGGGGCGCCCTCGGGTGCCTCCGTTGCCGTGGGGCCGCGACGTCCTCCTCCCCCTCCTCGTCCTGTCGGTCAGGTGTCCCTCCAGCCTGGGCGGCTGCCGCCTGCCCCTCTGCGGCAGCCTGCGCCGCCTCTCTGGCATGCTCCTCCGCCTCCTCCTCCTCCTCATCCAGGGCAACATAGACATGAGCGGCTGCCACCACGGCGGCCAACATCGCTGGATGATCTGAAAACATGACGGCCTGGTGGAGGGGAGGGGAACGACGACATGTCATCATTGCCCATATCCCCTCCTCCCCCCAGCCAGGTGGCATGGACCGCATGGGTCCAACTGTTGGAGGCTGGCACCTGGCCAGGTGGACCAACTCATTTGCCCTCCCATCACCCTCCTCGGCACGGACCCCCTCACCAACCTCCACCCCAGCACGGACCCCCCCCCAACCCCCAACCTCCACCCCAGCACGGACCCCCCCAACCCCCAACCTCCACCCCAGCACGGACCCCCTCCCCAACCTCCACCCCAGCACGGACCCCCCCCAACCCCCAACCTCCACCCCGGCACGGACCCCCCCAACCCCCAAGCTCCACCCCAGCACGGACCCCCTCCCCAACCTCCACCCCAGCACGGACCCCCTCCAACCCCCAACCTCCACCCCAGCACGGACCCCATCCCCAACCTCCACCCCGGCACGGAACCCCCCCAACCCCCAACCTCCACCCCAGCACGGAGCCCCTCCCCAACCTCCACCCCAGCACGGACCCCCCCCAACCCCCAACCTCCACCCCAGCACGGACCCCCTCCCCAACCTCCATCCCAGCACGGACCCCCTCCAACCCACAACCTCCACCCCGGCACGGACCCCCTCCAACCTCCAACCTCCACCCCGGCACGGACCCCCCCCCAACCCCCAACCTCCACCCCAGCACGGACCCCCTCCCCAACCTGCACCCCAGCACGGACCCCCCCCAACCCCCAACCTCCACCCCGGCACGGACCCCCCCCCAACCCCCAACCTCCACCCCAGCACGGACCCCCTCCCCAACCTCCACCCCAGCACGGACCCCCTCCAACCCCCAACCTCCACCCCAGCACGGACCCCCTCACCAACCTCCACCCCGGCACGGACCCCCCCAACCCCCAACCTCCACCCCAGCACGGACCCCCTCCCCAACCTCCACCCCAGCATGGAACCCCCAACCCCCAACCTCCACCCCAGCACGGACCCCCTCCCCAACCTCCACCCCAGCACGGACCCCCTCCAACCCCCAACCTCCACCCCGGCACGGACCCCCCCAACCCCCAACCTCTACCCCAGCACGGACCCCCCCCAACCCCCAACCTCCACCCCGGCACAGACCCCCCCCCAACCCCCAACCTCCACCCCGGCACGGACCCCCCCCAACCCCCAACCTCCACCCCAGCACGGACCCCCTCCCGGCACTTAACGGAGCCCAGCCTACTCTAACCACCCCTCCCCCCCGCCGCACACACACACACACACACACACAAGCCGAGACACACCTCTCCTCACGCAATCAGTCTGCGGCCACGCCATTTCCTGCCCAGAGCCAACCCCCCAGGCCGTCACTCACCTCCTCGCTGGTCGGCGTGAGCCTGGAGCACCGGGTCACGCCGATGAAAAGGAGGTTTGATTCACGTCAACGTGAACGGCCATCACGCCGACGGGACTTCGGCCCATCCGGAAGGGAGAATATCGGCAGGCCGAAAATCGGCTGCCTTGCGCAGACCTGTGACATTCTCCGCGGCAGCGGCGCCATTAACGCCCCGCCGACCTTTCTCCCTTCGGAGACTTCGGCGGGGGCGGGATTCACGGCGGCCAACGGCCATTCTCCGACCCTCTGGGGGGGCGGATAATGACGCCCCACGTCTGCCCCCGGCGATTCTCCGATCCGGCGTGGGGTCGGAGAATCCCGCCCCATGTCTACTTTAGGCAGGGATATAAGTTATGACAATAAGGATAATCCGAGTCTCCACATCAACATTACATTTGAAGCAGCCAGTTTTCTCGGTCTGTGGTCCCTTTAAATTTAGTTGAGTCTTATTACTTCTGGAACAAGGCCTGCACAGTACCATCCAGGCTACTGCAGTGTAGCTGGAATACAGTACCGTTAGTGCTGTACTAATACAGGTACTCCACCTTCTTCAGGGCTCATGTGAACCCTTTCCTTTAAATTCAGAGCATCTTCAACAGAGGCAATCCCTCAGTACTGCACTGGTGTGCCAGCTTAGGTTACATGCCCAAAGGTCTCTGGAATGGGCCTAAACCCAATGACCTGAATCCGAGATGCGAGCTCGACCAACTGAGCCGAGGCTACTACCCAACATTCTAAAGAATACAATATAAAGAAACGTTGGCCGGGATTCTCCCTTCTGGGGACTAAGTCCCCACTCAGGCGGGAAAACCAGCGGCAACCACTCCGTCATCAACAGCCGGCAAAATTGCTGAATTCTCCGCATTTTCGGGGGCTAGGTGGACGCCGGAAAGATTGGCGCTGCTCCAGCTGGTGCCGACGGGATGGCACGAGTTTGCGCATGCGCCGAAGGGCCAGCGTGATCTCGCGCATGCATGGAACGGCCGGCATGATATTTTGGCACATGCTCGGCGCAGAAGGAAGAAGTGCCCCCACGGAACAAGCCCGCCCGCAGATCGGTGGGCACCGATCACGGGCCAGGCCACCGTGGGCCCCCCCCAGGGTCGGATCCCTCCGCCCCCCCCCCCCCCCCCCCCCCGAGGACCGCCCCCGCCGACTTACCAGCCCGGTCCCGCCGGTACGTGAGGTGAATAATTCACGCCGGCGGGACTGGCCAAAAGTGGATGGCCGCTCGCCCATCGTGGCCCGGAGAATCGCCGGGGGGGGGGGGGGAGGCGGGAATCCTGCCCCCGCCCGAAAAACGGCGCCGGAGAATACATGAACAGGACTACACTACTCGAAGACAATTAAGTATATGAATCACTCAACGCGCACACAGTTTATGCAGAACGTACCCCTTGTTCCACAATATACCTAAACTTAAAAATTCCCCAAACAACATCCAAATTAAATAAATTTATAAACCAAATCCAGATTATAGTTCCCACACAATACAGGGCTGATAATCAAGTCTGGAACATGTCAAATTCTTTGACTCTAGAAATTAGCATGTGCATATCTCCACTGACCTCTCGGTCGGCTAGGTAAGGAGAGGGACTCCTTAAGAGGGAATGTAGGCACCACTCAGAGTGCCAGCGGAGACCAGTAGCAATTCTCCATTGGTGGGAGCACTTAGTGCGGGACTCTCCAATTTCCAATTTTGTGTTCGGCAATTGGCCGGAGAAACTGTTTTTACGCCAAAATCGGGGATGGCGCTGTTTCTCAGATGTCCCCCCCCCCCCCCGCACATTGTTGGGACGGTCTCAGGATGGCACCTGAGGCCCTTCCTCGATGCTCCGTCCCCAATGGGCTGACTTCCCAACGGCGTGGGTCGCCTGTGCTCAAGGTTTTCACTTGGGGGCTGCAGACAGCGCTGCCACAGCCGGGGGGGGGGGGGGGGTGGGGGGTGGGGGGGAGGGCGTTCCGCTGGCCAGGGGGGCTTCGACAGGGTCTGGGGGGGACTGGTGGGGGGTGGTCCAAGGATGGCGAGTGGGGTTACAGGGGGGCACCATCTGACAGGTCAGGGCGAAGCGTGGCTGGCGCCATATTGTATGGCGTGACCACTTCAGGTCGCCGCCCTGCGCTTGCAAAGCCACAGACCCGGCAATTCTCCACCCGTATCTGCAGGTAACGCCGGGGCTTTACGTGGTGTGGCTGCTAGCCCCCCCACTGGGTGGTGCATCGGTGTGGGGGCGGCACCAACGTTTTGGCCGTAGGACTAGACACATGCTCCGGACATAGCCTCTGAATCAGAGAATCCAGCCGTAAGTGTCTAGAACGGAAAATCCAGCCCCATGTCTCTTGTTCCGACAATGTTCCAATCCTTGGATTTATTTACTGTCAAGACCAAAGCACCAATCACTTTCTGGGTTTATTTCGGGCAGCACGGTAGCACAGTGATGTCATGCTAATATCCCTTAAAGGCATATTACGTCACAACCCGTTTGGAGAATTGATCCACATCTATACTAAAGTAAGTATATTTTTAAAAAAAACCTAAACCACTGCTTTGTTAATGGTTGAACCTGACTAATGACTGGCTAATAATGTCAGTTTGATGGAAATTTTTCTCTTCTTTTTCTACAGCTTTTGTGACAACCACATGCTTCTGTGTCATCATCCGGGCCTGTACGTGGGCTCTGAATAATCCCAGGTTGCCTCCTGTATTCTTGTTTGTCAGCAGCATCAATAGACACATGTTGAAAGGTCAGATGTGATTAATCCAGCCTGTTTTTTGATTGCTGTAAAGTGAAGCTGCTTAGCATCACGCTTCATGCCAACGCTACCAAGAAAAATGGAACATTGGCCGTGACTATGAAGCCGCTACTGAACTGTGGCAGCTGGAGCTGCTTCTTCTAATAGTGGGCTTCCAACGCGCATTAACGCTCACTATCTTGGCGGGTAAGTTAAGGAGCCTTGTCGATCTTGTCTTATCATTTCTGTCAGTACACAGTTGGGAGAAAACCAGAACTTCTCAATCCTGTGGTCATCAGCTCCTGGGAAGGACAGCCGGTTTGAACAGCTAGTTTTGTGACTTTAAAAGCAAGGGAACAGATTCGGAAAGACATGCATCTATGTCGCACCTTAGCATGTCTTTCAGACGCATTTCAAAGCAGTTCACATGCAATAAATTAATTAGTCACATCGAGAAAATGCAGCAGTGTTTTACATTGGCAAAGCAGCCGCTCGGAGAATGGTGATACTTTTCCTCTTCCTCAATGTGGAATCAGATGGGACAGTGACCTTTATTTCTCTGGCGTTGTATCACTGAAGTGATGCTTCTCCGGCACAAGCACAGTTTTGCAATGCAGATCATGATTTCCTTCTGTTGCAGCTGCCTTAGGCTAATGTTTGTATGTGGGTGGGGGGGGGGGGGGTGCAATTTAACTGCTGTGTCCCCACAAATAAAAGAAAATACTTTTATGCAGCCTTCTTTCTGCTCCCCAAAATCCACCTCAGCGAATGCATTGCTTTTAAAGGGTTTATCAAAGGATCCTCCACTGCTTCCCGATGAAGTCTCACTCTGTGGAAGTGTGGACAGGCGTATATCCACAATGTTAAAGCTCTAACTCAAACCCGTGCCCCTGTCTCACATCATGCAGAGGCCACAGAGCCCTCTGGGAGCAACCTCCAGGTTTAATGTCTTTGTGAAAACAAGTATAATGGGCTTGCAAGGTGTTCTCCTTTGCTCCTTTCTTGTCGGCCAATCGGATGCCTGGGAGCATTGTAGTCCCAACAGTGCCACTCAGCTGCGGTAGCCATTGGTGGGACTCCTCCCACCGAGGTTTAAGTCTGGCTCGGGGTCTCAATGAGAGGGGTGTGGGGATGAGGAGGGGTGTGGGGATGAGATGGGGTGTGGGGATGGGGTAGGGCATGGGGAAAGGTTCAAGAGGGTTAAAGGGTGGGATGACAGCTGCTTCCAAACCCTCGAACTCCATCACCCAGAAGAACAAGTGCCGCAGATGCAATGGGAACACCACCGCCTGGGAGTTCCCCTCCAACCCAGAAACCATCTTGACGATCTATATTGTCGTTCCTTTATTGTTGCTGGAGTGGTTGGCGCGCCGTCGACCGGGGGGGGAAAGGCCTTTGGCGCCACGCCAGCCAGGGCCGAAAGGACTCTGCCAGTCGGCAGACGTCCGCGCATGCCCGGGAGCGTCAGCGGCTGCTGGCGTCATCCCCGCGCATGCGCAGGGATGGTGTCTCTTACGCGTCGGCCATGGTGACGTCTGTGGCCGAGGCGGAGGGAAAAGAGTACCCCCACGGCACAGGTCCGCCCGCGGATCGGTGGGCCCCGATCACCCCCCGGGTCCAGATCGCCCCGCGCCCCCCCCCAGGATCCTGGAGGCCCGCCCGCGCCGCCTAGTCCCGCCGGTAAGAGAGGTGGTTTGATTCTCGCCAGCGGGACAGGCATTCCAGCAGTGGGACTTCGGCCCATTGTGGGCCGGAGAAATGCCGGGGGGGCCCGCCGTCAATTATGATAATTGTTGATTATCATAAAAACCCATTTGGCTCACTAATGTCTTTCAGGGGAAGGTAATCTCCGTCCTTACCAGGTCAGAGAATCGGCGGGAGCTGGCGTGAATCCCGCCCCCGCCGAATATCCGGTGCCGGAGAATTCGGCAACCGGCGGGGGCGGGATTCACGCCAGCTCCCGGCGATTCTCCGACCTGGCGAGGAGTCGGAGAGTCCCGCCCATGGAATGAAAAGTCTAATGATGATCATGAAACCTTTGTTGATTATCATAAAAACCCATTTGGCTCACTAATGTCTTTCAGGGGAAGGGAATCTCCGTCCTTACCCGGTCTGGCCTACATGTGACTCCAGACCCACACAGAGATGCTGTTGGCACTTGACTGCCCCCCACTGAAATGGCCGAACAAGCCACTCAGTTCAAGGGCAATTAATGATGGGCACCAAATGCTGGCCCAGCCGGCGACGCCCACACCCGTGAACGAATAAAAAAAGCCTCCCGCATCCGCTTTCAAACCCACCCGTGGGGGAGTGTGAAATGCAGCCCTATTTTACCATCTCAGTGTTACTATCTTTAATTACCAAGGAAGCCGGTGGTAGGAAAGTTGAAAATTAATTTACTGTAAGCATTAACTCTGCCCATGGCAGTAACCATGTACACATCACAGCACCCGTTCGACCAACCAACATGCTGGTCCCTGCTCGGGCCGGCTTTTATGTTCAGTTTGACGAGCTCCAGTTGGCCTCCATCCAAGTTCATTCTCCATGAGCCCCATCGGGAGATCGATAATGGCTTCGCCGTGGGCCTCATAGGGGTTATGACACTATCTAAACGTTGTTAGGAGCACAGAATTTAAAAGACGTCAACATTACATCTAAAGTAAAACTTCGTAATTGTTTCGACAGTTTCACCTTCCACAGATTTTATTGGGACGGGAATGCTCTCCTTTGGAACAAGCTAATTCGCGCTTATTTCATTGGCCTTTGTCCTTGAGAACTCTTGCCAGCTGCAACTGTTTCTTATTATTGTCCCTGTGAATTTGTGGGATTTAAGGACTCTTCATGTCTAGTTCCATGATTCTGAGAAAAAAATTCTTGTCTGAAGCTTGAATTAATTTTCCTAATTACCGCCGGCACCAATATCATTTAATTTCTGTGCCTTAGCAAATGTTCATTGAGGTTCCCAATCAACATTACAATGTCTGCCTCTTATGAAACATTTGCACTTAATGGGTGGAATTTATTGTCCTCCCTCAAGGTGAGGGAGGTATCCCTTTTGCTCAACACTAGCCCACACAACTCAAGATGTTAGGCTTCCCTCGTGGTGTGGGCCTCCCCCGGCATGGGTCAAATAATGATGCAGATGGGCGAAGCCTTTAAGTGGCCATTAATTGGCTATTTAAGGGCCTTAATTGACCCAATGAAGGGCAGGAGGGTGCCAGGCGGGCAACCCAATGCCACTTTTCCACCTCTGTCTCTATTAAGTCGGAGATGTGTAATGGTCCTTCCTGTTGTAGCCACCTGGGTTGGCCACTTCCCGACTTAAAATGGAGAACCGCAAAGACTAAAGGGAAATTCGGCCAACACAGGCAAAAACGAGCAAGTGCAGAAATCCTGTGTATTGGAACTTGCAAAAACCAGACAGCACTGAAACCAGCAGCCATCTGCATAGTAATGGGCGATTCCCAGGCACAATTGATACACTTCAGGTGAATAAGGCCAAGCCAGACTCCTCGGCGCCAGCAAGAGCCAAGACAAAGGAAGGCCAACGGACACTCAGGGACTGCCCAGCGTATCAGGGAACAACTCCAGTATTGGAGAAATCGATCCAAGTGATCGGAACGCAGTCCAATCACTTGGAACCAGGTACAGGGTCCGCCCCGAAGGGCGGGAAGCCCCTGGGGACTATAGAGCCCCCAAGTTCAAATCGGTCTTCTTGGCAGGGTCACTCAACAATGCGAATCAACCCCTGAGAGTGAACTGCCCAGCTGCCGCACCAACCAAGTAAGTCTCCAGTCAACGCTCGCTACGAGATAGGCGCTCCTAGCTACAAGTCCATACCAGCTTTTGAATCTTGCAGACTCAGGGCCTGAATGAAAGGCCATTTGTTCCCCTGACCTGGTGGGCCAATTCCGAAGCTAAGTATAGGCCTTTTAGTAATAGAAATAGTCTAGAAAGTAGAGTTATATGCATAAGTAGTGACTTACTGTATATAATAAATGTGTTTTGATTTGAATCTTACTAATTGGTGTGTTGAGTTATTGATCAGTACTTGAACTTGAACCTCGTGGCGGTATCATAAAGATACCTGGCGACTCTAGAGCAAGGTTAAACAAACAGAGCAAATTACGAATTAAGAGCCAACCAAAAGTTAGCAACACTATTTATTCCCCTATTTCCCCTTCCTTTTCTTTTGTCATTATCATTTTTGATCCATGAATGATTAATGAATATGTGTCTTTAAGTCAAGCAGCGGAGAGGAGTGAGGAATTCAGAAGTTAAAGGAGAGAACACTCTGCCAGCTTGAAGAGGAGTCCTCAGACATTTTGGCACCAGAGAGAGATATATTCTGCCTGGTAACAGGTGGTGATTGGATCCTACCCCAATGGGATGGTTCTCAGAGACCTCAGGGAGCAGTTGAGTCCGAGACACACAAAGACAAAGACCAGCTAACTCTCTCTCCTCTGTGTTTATCCAGAAAGGCTGCGAGTGCTATATTTCTGAAGCTGCAGAGACCTGAATGAATAAATCTATAGGAAAACCATTACAGGCTGCAAACAGAGGTCAGGACCTGCTCTCACTCTCTCTCTCGGAAAGGCTGTGAGTGTTGTATTTCTGAAACTACAGAGACCTAAATGAATCTACGGTAAAAACCTTAAACTGAAACAAAGACTCTTTTTCCTTTTACTTATGATTTTCACTCCTCTCCTCCCCTCGCTGTTTGTCTGTCTTGTGTATGTGAGTGTAGAGGATAGAGGAAAGTTACATTGGAGAATTAGGAATTCGGTTATAGTTAACCAGTTGAAATTGCTGCATATTTCATTATAGTTCTTGTTATAAAAACAGTAATTGTGTTTACATTTACAAACCTGGTGACTGTAATTATTGGGCCGCCAAGGGTCAAAGACATTGTGTACTTTTCGAAGAATTATTGGTTAATTCACTTGTGTAGTGACTCCAAGTCAATTAGGGATGGAATTTGACTGCGCACTAGCCCAGCGTGTCATAATAGATGAGAAGGCTCATGTTCGACCTTCCTGCCTTTCCACTAGCTGAACCCTTAAGTGAACAATTAATGTCCACTTGAGGGCCTCATTCCGACTACCAGCATGCAACCAGATGGAGTGGTTGCCATGCAGAAACCCCCCAAAATCAGGAGATGGCCCTTGTTCAAAGGGATCTGACATCAGAAGGGGGTAGGGTCTGCTAGGGGGCCATCCCTTTTCCTTGTTGCTGACTTTCTCCCTCTCCTGTGATTCCCATCCCTGGACCCCCCACATCCTGCCGTCACTGAACTGCGGTATAGGACCCTTTTGTATCCTGGGCCTCTCCCTGAGTCGAATGCTGGCAGCCGCCTCCACTCCTGCAGGTGCTGCTGGCAATGATCAGCTGCAGGATTCTGATTGCCTGACAGTTGTCTGGGGGTGGAGGTAGGGTGGGCGGGATTTCCACCCTCAGGGTCCTAGATATTCAGAGAAGGCCCGCTGCTGGCTACTTAATCACCTGTAAGAGACACTTAATAATGGCAGGCCTTCTATGAAGAAGGTAACAGGTTCTCAATGGGTTTTCAGCCAGCGGGCAAGACACATGTATCTGCTATTCATATGAGCACAGCTTGGTACAATGGGGTAGCTGTCTAGCCTATAGAAGCCTCACTCCAGAGACCTGAGTTCAGCACATAAATTGTACTAACACTCCAGTGCGGTACTGAGAGATTGTCAGAAGTGGACGAAACATTAGATTAAAACCTCACCTGCCTCTTCAAGAAATAGTTGAACATCCCATGAAACTAAGCAAGGAAGGCAAGAGACTGCGCTGGTTTTTCGGGCCAATATTATTTCCTCTACCAACACCATCAGAGACAGATTAAGCATTGTCATGTGGAAAATAATAATGGCAACTGTGGCTGCACTTCAACGAAGAGCATTGTACGTGAAGTTACTATGATATTCTGGGATGTAATTTAAATGCAACATGGTTCATGCACAATACTGAATTGGCAAGCGAGAGACCAACCTTACGTTCAGGTCTATTGAACCATTTTTGGATTTCTCATTCAACCTCTCTTACCCTGGAAAATAATTAAATGCTATTACAGTATACTAAAAGATGGCCACTTGGTTAAACTTGAATCTATCAAACTAACGTGGAAGTAGCATTCTGAATGTATGTCAATACCGTACCAGAATTCGTCACACATACTTCTGGGTTTTTTTTATACATCGAGTGCTTTTAGATTGAACATGATGCTGAATGTGACACAATGTAATGACATATTGTTCAGGCACTTTCTTTCAAGTGAATTCTGAGCAGAAAATCAGGGAGTACGAACAATTTTGCGAGCGTAACACGAATAATTCACAGCATCTCTTCGACATTTCTATGGTCAGTGTTCATTCTGGATTAGGAAAGTACCATTCGTCTTTGGACTGATTATTGTAATGGATTGGAAAAGCTTGCTACTTCCCACAGAGGTCACATTCACTGTGAATAAATGTCTGTAAAACACTCCCCCATTGCTGAGCCAAACAGTATTAAAGATTTTTTTTCCCCTACTCATACTTTATTCATGTTGCCTAATCAGATTTTTAATCTCCAATTCATTTTAATGTTCTAACTCACATTCCAGATATCCCATTGCTGTAATACCCGACCCTAACTGCAGATAGAATGACAATACAATTTTCTGATAGTTTTTTCAAGTCTCGTTATTATGCAATAATTGAATACTTTGAACAAGATTAAGTCTCTTTCAGACCATTGTTTTAATTTCATGTCCCTTCTGTGACATAAAGTACAATGATGCATCAAGCACAGACATCGGCAGAATATAACTACAACTCCATTTTTTGTAATTAAAAAATATGATGCATTTATTTGTAATCCCGAATGTAATGTAAGCACAGTCCATGATAACCTTTGCAACACAGTTGGACCCTCACTTAGAACACAGAAACAACTTATTTTAACTATCTCATCTAATTGACTTGAATAATTTAACAATTGTATTCAATCTGTGACCTTCTCTCAAAGGCAACATTGCATCACTTTTCCAATGAAGGTAAAATTAATAAGATATAGTAAGTCACTGTAGTCAAAGAGAACAAGGACTGCTTTCCCCTTTTTTTAAAACAAATTTAGAGCACCCAATTAATTTTTTTTTCCAATTAAGGGCCGTTTAGCGTGGCCAATCCACCTACCCTGCACATCTTTGGATTGTGGGGGCGAACCCAGGGAGAATGTGCAAACTCCACACGGACAGTGACCCAGGGCCGGCATCGAACCTGGGACCTCAGCGCCGTGAGACAGCAGGGCAAACCACTGCGCCACTGTGCTGCCCTGCTTTTCCCTTTGAGGGGGAGAGCTGACTAGTGGTGATTTGACCTGAGGGTCACCACACCTCAGGCAACAAGCAAGGGTGAGAAGGCAAGCAAGGGTGAGGGGCCTTCATGAAAAACCTCAGCGGGTGCAGGAATTGAACCCGCGCTGTTGGCCTTGCTCAGCATCACAAACCAGCTGTCCAGCCAACTGAGCTAAACCAAGCAGTGTCCATATGGATTCAACTGTGCAAGAGGAATATTTTTCATTGCAACCATGACCTGTCTTCAGAATGTTGGTCAATAACTGTAGCAACTTTGCCTAATGGTGACTTTCTCTACTGCTGAAGTTTGCCTTCACTTCCAAGAGTGATGTAGTCTACAGCGTCTTGTTGAGAATGGGGTTAAATTATGGCGTTGGCCAATCTTGTAACCAGTGGATCTTGGACCAGTCATGGCCAAAGGGCATGGTCTTACCAGGCTATGAAGAGGCCCTGAAGAATTGAAAGATTTCAGCCTACCATTGCAGGTAAGGAAGAGAGGGGGTATCTCAGACGTCAGGCGTCCTCTCAGCACTTATTACAAAACTAAAGAAAGAAAATGGCTGCAGCTGCCGACCCACCATTGTGTTGGAAGATCCCCTCCACATGGAGCCTGTAGCCACATTGGTGGCCCGCTCGGCGGGGGGGGCGGGGGGGAGAGAGAGAGAGGAACAGGGGTTACTGGCCTCAAAGTGACTCTGGAGGACTGGCCTTTTGGCTTGCCATTAGGAACTAAGAATCAATGCCCAGGCATCTGCCAGTGTTGTGGAGAGATGAGGGGATGGGGAATGGATCAGCAGACTGGATCCTCGACTTTCTGATCCACAGACCACAATCAGTAAGAAAAAACAACAATACCACCTCCACAATAGTCCTCAATACCGGGGCCCCGCAAGGCTGCGTACTTAGCCACCTACTACTGTCCCTGTACACACACGACTGTGTGGCAAAATGTGGTTCCAACTCCATCTACACGTTTGCTGACGATATGACCATAGTGGGCCGGATCACGAATAACGACGAGCCAGAATACAGGAGGGAGATAGAGAACCTGGTGGAGTGGTGCAGTGCCAACAATCTATCCCTCAATGCCAGCAAAACTAAAGAGCAAGTCATTGACTTCAGGAAGCAAAGTACTGTACACACCCCTGTCATCAATGGGGCCGAGGTGGAGATGGTGAACAGTTTCAAATTCCTAGGGGTACACATCTCCAAAGATCTGGTCCACCAACGTCAACGCTACCATCAAGAAAGCACAACAGCGCCTGTACTTCCTCAGGAAACTAAGGAAATTCGGCATGTCCACATTAACTCTGACCAACTTTTACAGATGCACCACAGAAAGCATCCTATCTGTCTGCATCACAGCCTGGTATGGCAACCGCTCAGCCCAAGACCGCAAGAAACTTCAGAGAGTCATGAACACAGCCCAGTCCATCACACAAACCTGCCTCCCATCCATTGACTCCATCTACACCTGCGGAAAGCGGGCAGCATAATCAAAGACCCCACCCACCAGGCTTACTCACTTTTCCAACTTCTTCCATCAGGCTGGAGCTACAGAAGTCTGAGAACACGCACGAACAGTCTCAAAACCAGTTTCTTCCCCACCGTTACCAGAGTCCTAAACAACCCTATTATGGACTGATCTGATTAACACTACACCCCTGTATGCTTCACCTGATGCCAGTGTTATGTAGCTACATTGTGTACCTTGTGTTGTCCTATTATGTATTTTCTGTTCTTTTCTTTTATTGTATTTAATGATCTGTTGAGCTGCTCGCAGAAAAATACTTTTCATTGTACCTTGGTACACGTGACAATAAACAACATCCAAATCCAGACAGACTGGAAAACTCAGTCAGGTTCTGACCAATGGCCTTAATTAGCTTCTTAACTGAGTTAAAAAAAAAAACTACCTGCCACTTGTGGTTGAGTAGCTAATCCTTTCCCGATCTTGCCTCCAGGAAAATGTCCGCGACTCATGACTGCGGCGGGGAACGGACATGTCAGCCTGTGTCAGGAAGTCCTGCAGAGGCGGGTTTAGCACAGTGGGCCTGTGCCAAACCCTGTCCATGGTTTTGGAATTTGACAGAGGGGAAGCTGGACCAGGGGCTTGCACTATAATGAATGTTATTGCGATATGCCAAAGAAGATAACCTGGAAATTGTAGGCAATGTCAGCAGAACAGTTATTGTGGGTCAAATGCTTCAGAGCATTATCAGAGATGCTGGCAATGATGGCCCGAAGGACCCACAAGCTGCAAGGCATGGTCAGCTCAATTTTAGGAGCAATAGCTCATGAATCATGAATGTAAAGATGTTCTCCGAGCAGGTAGCTAAATTATTGTGTGAACGCTATCCAATTAATATAATTTACATGTGTATTTTTGGAACAAGCCCTGATAAAGTATTACCTACAATGCTTTTAATGAAGATTAAAGCTCAGCAAAGAAATGTAATGAATTAATTAGATGGAATACTGTCCTGACTGGGAAACAGTGATGAGTAATGCTCCCAAGGGATGTGCTTCTCATCTCCTATTATTTACAGTCCTGCTCATGGACGAACATACATGTAGAATATACCTAATAAATTAGCTCATGATACCATAATCATGTTGCCACAAGGTTCATGTAAATGCAGCTGTCAGTATTCCACCTGATCTCATCAAATCAGTTGCATAAGACTAAAGATTGGCAGACAAATTACAACAGGGCTAAATTAAAGGTAAAGTGTATTAATGTAGGAAACACTAAACATCATATACAATCATATACAAGCCCATTATCAAAGCTACAAGATGCTTAGTCAATGTAAAACTGTCTTCATCTAAGGCAATTCAATTCTCAGATGTATATCAAGGGCAGGCTAAACCCGATTTTATTAACTTTGTCGAGTATATTGGTCACATTTAAAGACTTTGTGAAATTTTGATATTGATTCATTGGAGTGAGCTCAGAAGTGAATGATAAGAACTCTGAGACTTGGGTCCCTCAAGCAAACTCTCAAACAAACAGCGACTTGTAGAACTGAGAAGAAAACGAGAGGCTTTCGACAAGTACAAGGGGAGCAAATCAATGGAGGTATTAGTGGAGTACAGGAAGTGCAGGATGGAGCTTAGGACAGCAATTTGGAGAGCAAAGAGGGGATATGAGAAAGCTCTGGCTGGTAAAAGTAAGAGAAATTCCAAGATATTCTATCCGGCATGGTAGCATAGGTGGGCAACATGGTAGCATAGTGGTTAGCAATGTTGCTTCACACTGCCAGGTCCCAGGTTCGATTCCCGGCTTGGGTCACTGTCTGTGTGGAGTCTGCACGTTCTCCCTGTGTCTGCGTGGGTTTTCTCCGCGTGCTCTGGTTTCCTCCCACAAGTCCCAAAAGACGTGCTTGTTAGGTCAATTGGACATTATGAATTTTCCCTCAGTGTACCCGAGCAGGCGCCAGAGTGTGGCGACTAGGGGCTTTTCACAGTAACCTCATTGCAGTGTTAATGTAAGCCTACTTGAGACAATGAAGATTATTATATTGTAAGTATATCCATGGGAAGAGGATAACCAGGGAAAGAGTAGGGCCCATTAGGGACCAACAGGGAAATCTGTGGGTTGAGCCAGAGGACATTGGTAGGGAGTTGATTGAATATTTCACATCTGTTTTCATCCAGAGGATGAGGAGGTCGATATGGAACTCAGGGGGAGAGACTGTGAGGTCCTTAAGCGAATTGTCAGAGGGAGTGACAAGGTATTGGAGGTGTTGGCAAGCTTAAAAGTGGACAAACCTCCAGCTCCAGATGAATTGTGTCCCAGGCCGTTGTGGGGGGAATTTCAGGGGCTCTGACCCAAATTTTTAATTCCTCTCTGGCTACGGGAAACCATGATGTCATCAAGTAGGATAAGCAGCAGTAAAATGCACCCAATTTTACACTTTTAGTTAACATTTATCAGAGAATGCAATAAACGTTTGGCACATACACATAATATTGAGACTCAAATATCATAATCAAAACTTGAAGGAAAGGATTATTTTAAGCACTTGTTCAGCATAGTAGCGAAATTGGGGTCCCACTCTTATAAATTTGGTTTTTCAGGTACAGTGAGGCTTTTCAGCAATAATTATGAACCTCGTATGCTGTTCAAAAATCTTTATACACCTCATTCAACAAGGTGCAACTTCTTCAGGGGTTTTTACAGCAGCACTACTAGTGTAAAAGGACAAGTTTTCAGTGATTTTTAATTGATTGAAGTCTGGGGGAACTTGGACACCCTATGGGGAAGCGTAGAATCAGTGACACTAACTTCTGGATTCCTCTGTTTGACTGTGGGTGTTCTGACACCTGGGCAGAATTTTACAATGACCCAGCAGATGGTTAGAAATAGAAACAGGAACGTTGTCCACTCCTGTCCATTTCCTGCAGAAATGTAATGTGCGACAGGCATTAAATGGTGAGACTTCCTTCCCCATCTGGGAAGCAAGTCCTGCCTCCAAGCGCTCCTGGCCAATCAAATTGCTGGCTGCTCTCTGGTCCCAGCAGCGCTACTGGCAGCAGTGGCCTCCACTGGGACTGCAGCAGTGCCCAACATGGGTCGTCGCTGGATAGCGTGGAAAAGGTAAGTAGGGTTTAACATTGCTGGCACTGGGTTAGTATGTCCTGTTGAGGGGTGAGGAGGAACGGGGTATAAGGGGGATAGATGAATTCCATAAGTGGTCAAAACATAGGCGGGGCCTCTCACAGAAGCAGTGGAGGTGGTAACACCCACCCCGCTCTCCCACCCCGCCTGCTTCCCACCACATGCCCAGGGGTGCTACCTGCCGAGTTTCCAACACGGCACTGACCTCAGCCCACCAACTGTGAAATACTGGGAATAAACTGGATTTCAATTGGCACAAAGGAGCGTGGGCTCCCTGATGCCTCCCCCTCATTCCTAAAATTGCAGCAGGGGCAGCGACGAGCGAGAAAACACCAGGAGAGGCACCTGCGGCATTTCACTTGTCCTCCACGTGCCTATGTAAATGTCTGTGCCTGAAATTTCCATCAACTGAAGGGAATTAATGAGGACGAATGCTGACAGTTTCATTGTCATGACCAATACAAAATGGGAGCCAATTGCGATAATTGATAGCTTAACTTGTCAATTAAATCTTTAAAAAGAACTGGATAAGTACTTGGCTCGGAACGGATGGAAGGTTTATAGAGCTAAGAATACAGAAAGATAATTAGTTATGGGATGTCACACCTGGGGAATGTAACACGGTGTTTTGAAAGATTGGACTGAGGGCCGGAACGAACTTACCTGTAATATGTCACTTCCTTTAAGAAAATTGGATTACGTAGTTACAATAGGGCAAATTGTACATGTTCATTTGAGGGAAAGATTTTCAGGCATTGGACGATCTTCTTCCTGCTCCTATCCTTTTTTCCTTTTAAAGATGCCATTTAATATCGAGCTCTCAATGCAATGATGCTGTTGCACAGTGACAAGTTTGGTGTTCACTGGTTTAACAACTTAGCAATGAGTTAACTGGATGATCCAATAGTTTTTTATTTGTTCATGGGATGCAGGCGTGGCTAGCTGGGCTAGCATTTATTGCCCAATGGGGCATACCAACCCAGTGCCAGCAATGTTAACCCCTACTTACCTTTGCTATGCTATCCAACGATGATCCATGTTGGGCACTGCTGCAGCCCCAGCGGAGGGCTCTGCTGGCAGTAGCCCTGCTGGGACTAGAGAGCCGCCAGTAGTTTGATTGGCCAAGAGCTCTTGGAGTCAGGACTTGCTTCGCAGATGGGGATGGAAGTCTCACCATTTATTGCCCTCCACTGAGGGCATTTTAAGAGTCAACTACATTACTGTGGATCTGGAATTACATGTAGGCCAGACCAGGTAAGGATGGCAGATTTTCTTAACGCATATGGTGAACCAGGTGGGTTTTTACGACAATGGTTTCATGGCCATGATTGGACATTTTAATTCCAGATTTTTATTGAATTCAAATTTCACCATCTGCTATGGTGGGATTTGAACCCAGAGTTCCCGGAGCATTACCCTGCGTTTCTGGATTACTAGTCCAGCGGCAATACCCCATGTCACTGCCTCCTTATGTGCGCCACTGCCTTCCCCTGCAATATTGCCAATGGAACATTAGATAGGAGTAGCATTGTTTAGCCAACATCATTGGAATATTCTCATCACCAGAATTACTTGGAACGCTTGAATCATTGAAATGAGTTGTTAAATTAACCAACAGATTTGGCTACAACCACAAATAGACACGAGAGCTCTTTACGCATATGCTCGGTCGTAAATTATTCAAACCCATACAACAGCAGCAACAGGACCTTAGAGATTGGCAGTCAGGCCTAACAGAATGACCAGATTTAAGGGCCAATCCTTGCAGAATGAGTAATTCCCGTCAAATTTAGTCTTGCACAAATTTTCTTCCGGAAAAAATAATGGCACAACTGGCCTCCCAGCTCAATTACGGCGAAAGGTGTGTAGGGAATTTCATTGAAACTGAAACTCTTTTACCTGTTTTACTGTTGAAGGTCATACATGCCGATGTGCTGACACTTGCCCGAATTTATGACCCGCGGTCACCTTTCTCAATTCAATGTGGCAATTGGAACATTCAACCTCAGGTATTAGGAAATCATGGGGTGAGTCAACATATTCGAAGAATTGCCAAGCAATGTTGGTAATTAAAAATATCCACATATTACAGGAGCCAGGGAAACAACCAGAATGGTAGCCTCAAATTAGTTGCTGGCTTCGGTTACAGGCAGCAGGAAGCAACATTGCTGTTCAATCAATGGTAATTGAGCACACCATCGCAAATGATCACCTGAGACCATAAGAAAGAGTACGGGGCACCACAAAGTATCAGTTGCAGCATTATGTTCATCCAACGACAAGCTTGTTTCATTTCAGATCGGCCAAAGTTTACAATTCAAATAAATCACCCTGAAATTATTAGAATGGTACCAGGGATCGCGGACTTCAATTGAGCCGAAAGATCATAGAAACCGAGGTTGTCCTCCTTTGGGCAGTGAAGGCCAAGGGACTATTTAACAGAGGCATCCAACATAAGGAAAAAAAACTGTCAAGGTGCAGTAACAGAGTTAAGTTAATTGCAAAAGAATCTGGGCAGTTAGGTGGGGAGAATCTTTTGAGTGCAGCGCCCAGTTATGATCAGGAATGTGTTGCCTAGAAGGGTGGCAGACAGATTCAACAGTTACTTATAAAAGGGAACTGGGTAAATATCTGAAGGAGAAAAATCTGCAGGGCTAAGGGGAAATAACAAGGGGGACAGGACGAATCCATGCTTCTGAGATGTGGCATGAGCACAAATGGCCTCCCCCTGTGTTCCATCATTCTATGAAATGTGCAGTGGATGGATCCTAACTGTGTTCTACATAGAACAGTTAATTTCATAATTAATTCTCTGGGAGAAGAGCTAATACCATACAAGTTGCTAACTGGGCCCACAGGATTTCAAACGCACGGCTTTAATGGTTTCACTCTTTCAGCGTCAGCAGGAAACAATGGTTCATTTTTCCCCGAAGAATTTCTTACACATTTTGTGCCAGTGTCCATTGATTTGGTTCATCCAATGTCTTTCCTGTAATCCCTGCAGCGCTTTTGCCCGATGCAAAAAGCTCCCTCCGGGAACAAGGAGCTCACAAAAGCACAAGGGGGTGGGGGTTCCAGTCATTGACAGAGGCAACCCCACTGCACACTGCTAATTGAACCTTTCCTTCGCTGGGAAGACTGACTGAGGAATGTCTCCTTGACATGAGCAGTCATAGAACATAGAAAATACAGCACAGAACAGGCCCTTCGGCCCACGATCTTGTGCCGAACCTTTGTCCTAGATTAATCATAGATTATCATTGAATTTACTATCATGCTGAAGGGTTGCCAAACTGCTCCCCCCCCCACCCCCGACATCGACAAACAGTGTTTGATTACAGTGCAGAACAAGGGGCCAAACAAAGCAAATACATGAGCAAGAGCAGCATAAGGTGTCATGAATAGTGGGCGTCATTCTCCGACCCCCTGCCGGGTCGGAGAATGGCCGTTGGCCGCCATGAATCCCGCCCCCGGCCCCGCCGAAGTCTCCGATACCGGAGATTGAGCGGGGGCGGGAATCGGGCCGCGCCGGTTGGCGGGACCCCCCGCTCAATTCTCCGGCCCGGATGGGCCGAAGTCCCACCGGCGTAAATCAAAGCTGGTATTTACCGGCGGGACCAGGCGGCGTGGGCAGGCTCCGGGGTCCTGGGGGGGGCGCGGGGCGATCTGACCCCGGGGGGTGCCCCCACGGTTGCCTGGCCCGCGATCGGGGCCCACCGATCCGCGGGCGGGCCTGTGCCGTGGGGGCACTCTTTCCCTTCCGCCTCCGCCACGGCCTCCACCATGGCGGAGGCGGAAGAGACTCTCCCCACTGCGCATGCGCGGGAAACTGTCGGCGGCCGCTGGCGGGGCACCAAACGCCATTTCCGCCAGCTGGCGGGGCAACAAACGCCATTTCCGCCAGCTGGCGGGGCGGAAATCCCTCCGCCGCCGGCCTAGCCCCTCAATGTTGGGGCTCAGCCCCCAAAGATGCGGAGCATTCCGCACCTTTGGGCCGGCGCGATGCCCGTCTGATTGGCGTCGTTTTTGGTGCCAGTCGGCGGTCATCGCGCCGTTGGGGGAGAATTTCGCCCAGTGTTCTTACAGGGAACAGATCAGTCCGAAGGGGAGTCGTTGAGGAGTCTTGTAGCTGTGGGGAAGAAGCTGTTTCTATGTCGGGATGTGCGGGTCTTCAGACTTCTGCACCTTCTGCCTGATGGAAGGGTCTGGAAGAAGGCAATGCCTGGGTGGAAGGGGTCTCTGATAATGCTGTCTGCCTTCCTGAGGCAACGGGAGATGTAGACAGAATCAATGTGAGGGTGGCAAGCTTGTGTGATGCGTTGGATCGAGCAGTTGCCATACCAAGCTGTGATGCAGCCGGATAGGATACTCTCTTTGGCACATCTGTAGACGTTTGTGAGAGTCGATGCAGACATGCTGAATTTCTTTAGCTTCCGTGGGAAGTAGAGACGTTGTTGGGCTTTCTTGACTGTTGCATCAACGTGAGTGGACCAGGACAGACTGCTGGTGATGGTAACCCCCAGGAACTTAACGCTATCAACCATCTCCACTTCGGAGTCATTGATGCAGACATAGGAGGGGTGGAGGGGGAATGTCGTGCTACACTTCCTGAAGTCGATGATCAATTCCTTGGTCTTTCCGACATTGAGAGGGGTTATTTTCGGTACACCATGGGCGGGATTCTCCAAGCCTCCATGCCAAGACCGCGCTTGGCGCGGGGTCGGAGAATCGCCGGGGGCTGGCATGAATCCCGCCCCTGCCGGCCGGCGAATTCTCCGGCACCGGATATTCGGCGGGGACGGGAATCGCGCCGTGCTGGGGACCGGAGAATTGCAGGAGCGGCATCGGACCCGATCTCGGGTTTGACTCCTAGCATGGAGAATCACTGGTCATCACGGCGCCAGTCGGGGGCCATTGAAAGAGGCCCCCGCGGCGATTCACAAAGTGCAGCTGGCCGAGTTCCCGACGGCCTGGTTCTCTCATGGTTCCACCCGGCGGGAACTCAGCATGGCAGCTGCAGACTCAGTCCGGGGCCGCCCAGGTGGGGGGGCGTGGGGATCATTGGCCACGGGGGGGGGGGGGCCCTCTGGGATGGCCAGGCTCCCGATAGGGGGCCTCCGATTCGCGAGCGGGCGCGATCTGGGGAGTCCTATGTTTTTGGTGCCGGTCCGCGGTGTGGGTCGGCCATGTCGCGCGGGGCGGTCGCCACAGGACACTGCCGTGCGCGTGCATGGACCCCGACCAGAAGTGCAGGGCCCCCTATCGGTAGTCGGAGCTGCGAGGAGTACTCCGGGGCCCTGCAAGCCCCCTGCAAATCGGAGAATCACCCTGGACTTTCTCCAGGTAAGTCCAGAGTGATTCGCACACATTTTTTCACAGGCGTGGGGACATAGCCCCATTATTGGAGAATCCCGCCCCATGTAACCAAGTGAACAACTGGGGCGAAATTCTCCGTTATCGGCAGAAACTCCGCCGATCGGCGCAAAAAACGGCGCAAATCCCACTTGCGTCACGTCATAAAAATGGGCCGATAGTCTGCGGCCCGAAATGGGCTAGCAGCGACGTAACGGGATCCGCGCTTGCGCAGTGGTTCACGCCGTGCAGCGTCATACGCGCTGCACGGCGTGACGGCTCATAAGGCCGCGCAGCTCCCCCCCACCCGACCGGAACAGCCGACCGCAACACCCGACTTGATGGCTGGCCGTCGCTCAGCCCCGAGGTTCGAGTCACGCGATGTGGAGGCGCTCCTGGATGCGGTGGAGCAGAGGAGGGACGCCCTGTATCCCGGGCACGGCCGCAGAGTTGCCCCACGCCACAGCCGGCGTCTGTGGAGGGAGGTGGCAGAGGCCGTCACCGCTGTGGCCCTAACACCACGGACAGGCACCCAGTGCCACAAGAAGGTGAACGACCTCGTCAGAGCAGGCAGGGTGAGCCTCCCCATATCCCCTCTCCCCCAAATCCCCCCCTCCCCCATATCCCCCCTCCCCCATATCCCCCCTCCCCCATATCCCCCCTCCCCCATATCCCCCATATCCCCCCTCCCCCATATCCCCCCCTCCCCCATATCCTCCATATCCCCCCTCCCCCATATCCCCCATATCCCCCCCATATCCCCCCTCCCCCATATCCCCCCTCCCCCATATTCCCCATATCCCCCCTCCCCCATATCCTCCCTCCCCCATATCCCCCTCCCCATATCCCCCATATTCCCCATATCCCCCCTCCCCCATATCCCCCATATCCCCCTCCCCCATATCCCCCCCCATATCCCCCCTCCCCCATATCCCCCCTCCCCCATATTCCCCAAATACCCCCTCCCCATATCCCCCCTCCCCCATATCCCCCCTCCCCCATATCCCCCCTATCCCCACTCCCCCATATCCCCCCTCCCCCATATCCCCCATATCCCCCCTCCCCATATCCCCCATATTCCCCCCTCCCCCATATCCTCCCTCCCCCATATTCCCCCCTCCCCCATATTCCCCCCTCCCCCATATCCCCCCTCCCCCATATGCCCCATATCCCCCCCATATCCCCCCTCCCCCATATCCCCCCTCCCCATATCCCCCATATTCCTCCCTCCCCCATATCCCCCCTCCCCCATATCCCCCCTCCCCCATATCCCCCCTCCCCCATATCCCCCATATTCCCCCCTCCCCCATATCCCCCATATTCCCCCCTCCCCCATATCCCCCTCCCCATATCCCCCATATTCCCCCCTCCCCCATATCCCCCATATCCCCCCCATATCCCCCCTCCCCCATATCCCCCCTCCCCCATATTCCCCATATCCCCCCTCCCCCATATACCCCTCCCCATATCCCCCCTCCCCCATATCCCCCATATCCCCCCTCCCCCATATCCCCCCTCCCCCATATCCCCCTCCCCATATCCCCCCTCACCCATATCCCCCTCCCCCATATCCCCCCCATATCCCCCCCTCCCCCATATCCCCCCTCCCCCATATCCCCCATATTCCCCCCTCCCCCATATCCCCCATATCCCCCCTCCCCCAAATCCCCCCTCCCCATATCCCCCATATCCCCCCTCCCCCAAATCCCCCCTCCCCCATATCCCCCATATCCCCCCTCCCCCATATCCCCCCTCTCCCATATCCCCCCTCCCCCATATCCCTCCCTCCCCATATCCCCCATATCCCCCCTCCCCCATATCCCCCCTCCCCCATATCCCCCATATCCCCCCTCCCCCATATCCCCCATATTCCCCCTCCCCCATATCCCCCATATTCCCCCCTCCCCCATATCCCCCATATTCCCCCTCCCCCATATCCCCCATATTCCCCCCTCCCCCATATCCCCCATAATCCCCCCTCCCCCATATCCCCCATATCCCCCCTCCCCCATATCCCCATATTCCCCCCTCCCCCATATCCCCCATATCCCCCCCTCCCCCATATCCCCATATTCCCCCCTCCCCCATATCCCCCATATACCCCCTCCCCCATATCCCCCATATCCCCCCTCCCCCATATCCCCCATATCCCCCCTCCCCCATATCCCCCCTCCCCCATATCCCCCCTCCCCCATATCCCCAAGTGAATCCAGTCCTAACCTTAACCTCTGCAATGCACGCGCAACCGATGGCGTGCCTTCATATACCTGCCTAACACTGTTGCTGTTTACCCCTGCCACCACCCCCCCCCCCCACCCCCAGGAGAAGCGCGCACACAACAATAGGGAGCATGTGAGGACTGGAGGAGGGCCCGCTGATGAGAGGCCACTGACCGTACACGAGGAAAGGGCCCTGGAACTGGCTGGCGGACCTGAGGACCGGGAGGTTGCTGATGCAGAGGTCGGGGCCCCACGAGCAAGTGAGCCACCAACAGCCGGTCCCCATATCCCCCCTCCCCTATATCCCCCTCCCCCGTATCACCTGATCACTGCCTGATGTCTAACCATGCATGCTTCATTGTGTATCGCAGGACCAAACGTCCAGGCACCCATCCCCGCAGATGCAGACCGCCCGCAGGATGCCCCTCGGAGACCACAGGAGACGGAGAGACCCGCACCCTCCAGCATGCGACGCCCGCAGGATGCCCCTCCGAGACCACGGGAGACGGAGAGACCTGGAGCAACAGGGAGACGACACCCCCGTCACGTGCGGGAGCGACCACCCAGCGATGAGGGGGGCAGCCACAGGCCCCCGTCACATCCGAGCCAGGACACCACTACCCAGGACACCACTATCCAGGACACCCCTACCCGGGACACCACTACCCAGGACACCCCTACCCGGGACACCACTACCCGGGACAGCACTACCCGGGACAGCACTACCCGGGACAGCACTACCCGGGACAGCACTACCCGGGACAGCACTACCCAGGACACCCCTACCCGGGAAGACGAAATACCGGACAGTGACTCAGAGTGGATGGGTAGAGACGAACCCCCACCCCAAAGTGCCGTGGACTCAGAATGGGACGAAGAGCACGACACAACGCCACTGCTGTCACCAACACCCTCCACCATCGCAGAAACACTCACCACGGTTGGGCACTTTAGTGATGAGGCGTCTGGTACACTCACTGGTGCGCACAACACAGCCGTCCCGGTACAGCAGGTGGAGGTAGGAGCAGCAGAGGGACCGGGCGGTCGGAGGGCAGCCCAGGCCAAGCGAACATCTGCCGCCCAGATGGATCCCGGGTTCCTGCAGTTACCACACCCACACATAGATCCGATGCAACCACTGACACGGAGACGAGCGAATAGGGTGACGGGTGGCTTGCGGCGGCTGCGGTCGCAGGTGGAGGAGTCCACCCGCGTCCAGGAGCTGGGAGTGGTCCCGGTCATGCGTGACACCCAGGCTGACACCGCACGGGTGGCGTCCGCGGTGGAGGCAATGGTTGCGACGGTGTCAGACATGGGGAACGGTTTGCGAGGCCTGGGGCCTTCCGTGCAGGCGGCGTCTGTGGCCCAGGAAATGGCTGCCCTCTCACAGGAGGCCATGAGCCAGTGCCAGCGCCAGATGGCAGAGGCGCTCAACGCCATAGCCCAGTCTCAGCACGCCATAGCCCAGTCTCAGCAGGCCATGGCCCAGTCTCTGCAGGCCATGGCCCAGTCTCAGCAGGCCATCGCTGAGGGCATCGGCGCCAGTGGCCATGTGCGAGCTGGCGTCGCACTGTCGCAGACAGGGTTCGACAACCCCCTGGGCTCCATGGCTGCAAACCTGCAGACCCCTGTCGATACCAGCACGGGCCTCCAGGACTGGCAGCGCCAGATGTCGGGGGCACGTCGGATGGCCAGTCCGTTCGCATCCCCCACCCATGTAGAGGCCTGGGGGCCATCGGGCACCCCGAGGGAGGAGGAGGTGGTGTGGTCCGTCCCGGCTCCCTCTGTAGGGGAGGTCCCGGTACACCGCGACACCTCGGACTCCCCCCCTTCCGTCCCAGGTGCATCGGGTGGGCAACGGGCAGGACAGGCTGGCAGCTCGCCATCCCAGTCGCCCGGGCCGCAGCCTGGCCCATCTAGGCCAGGACGCCCCAGGAAACGGCCGCCAAAGGGATCCAGTGTCAGAGGGCAGGAATCACAGGAGTCCACCTCCAGTTCTGCTGTACCGTCTGGGGAACCACGTAGACGTAGTCAAAGGGCCCGTAAGGCCAAACAATTAGACACTGAGTAAGTTGGCACGGGTGCAGGGCACAGATGAGTTTTCGGCGCTAGGGCACGTGCATGAACTCCTTTGGTTATTAAAGTCAATGTTACACCTACCGAAGCTGCCTTTGTGCTCTGTCCAAAGTGTGCGGGGGTGTCATGTACGTTGAGCGCAAGTGTGTGTGTGAGGGGTGGTCTTACCTCAGCCCCAGGTGAGTCTGCCCCCTTCCCCCTGGGCTGCCATCAACATCCCCCGGGCAGAGGACGGGACCGTGCGCTGCAGTGTCACAGCCGCATGCAGGGATGGTCCGGGTGGATGGTGGTACTGTGGCCATGGGTCAGACATAGTCCAACGATGTAGAGCCAGGAGCTCATCGGAGGCGGGTTGTCATCATTCTCCATGGCCTGCGATAGACACGCGTCCACCCGCAACTGGGTGAGCCCGGCCCGTTGTGCCGCCGGTGGATCGGCAATTGGGGGTGGGGGGGTGGTGTGCATGCGGGTGGGGTGTGTGGGGTTGGGGAGGGGGGTGAGGGTGCTGGGTGGGTGGATGGGTGGGGGGGTGTGGGTGGTCGGCTGTTGTCATGGTGTGCGGTCTGTGGCCATACTACCCGATTCCCACGCCCATCTAGTCAGTGAAGCGGGCGTCTATCAGTCTGTCCCGTGCCCGCTGGGCCAGCCGGTAACGGTGGACAGCCACCCGTCTGTGTCTACCCCGTCTGCCCTGACCATTGCCCCCATCCCCCTCATCTGGGGAGGACTGGGCCTCTTCCTGCTGCTCCTCCACTCCGCCCTCCTCTGCCTGCGGCACATCGCCCCTCTGCTGGGCTATGTTGTGCAGGACGCAGCACACCACAATGATGCGGCCGACCCTATCTGACCGATACTGGAGGGCGCCCCCAGAGAGGTCCAGGCACCTGAAACGCATCTTCAGCACGCCAAAGCACCTCTCGATCACTCCCCTTGTCGCTACATGGGCATCATTGTAGCGGTTCTCCGCCTCATTGCGTGGCCTCCGTATAGGCGTCATCAGCCACGATCGCAATGGGTAGCCCCTGTCGCCCAGCAACCAGCCCCTCAGCCGGGGATGGCGTCCCTCGTACATGCCGGGGATGGATGAACGCGACAACACGAATGAGTCGTGTACACTGCCTGGGTGACGGGCGCGGACGTGCAGGATCATCATGCGGTGGTCGCAGACCACCTGTACGTTCATCGAATAGGTCCCCTTCCTATTAGTGAACATGGCCCTGTTATCTGCAGGTGGCCGCACGGCGACGTGCATCCCATCGATCACGCCCTGGACCATGGGGAACCCGGCAATGGCAGAGAAGCCCACGGCCCGGGCATCTTGGCTGGCCCGGTCCACGGGGAAGCGGATGTAGCGGTGCGCCATGGCATAAAGGGCATCTGTCACTGCCCGGATGCACCGATGCACCGATGTCTGCGATATGCCGGACAGGTCCCCACTCGGTGCCTGGAATGACCCCGTTGCATAAAGGTTCAGGGCCACCGTCACCTTGACGGACACGGGGAGAGGGTGTCCCCCGCCAGTGCCACGCGGTGACAGGTGTGCCAGCAGGTGGCAGATGTGTGCCACAGTTTCCCGGCTCATCCGGAGTCTCCTCCTGCATTCCCGGTCCGTGAGGTCCTGGTATGACTGCCGGGGCCGGTACACACGGGGCGCCCTCGGGTGCCTCCGTTGCCGTGGGGCCGCGACGTCCTCCTCCCCCTCCTCGTCCTGTCGGTCAGGTGTCCCTCCAGCCTGGGCGGCTGCCGCCTGCCCCTCTGCGGCAGCCTGCGCCGCCTCTCTGGCACGCTCCTCCTCCTCCTCCTCCTCCTCCTCCTCATCCAGGGCAACATAGACATGAGCGGCTGCCACCACGGCGGCCAACATCGCTGGATGGTCTGAAAACATGACGGCCTGGTGGGGGGGAGGGGAACGACGACATGTCATCATTGCCCATATCCCCTCCTCCCCCCAGCCAGGTGGCATGGACCGCATGGGTCCAACTGTTGGAGGCTGGCACCTGGCCAGGTGGACCAACTCATTTGCCCTCCCATCACCCACCCCAGCACGGACCCCCCCCCCAACCTCCACCCCGGCACGGACCCCCTCCCCAACCTCCACCCCGGCACGGACCCCCTCCCCAACCTCCACCCCGGCACGGACCCCCTCCCCAACCTCCACCCCAGCACGGACCCCCCCCCAACCCCCAACCTCCACCCCGGCACGGACCCCCTCCCCAACCTCCACCCCGGCACGGACCCCCTCCCCAACACCCAACCTCCACCCCGGCACGGACCCCCCCAACCTCCACCCCGGCACGGACCCCCTCCCCAACCTCCACCCCGGCACGGACCCCCTCCCCAACCCCCAACCTCCACCCCGGCACGGACCCCCCCCCCAACCTCCACCCCGGCACGGACCCCCTCCCCAACCTCCACCCCAGCACGGACCCCCCCCCAAACCCCAACCTCCATCCCGGCACGGACCCCCTCCCCAACCTCCACCCCAGCACGGACCCCCCCCCAACCCCCAACCTCCACCCCGGCACCGACCCCCTCCCCAACCTCCACCCCGGCACGGACCCCCTCCCCAACCCCCAACCTCCACCCCGGCACGGACCCCCCCCCAACCTCCACCCCGGCACGGACACCCCCCCAACCCCCAACCTCCACCCCGGCACGGACCCCCTCCCCAACCTCCACCCCGGCACGGACCCCCTCCCCAACCTCCACCCCGGCACGGACCCCCTCCCCAACCCCCAACCTCCACCCCGGCACGGACCCCCCCCCCCCAACCTCCACCCCGGCACGGACCCCCCCCCCCAACCTCCACCCCGGCACGGACCCCCTCCCCAACCTCCACCCCGGCACGGACCCCCCCCCAACCTCCACCCCGGCACGGACCCCCTCCCCAACCTCCACCCCGGCACGGACCCCCTCCCCAACCTCCACCCCAGCACGGACCCCACCCCAACCCCCAACCTCCACCCCGGCACGGACCCCCTCCCCAACCTCCACCCCGGCACGGACCCCCTCCCCAACCCCCAACCTCCACCCCGGCACGGACCCCCCCCCCCCCAACCTCCACCCCGGCACGGACCCCCTCCCCAACCTCCACCCTGGCACGGACCCCCTCCCCAACCCCCAACCTCCACCCCGGCACGGACCCCCCTCACCCTCCACCCCGGCACGGACCCCCTCCCCAACCTCCACCCCGGCACGGACCCCCTCCCCAACCTCCACCCCAGCACGGACCCCCCCCAACCCCCAACCTCCATCCCGGCACGGACCCCCTCCCCAACCTCCACCCCAGCATGGACCCCCCCCCCAACCCCCAACCTCCACCCCGACACGGACCCCCTCCCCAACCTCCACCCCGGCACGGACCCCCTCCCCAACCCCCAACCTCCACCCCGGCACGGACCCCCCCCCCCCCCAACCTCCACCCCGGCACGGACCCCCTCCCGGCACTCCCCCGGAGCCCAACCTACTCTAACCACCCCCCCCCCCTCCCCCCCCACGGCCGCACACACACACACACAAGCCGAGACACACCTCTCCTCAGGCAATCAGTCTGCGGCCACGCCATTTCCTGCCCAGAGCCAACCCCCCAGGCCGTCACTCACCTCCTCGCTGGTCGGCGTGAGCCTGGAGCACCGGGTCACGCGATGAAAAGGAGGTTTGATTCACGTCGACGTGAACGGTCATCACGTCGACGGGACTTCGGCCCATCCGGAAGGGAGAATATCGGCAGGCCGAAAATCGGCTGCCTTGCGCAGACCCGTGACATTCTCCGCGGCAGCGGCGCCATTAACGCCCCGCCGACTTTTCTCCCTTCGGAGACTTCGGCGGGGGCGGGGGCGGGGGCGGGATTCACGGCGGCCAACGGCCATTCTCCGACCCGGCGGGGGGGTCGGAGAATGACGCCCCTGGTCTCTAGGACACAGCTATGATCAACCTAAGAGAAGAAGCATAGGGATATTAAAGAATTGAGAGTTTAAAAAAAAAAAATCTTTGAAAACTTCAGTTTATTAGTTCTAAAAAATATTGGACGGGGAAAGTAGCTTCTTGACGAATGGCGAAAATCAACCCCAATCATCTACTTACTTTCTGATTGGTGTAAGAAGGTGGGCTTGTCATGACGATGGAAGTTTCAGGTGGCCAGAGGTGGGCCAGTTGGAGGCAGAGGGATAAACAATGGCAACTCCAGCAATATGCACCACCAGTGTTGGACTCATCAGGGGCGTCATTCTCCGCCGGCGGGAGTCTCCGTTTTGCCGGCGCCCGGGGGTTTCCCGACGGCATGGGGCTGCCCCACAATGGGAAACCCCATTGACCGGCCGGTGTAACGGAGCATCCCGCCGGTGGGTCGGGGCAGAAATGTGGCGGGGCGGGATGGAGAATTTCGCTCTGGTTCTGCCCTTTCTCTTTTGCAGGGGTGACAGTCAATTGATGTGTTCACCCCTTCTTTGACATGATCTTCCTAAAAACTTATCTAGCATAAATGAGCTTATTTGAATCTGACAGCAGTTAGTTACTCTGTAAGTAATCATTCTACGGTTTTGATAACAGGAGATGTTCATTCATGGGGTTGCAAGATTGCACACTTACCGCATTCTCTCACTGCATTCTGCCCTCAAACTATGTACAATCACCATTATACCTTTCTTAATTAAAATGAAATCAGTTTATAATGCAATTATATTTGCGATGTCAAAATGTTATACTGAAAGAGGTTCGCTGTATAGGGAGCAACCTGAATTAATTTAACTCCGCTGGAACATTTTAAAGCACTCGTAATAAAGGGAATTTAATTAAAAGAGTCCATTATAACCATGTTTCAACGTGCTTAGATACTTCCATTTAGTTCAGTATGCCAGCTAAATATTACAACCAAGACCTTCATCTGGTTCAAGGTGCTGTGGCGATTGTCCCTTGATGTGGTGAGTGTCTCTTCAAGGGAAACACAGCAGAGTAAGAATGACGGGCCGGCATGGTGGCACAGTGGTTAGCACTGCTGCCTCACAGCTCCAGGGACCCGGGTCCAATTCTGAACTCAGGTGACTGTCTGTGTGGAGTTTGCGCTTTCTCCCCGTGTCTGCGTGGGTTTCCTCCAGGTGCTCCGGTTTCCTCCCACAGTCCTAAAATGTGCAGGTGGATTGGCCATGCTAAATTGCCCTTAGTGTCCAAAAAGGATAGGTGGGGTTACTGGGTTACGGGGATGGCGTGGTGGTGTGGGCTTGAGTGGGGTGCTCTTTCCAAGGGCTGGTGCAGAATGGCCTCCTTCTGCACTGTAAATTCTATGATTCTATGACCTGTGGCCTGTGTTGCTCTTGAAGCGACAATCAACAGAAGGGCTCTCCAACAAAATTAAAGAAAATTACATTGCAAAAATGAATTTTAATTTGCTGGAGACTTTCTCACATGGCGTTGTGTCAATCCCGGGCGCTGTTGAAAACCTCCCAGAGGCCGGTTGAGCTGATAGAGTCTGAAGAGATTGATACGAAATTTCAATGCCTTATTTATTATCTTCACAGGTCCATAATCAAAAGTACCTGTCTAACCAAACGCCAATATAATGAAATCTGCTAAAGCCTGACACCTTGATTGGCTCTCAACTGATATATTCCTATGGATTTGCATTTTAACACTTTGAGCAGGATTGAAGCATCTCGATTTCAAATGATGGATAGAGAGGGATGCGAGTGGAGATCTTTTTTTTTTACTGCTGTTGTAATACAGGGAATCAAGGTTCAAATCCCACCATGACAGATTGAGAAACTGAGTTGAATTTATTTTAAAATCTAGAAATAAAAGGCTGACATGAGGAGAAAAAGTCTTTGAAGCTGTCCAAAATGTAATTAGTGACCATAGGGAAAGGAAACCTGACAGTCCTTATCGAAGAGGATCTGCGCAAGACTTCTGTCCTGCTCTTAGCTGCTCTCTGCAATGACCGCAAAAGGTTGGGAAATAACTGCTGGCATCGCCAATCCCCAGAATTATTTATAAAGAGGCTGTGGGCAGAACTCTCCCATTTTGAGGCTAACCATGGTGGTGGCGAGGGTGTCCCATATACCAGAATGGTGGAATCCTGTGCCAGATCCTGCACTTGGAATCCTCATTAATTATGCTCAGGCGAGCTCCCCTCTGAATGACCTTGTGGATTGTCAGCTATTTCTCCACCCTGCCCCGCCCCCCCGCCGCCCCCCCCCCCCCCCCACCCCCACCGCCCCCCCCCCCCCCCCCCCTCCCCCCACCCCCCAGCGGTTCGAAGGTTCTGGTTCCGGCACCATATTTAAACACCTACACGCTCATACATAGGGGCTGTTTAGCACAGGGCTAAATCGCGGGCTTTGAAAGCAGACCAAGGCAGGCCAGCAGCACGGTTCAATTCCCGTAACAGCCTCCCCGAAGAGGCGCCGGAAATGTGGCGACTAGGGGCTTTTCACAGTAACTTCATTTGAAGCCTACTTGTGACAATAAGCGATTTTCATTTCATTTCATTTCATTTCATCACTCTCTCCAGCCCAGCTGTCTTCACCAGACCGTGCTGGATGTCAGCAACTCAGAGAGAAAAGTCGAGTAGCCTCAAGGGGAAGTCTGTTCCTCGATTCGAACACACTCCCCCCCCCGAGATCATCACCTGTGAGGCGCCCATGCCCCACTTAGACCTCTACCCACTGCACATGGAGTCTTCATGCGGCCCCTTCCGCTAAAGAATCTGGGGCGAGATTCTCCGACCCCCCCGCCGGGTCGGAGAATCGCCGTGGGGTGGCGTGAATCCCGCCCCCGACGGTTGCCGAATTCTCCACCACCGGATATTCGGCGGGGGCGGGAATCGGCCGCGCCAGTTGGCGGCCCCCCCCCGCGATTCTCCGGCCCGGATGGGCCGAAGTCCCGCCGCTAAAATGCCTGTCCCGCCGACATGGATTAAACCACCTACCTTACCGGCGGGACAAGGCGGCGCGGGCGGGGTCCTGGGAGGGGCGGGGGGGCGATCTGGCCCCGGGGGGATGCCCCCACGGTGGCCTGGCCCGCGATCGGGGCCCACCGATCCGCAGGCGGGTCTGTGCCGTGGGGGCACTCTTTCCCTTCCGCCTTCGCCACGGTCTTCACCAGGCCGGAGGCGGAAGAGACTCCCTCCACTGGGCATGCGCGGGAATGCCGTCAGCGGCCGCTGACGCTCCCGCGCATTGCGCGGCCCAGAGATGTCATTTCCGCGCAAGCTGGCAGGGCACCAAAGGCCTTTTCCGCCAGCTGGCGGGCGGAAATCCGTCCGGCGCGGGCCTAGCCACTTAAGGTTGGGGATCGGCCCCCAAAGATGTGGAGCATTCCGCACCTTTGGGGCGGCACGATGTTTGACTCATTTGTGCCATTTTGGGCACCAGTCGGCGGACATTGCGCCGATACCGGAGAATTTTGCCCGTGATATCCCTTTGTACCCTCTTGTTTCTGAGCTTTTGAAGCAGCCTTGCTTCCCTCTCCCGGGTCTTCCCTCTGCCTCTCATTGTGCATCTTCTTCATTCATCTCCTTGCCCTTCTGTCTGCCAATGTGAGCACTCCGCCCATCCCCCTTCCTTGCACAGCCTTTCTTCCACACTGCTCACCTTGGGCGCGATTCTCCACTCCCACATCCGTTGGGAGAATCGCCTGGGCTGCCAAAATTTCCGGGGACGCCGGTCCGACGCCCTCACGCGATTCTCCCAAGCGGCGGGAACGGCCCGGTCGAGTTTCGCGGGCCGCAGGCCGGAGAATCGCCGGAGATACCGAAAATGGTGATTCTCCGGCACCCCCGCTATTCTGAGGCCCGGATGGGCCGAGCGGCCAGGCCAAAACGACGGGTTCCCCCCGGCACCGTCCACACCTGGTCGCTGCAGTCGTGGGCGGTGCATGAACGCTGGGGGGGCGGCCTGTGGGGGGGCGAGGGGGGATCCTGCACCGGGCTTTACCTGGAATGTGGGGTGGCCCGCGATCGGTGCCCACCGATCGTCAGGCCGTCCTCTCTGAAGGAGGACCTCCTTCCTTCTGTGGCCCCTCAAGATCCGTCCCCCATCTTCTTGTGGGGCGGACATAGAGAGGACGGCAACCATGCATGCGCGGATGACGCCCATTATGCGGCGCCGGCCGCGTCATCTATGCGGCGCCGCTTTTACGCGGGCGACAAGGCCTGGCGCGTGTAGATGACGTGGCCCCGATCCTGGCCCATTGTCAGGGCTTGAATCGGTCGGGACCAGGACCGTTCCGCGCCGTCGTGAACCTCGACGGCGTTCACGACGGCGCGGCCACTTCGGCGTGGGAGTGGAGAATCCCGCCCCTTGTCTTAGTCAGGTCATTCCCCCCTCCCTCTTCTCCACTCCCCTCACCTCACCTCACGCTCCACCCCCAGTCGAAGTCTTTGTCACCGCGGCTGCATGCGTCCTGCAGAACAGTGCTGTTCAGATAGACACACATGTGTGACAACAGTGTGCTGTGCTCCCCAATGCCAGGCTCAGTACTGAAGCAAGGCAGTGACACAGGAAGGTCCAAAGATCCAGCAGCATGATGCTGTCCATGAAGACCAGACCAGCACGGAGATCAGAGAATCCCTACAGTCAGAATGAAGCCATTCAGCCTCTGCCCTCCCCCGCCCTACCCCGGTAACCCCACCTAACCTTTGGACACGAAGGGGCAATTTAGCCAATTCACCTAACCTGCACATCTTTGGATTGTGGGAAGAAACCGGAGTACCCGGAGGAAACCCACACAGACAGGATAAGAACACGCAAACTCCGCTCAGTCACTCAAGGTCGGAACGGACACTCTGAGGCAGCAGTGCTAACCACTGTGCTACCAAGCTGCCCATAAATGGTATTCTGAACCAATGGTTTCAAGGTCATCATTCGACTTTTAACTCCAATTTTAATTTAATTTAAATCTGCTGTGGTGGGATTTGAACCCAGCGTCGCAGAGTCTCTGGACTGCTGGCCCAGTGACAATACTACTCTGCCACCACCTGCCTGGAGGGTGGAGTGGTGAACAGCGCATCGGGGCAGTGCTTTGTTGCACTCACCTCAAAGTCTCTATTGGTCCGAGGCCCACCTTGCACACGGCAATCTTTAGCGATCAGGTTTGACGCCGACATGATTTCCCGCTGGTGCGATGCAAGATTGGAAGGACTGACAGGAAACCGGCTGGCGATTGTTTTATTGAGCATTCATGAAAGGCAAATGAATGCAACTGACATTCGCGCCACCTGCCAGCGGCTTGACCAACCCACATTAACCTCCTATTGGGAGACCTGCAACATCATTTTACACTGGGGGGCTTCTGTCTTTTTGGCTTTTGCCTGATTCTCCACACCGCACACAAACAAACCTGCCATGCGCGGGTTGGGAGAATTCGGCCCTGTGTTTCTATTCTCTACTTGCTGATGTTAAGGCAAAAATAAATTGAGCTCATATTGAACCTGAAAAAAAAATGTCAGGGAAAACTGATTATCCAGAGATGTTCAGATCAACCTTTTCATTTGGTAAGAAGTCTTACAACACCAGGTTAAAGTCCAACAGGTTTGTTTCGATGTCACTAGCTTTCGGAGCGCCGCTCCTTCCTCAGGTGAATGAAGAGGTATGTTCCAGAAACATATATATAGACCGATTCAAAGATGCCAGACAATGCTTGGAATGCGAGCATTAGCAGGTGATTAAATCTTTACAGATCCAGAGATGGGGTAACCCCAGGTTAAAGAGGTGTGAATTGTGTCAAGCCAGGACAGTTGGTAGGATTTCGCAGGCCAGATGGTGGGGGATGAATGTAATGCGACATGAATCCCAGGTCCCGGTTGAGGCCACACTCATGTGTGCGGAACTTGGCTATATGCTTCTGCTCGGCGATTCTGCATTGTCGCGCATCCTGAAGGCCGCCTTGGAGACCGCTTACCCGGAGATCAGAGGCTGAATGCCCTTGACTGCTGAAGTGTTCCCCGACTGGAAGGGAACATTCCTGCCTGGTGATTGTCGCGCATGTCCGTTCATTCGTTGTCGCAACGTCTGCATGGTCTCGCCAATGTACCACGCTTCGGGACATCCTTTCCTGCAGCGTATGAGGTAGACAACGTTGGCCGAGTCGCACGAGTATGTACCGCGTACCTGGTGGGTGGTGTTCTCACGTGTAATGGTGGTATCCATGTCGATGATCTGGCACGTCTTGCAGAGATTGCCATGGCAGGGTTGTGTGGTGTCGTGGTCACTGTTCTGAAGGCTGGGTAGTTTGCTGCAAACACCCACCTCTTTAACCTGGGGTTACCCCATCTCTGGATCTGTAAAGATTTAATCACCTGCAAATGCTCGCATTCCAAGCATTGTCTGGCATCTTTGAATCTGTCTATATATATGTTTCTG
The DNA here is from genome assembly GCF_047496885.1 of Scyliorhinus torazame. Taxonomy (NCBI): domain Eukaryota; kingdom Metazoa; phylum Chordata; class Chondrichthyes; order Carcharhiniformes; family Scyliorhinidae; genus Scyliorhinus; species Scyliorhinus torazame. The sequence continues at coordinate 23,654,400 of NC_092709.1, read as the reverse complement.
GAACATACCTCTTCATTCACCTGAGGAAGGAGCAGCGCTCCGAAAGCTAGTGACATCGAAACAAGCCTGTTGGCCTTTAACCTGGTGTTGTAAGACTTCTTACTGTGCTCACCCCAGTCCAACGCCGGTGTCTCCACATCATGGTTTCCATTTGGTGACAATACATGCATATAAAAAGATAACACTTCAGAAGCAGGGGTTTGAAAGCAGTTAGGGTCTGTCACAATTCAAATAATTTTACATAGAATTTGCACAGAATATGTAGAACAGATTCAGGTCATTCGACCCAATTGGCTCCTATGAACTCCCTGTCTTATATACAATTTATGTCCATTAAGAAACCCTTCTTTTTCCTCCAGAAGGAGCAGCTCCAGGAACACGCAAGAAGCTTGTCACCATCTGGGACAAATCAGCGACTTGATTGGCATCCCATCACAAACATTCACTCCCTCCACCACTGATGCACAGTGGCAGCTGTCATGATATTCAGATAAACATCATGGTGCAAACACACATACACACTGATGGACAGATCAACGGACCAATCAACACACATGCAACATCACAGCCAATCACAAGCAAGAGCACACGCACGATAAAAGGGGGAACACCACAGTTCCCGCTCATTCCAGCAGGAGACAGCTCAGGGCACAGAGCTCACAGCAAGCCACTCAGACATTCACCATGTGCTGAGTGCCTCTCTAAGATAGTGTTAGGGCTGGGTCCACAGGTTAACGGGTAAAGAACGAACCCCAGTTATAAGTTTACAGATGTTGTTATTGATAGTAATAAAACAGAGTTGTACCATCTGCAAACGTGTTAGTTCGTCTGTATAGCGGAACACCCAACACGACAGCAGCCATGAGTACCATCCACAAGATGCACTGCCGTATTCACCAAGGCTCCTTAGGCAGCACATTTCAAACCCATGACACCTAGCATCTAGAAGCACCACGACAGAAGATACCTGGGAGCACCACCACTGGAAATGCCCTTCCAAGTCACTCACCATCCTGACTTTATAGAATCCCAACAGTGCAGAAGGAGGCCATTTGGCCAATCGAGTCTGCACCAACCCTTTGAAAGAGCAACCTGTCTAGGACTACGACCATTCCCTATCCCCGTAACCCCATAACCCCAACTAACCTTTTAGACACTAAGGGCAATTTAACATGTCTAATCCACCTAACCTGCACATCTTTGTACTGTGGGCGGAAACCGATGCACCCGGAGGAAACCCACGCACACACGGGGAGAATGTGTAAACTCCACACAGACAGTCACCCGAGGTTGGAATTGAAGCCAGGTCCCTGGCACTGTGAGCAGCAGTGCTAATCAGTTGGAACTATATCGCCGTTACTTCCCTGACACTGGGTCAAAACCCTGGAACTGCCCCCCCCCCCGCCCCCCTCTAACAGCATTGGGTTTACCTATACCACAGAGGTGTACCTATACCACAGAGACTGCAGCGGTTCAAGAAGGCAGCTCACCACCACTCCTCAAGGGCAATTAGGAATGGACAATAAATGCTGGCCTAATCAGAGATGCACACATCTCTTGAATTAATAAATATAATAACTTGTTCATTTAACTTTGCCTTAAAATGTATCTATGCTTTTCCCCTCAACTTGTACTAGCGAGCCCACTCTCACCACTCTCAGTGAAGAGCTTCCTCCTGAACTTCCTGTTGTATTACTTGGTCAGTGTCTTCCGTTTAACACCCACTATGGGTGAATTGGTGATGCTCCACATGCCTCTGCTGTGGCTTGAGTTCCTCTTCTTGTGGACGATTTGTTTTCTCACCTTGTTCATATCCCCAAGCCTCTGAACCCATTAACATCTGCCTTCTGGATCAATTTGCATAGGACTGAATTGATTTTTCTAGCCTCGGAGTCTCCTCACTGCTTCATTTGTCAGTAACGATCTCGTTAGTTGAGCCACGATTTCAAAAGCCTTCAAGGGGAATGTTGAACTTCTACTTTTATATCTTTATGAGTGGGATATTGCAGTCAAACCATGTCTACTGCACTCGAAAGCACTCATCGTAAGACACTGGGCTGGACTTTCCAGCCCTTCATGCTGGCGGATCTTCCAGCCCCATCCAAGTTGACCCCCCACCCGGGTTCCCCGTGAGCCATACAAGAGGGCGGGGCCAGAAGGTCCTATTTGTGGCCAAAGGCTTTGAGGGGGGAGCAGGCCAGAAAGCCCCAGCCGCTGACTGCTGCACAGCAGACATCACTGCACAAATATAAAACAACACCGACAGACTCCTGTCATAATAATCTTGGTTAGGGACTGAATTACATTTAAATAACCATTCGTCTGAATCATTCATCTCAGGGTTTGTCTGTGGAACCTTACCTCCAACCATCTTCCAGTCAAGTAATCGCTTATTCGTGTCCCACTGAGCCACATACGGAATATTTACCCCCCTTTCACCGTCTTTTTGTGACAGGACTTGCTCCAGGGATACAGGTTTACAGAGTGAAGCCTGCTTTGGCGAGTCATCCACTGACACTCTAACGCCTGCTATCTACCTTCTCAGCAGCTCCCCAACACTTGAGATGTTGCAAGGTAATTGCTTTCAGCCAACCATTTGACTCAAGGGCTTGAGCTCCTGCTTCCGAAGCCACATCCATTAATATCCTGGAATTTCTTCCAGAAAGAACTTTCTGAACCATAATAGATGTTTTTCTTTCTAGGAATGCTATCTTTTTATGCGCTAAGTATGAAGTCAATAGAGCACTCATTTCTAGCACAATGCTCTGGAGCGAAGTGGAATATCCCACACAGGACCTACGGGGGGTGGGTGTGGGTGTGTATGTGTGTGTGGTGGTGGTGGGGGGGGGGGGGGGGGGGGGGAATGATTATCCTAGAATCCTTACAGTGCATGAAGAGGCCATTCGGCCCATTGAGTCTGCATCAACGCTCTGAAAGAGCACCTTACCTAGGCCCACTCCCCCGCTCTAACCCCACCTAACCGGCACATCCCTGGACACTGAGGGGCAATTTTATCATGGCCAATTCACCGAAGCTGCACATCTTTAGACTGTGGGAAGAAACTGGAGCCCCCGGAGGAAACCCACACAGATGAGGGGAGAACGTGCAAATTCCACACAGGCAACCAAGGCTGGAACTGCGCCCGGGTCTCTGGCGCTGTGAGGCAGCGGTGCTAACCACCGTGTCCCATTATCTGCCCCGTGGTTCTCGCGGAGTACGAGCTCCCCTGCTGAGGGGCGGGGGGGACTCCATTCAACTATGTACAAAAGGCCGGCCAGTAAGACACCAACTAAAGAGAGACCCGGTAGTGATCTACCGGGAATTGTATATGACGTAACTTTAAATCAAGTTTGTTATTCTTACTCAATGTGGACTGCCCGTGCCATTATTAAACTAAGGTCTTGAGCTTTTTGTAACTTTACCACCTTTTATGACCTTAGGACTTATCTCTTTTTTAAAAAAATGTTTTATTTAAAACAGATTTGTAACATTTACAGAGAAAAAAGGCCATATACAAAAGCCTTAACATATTGAAAACGAACAGTGGGAAAGAATAAACATATTAATAAAACACTTCCCCAATCAGCTCTATTTGCTCATGCCCCACGTGTTCAACTAAACTAATGTGGCTCTAACCCACCCCCCCCTCCCCGGGTGCTGCTGCTGTCGGTTTCCTATGCTGTTCCCTGCAAGCGACTATCTCCCCCGGGGATCCCTGATCACCCCCCCCCCCCCCCCCCCCATACCCTCTTAGGTCTTCTCTGCTCTCCTTCCTGGCTGCCCCCCCCCCCCCCACCCCACGAGGCCTGACCTGCCAGGTCCGCCCCGTGCTTGGCCCTAGCCCGCCCCTTCTCCTACTCTCCCTGGTGCCCGCTGACCTACGCTAGCTACGCTGACCCCTGCCCTTGGTGCCTGACTGTCTCCCGCCCAAATGCTCGGGCCCTCCCCCCGCACACCAAGGACCCATTAACCTGATTGTATCTCCCCGTACCCTTTCAAGTCCCTTAACCAGCCCCTAGTCCATCCCCCTATCAGAGGCCCCGATCTCCCGCCAAAAGGTACCAAGCACGGGACCCCCTTTGCAGGGCCCCTCCCCCCTCGTTGCAAGCTCCCAAAATCACCCTAAGCAGTGCGCCCTCCAGCCCCATTCTCTGTCCAGGCTGAAAACAATCTTAGATAAAGCATTACAGTACAGGATAATTTAACAGACCACCGCCACACAACAGCTCTGCGAGCCCAGAGTCCTTTAGTTCAAGTCCAGCTTCTTCTTTTAATAAAAGTTCATTCCGAGTCAAAACAAGTTAGGTTAACGGACCGCCGCCACTGTAGAGCACTGAAGAAAAAAAAAAAAAAATGCCCGTTAGTTCAAGTCCAGCTTCCTCTCTTTAATAAAGGCCCAAACCTGTTCTGGTGTCTCGAAGTAGTGTTGAAGTTCCTCAAACGTGACCCAAAGCTTCGCAGGATACAGCATTCCAAACCTCACCTCCTTTTTGTAGAGGGCTGCCTTTACCTTGATGAATCCTGCACGCCTCTTGGCCAGCTCCGTTCCCAAATCCTGGTAGATACGCACCTCGCAGTTCTCCCATCTGCTGCTCCTCTCCGCCTTGGCCCATCGCAGCACACGATCCCTGTCAGCAAGCCGGTGAAAGCGGACCACCAAGGGCCTTGGTCGGTCACCCGTCCTGGGCTTCCTTGCGGGGGCTCTATGCGCCCCATCCAACTCCAGGGATCGAGGGAAGGCCTCCGGTCCCATCAGCGCCTCGAGCATACCCATCACGTATGTGCCCGCATCCAATCCCTCACAGCCCTCGGGGAGGCCCACGATCCTCAGGTTCTGCCTCCTGGCTCTGTTCCCCAGCTCTTCAAGCTGCTCCTGCATCCTCCTCTGGCGGGAGTTCAGCTCCTCTACCTCGTGCTCCAGCTCCGTTACCGTGCCCGCCTGGGTGGAGAGCTTCACCTCGACCTCCCTGAGCGCCTTCTCTTGGACTGCCTGCGCCTCAACCATTCGATCCATCACTGCCCTCATCGGGTCCAACGTGGCCCTCTTCAATTCGGCGAGGCAGCTCCGGAAAAACTCCATCTGCTGCTCTCTTGGCCAGTGAGCCTCCGCTCCCTGGTCCCTGCCGTCCACCATGTTTCGCCGCCCGGTCAGAGGTCCTCGCTGCTCCTGCTTCGAACTTCGCCGCTCCACTCGACCACTTCTGGTCCAACTGTCCATACCCCGGGGGGTAAAACCACTTCTTTTCATCTCCTCCACCGGTTCAGGTCGCCAGGTCCCGAAACAATCCTGCAAAACAGGTCCGTTTGCCCATCGCGGGCGGGAGCGATCCGACCTGCGACCTGCTTCCTCGAGGGCGCCACCGGAAGCCTCCTTAGGACTTATCTCAAAGTTCTCTACAGAAAATGAACATTTTTAGAAGTGGAATTCATCAAGTCTCCTTTGACAGCACCTCCCAAACCCTTGACCACTATCACCTAGAAGGACAAGGGCAGCAAGTACCTGGGAACACCATTTCTGCAAGTTCCCCCCCATCCTGTGGTATAGGTACACCATCCTGACTTGGGAATATGTGACCATGCCTTCACTGTCGGTGAAGGTTCTGGAACTCCCTTCCTAACTGCACTGTGGATGTACCTACGCTACTTGGACTGCAGCAGTTCAAGAAACCACCTTCACAAAGGCAATTAGAAATGGGTAATAAATGTTGGCCTCGGCCAGCGACGTCCGAGAACTGGAAAACCTAAACTACTCCGACATCAGTCCTTCAGCTTTAGTCTGTAGTTTTGTGGCATGTGTTCACTTAGAAACACTCAGAAGGGGTAATAATCTTTATTAGTGTTACATGTAGGCTTACGTTATCTCTGCAATAAAGTTACTGCCAAAATCCCCGAGTCTCCTGTTTGAGCAACTGAGGGAGAATTCAGAATGCCTAATTCATCTCACAAGCATGGGCGAAATTCTCCCGAAACGGCGCGATGTCCGCCGACTGGCGCCCAAAACGGCGCCAATCAGACGGGCATCGCGCCGCCCCAAAGGTGCGGAATGCTCTGCATCTTTGGGGGCCGAGCCCCAACATTGAGGGGCTAGGCCGACGCCGGAGGAATTTCCGCCCCGCCAGCTGGCGGAAACAACCTTTGTTGTCCCGCCAGCTGGCGCGGAAATGACATGTCGGGGCAGCGTATGCGCGGGAGCGTCAGCGGCCGCTGACAGCATTCCCGCGCATGCGCAGTGGAGGGAGTCTCTTCCGCCTCCACCATGGTGGAGACCGTGGCGGAGGCGGAAGGGAAAGAGTGCCCCCACGGCACAGGCCCGCCCGCAGATCGGTGGGCCCCGATCGTGGGCCAGGCCACCATAGGGGCACACCCCGGGGCCAGATCGCCCCCCGCCCTCCCCAGGACCCCGGAGCCCGCCCACGCCGCCTTGTTCCGCCGGTAAGGTAGGTGCTTTAATTTACGCCGGCGGGACAGGCAATTTATCTGCGGGACTTCGGCCCATCCAGGCCGGAGAATCGAGCGGGGGGGCCCGCCAACCGGCGCGGCGCGATTCCCGCCCCCGCCGAATCTCCGGTGCCGGAGACTTCGGCAACCGGCGGGGGCGGGATTCACGGCAGCCCTTGGCGATTCTCCGACCCGGCGGGGGGTCGGAGAATGACGCCCCATGTCTTTCGGGTCTTGTGGAAGGAATCCGGAGCGCCCGGAGGAAACCCACGCCGACAGGGGGAGAACACGCAGACTCCACACAGACAGTGACCCAAGCTGGGAATCGAACCTGGGTCCCTGTTGCTGTGAAGCAAGAGTGCTAACCACTGTGCACCCGTGAGGAGGAGCGGTATGGAGAGGGGAATTTCAGAGCTTGGAACTTAATGTGGAGGCTAAGGTGTGAGAAACTATCCAGGAGAAGAGGTAATTTGTCCCTCGTTAGAATTCTCTTTCTGATTTGATATTGAAATCACCCACTAACACTTCTCAGTCCTCATGCTGTTAATTTCATAGCATTTTAATAAGACTGGTTAAGGGTATGCACAATAGGGGCAGCACGGTAGCATTGTGGATAGCACAATTGCTTCACAGCTCCAGGGTCCCAGGTTCGATTCCGGCTTGGGTCACTGTCTGTGCGGAGTCTGCACATCCTCCTCGTGTGTGCGTGGGTTTCCTCCGGGTGCTCCGGTTTCCTCCCACAGTCCAAAGATGTGCAGGTTAGGTGGATTGGCCATGATAAATTGCCCTTAGTGTCCAAAATTGTCCTTAGTGTTGGGTGGGGTTACTGGGTTATGGGGATAGGGTGGAGGTGTTGACCTTGGGTAGGGTGCTCCTTCCAAGAGCCGGTGCAGACTCGATGGGCCGAATGGCCTCCTTCTGCACTGTAAATTCCAGGAAATCTATGAAATTGCCTAGCCTGCCTCCATTACCCAATGCTTTCATCTCACATTTCAACAGTTTGTCATAACAAACTTCTAAAAATCTAAACATGCATAAGCAGATCCAACTAATAGAAGTTGAGGTTAGATTCACTCATAGAGCACATAATGAGCACATGATGTGGCAGGGGAGACAATGGTAATGTCACAGGACTACTGATCCAGCAATCCACCTGGGGATATATCTGCTCTGGAAGCACCGGTTCCACATGGCGGAATTTAAATTCAGTTAATAAACCTGGAATCTAAAGCTAATCTCATTAACTCTCACCCAAATATCATGAAAGACTAAAAAGGAAAAAAAAAAATGTTTCATGTGTCTTGATTAACTAGGGTGTGGAGATGTCGGCGTTGGACTGGGGTGAGCACAGTAAGAAGTCTTACATCGCCAGGTGAAAGACCAACAGGTTTGTTTCCAATCATTAGCTTTTGGAGCACTGCTCCTTCCTCAGGTCAAGCACTGCTCCTGAGGGAGGAGCTGTGCTCCGAAAGCTTGTGATTTAAAACAAACCAGTTGGACTTTAACCTGGTGTTGTAAGACTTCTTACCTTGATTAACTAGCACACCACAATTTGGATTGTCCACTTTGTAGAATGGTGTGGATTTCTCCGTTTGGTAGACATTAAATCATAGAATTCCTACAGTGCAGAAGGAGGCCATTCGGCCCATTGAATCTGCACCAACCCTCTGAAAGAGCACCCTAACCAGGCGCCCACCCTATCCCTGCAACCCAGTAACCCCACTTAACCCACACATCTCGGGACACCAAGGGGCAATGTAGCACAGTCAATCCACCTAACCTACATATTTTTGGCCTGTGGAGGGAACTGGAGCTCCCGGAGGAAACCCATGCAGACAGGGGGAGAAAGTGCAAACTCCACGCAGACAGTCACCCAAGGCCCGAATTGAACCTGGGTCCCCGGTGCTGTGAGGCAGCAGTGCTAACCATTGTGCCGGCATGCCACCCTAGGCAGCAATGAGTTAAATAACCAAACAATCTGTTCCCGTGGGATTGGCTGGGGCATACATGTTAACTAGCTTAACCCAATCCTAATGTGACTGAAAATGGACCATAATGATGGCCGCTCTGAGTGACTATGGTCTGATGGTCCAGAGTAGACTTTTTGCATCTCTAGACTGGAAGTAAAGGTTAGTAATATTGACCTTCTGATATAGAAACATGGCTGCAGCCTTCATAAAAATGCTATTTGTTAGAATTAGACCTTCGGATAATTACTGGCACCTTCCAATGGATTGGTTTGCCAAACATAAAGCAAAAGACAGTTAATGTTCCAAAGAATAAGAGGAACCTGACTGACACACGAGCCTAAAACAGCAACAAACCCTGTAATTCCTCAGTCCGAGAACAATGCTGTCTCACGCTGGAAACATTTCAATTGCAAAGATCCTGGAGGTAATTTCATGCACAGATAACAGCGAATACCTGCCATTCAGAACATACGCAGGTCTCCGATTCTACACCCAGAGAGGTGCACTCTGACGTGTAGATTTGTTAGCTGTACCACTTCAGCTGAGAATTTTATTCCATGTAGAAACATTCTTATTTCAGTTGCTTAAATGAAAAGAAAGGATTTGGATTTATATTGCATCAATATCGGCCTTAGGACCTCCCTAAGTTCTTTACAACCAATTAAATACTTTAGGGCTTCTTCACTGAAGGATTAACACAAATGAATTGAATGGTAATAAATGGTTGACTACCAGGAAAGATATGATTAAAGTATATACATTTCCCATGCCCCATAATATTATCGATTGGTAACTTCCATTGGGACTCTATTAACAAAATCACAGAATTGCTAGCGTGTGTAAGGAGGCCATTCAATCCATTGTGTCTGCTATCCAAATGAGCAATTCAGTGCCATCCCCCTGCCTTCTCTCCGTAACCCGGCACATTCTTGCTTTCCAGGTAGTAATCCTCTTGAAAGCCTTGATTGAACCTGCCTCCATCACAGTCCCAGGCAGCGCGTTCCAGATCCTAAACGCTCACCACGTGAAAATGTTTCTCCTCAAGTCACCATTGCTTCTCCTGCCAAATCTGTGCTCTCTGATTGTCAATCTTCCACCAATGGTCCTGACCCCTCATGAATTTGAATACCTCTGTTAAATCTCCTCTCAACCTTCTCCTGTCCAAAGAAAATAGTCCCAATGTCTATAATCCATTTACGTAACTGATGACCAAACACTGATCAGAGGTGTAGCCACCTGGGATGGCCATATCCCGATTACAAAATGGACACATTGCAAAGAATGCAGGGAAAATTGGACAATACTGAAAAGCAAGCAAGTGCAAGGTCTGTCTGTTGATTAGAGCAGCGGCTCTCAGACAGGACCGGTACTGCTAAGCCATCTACATACTAATGAACCATCTCCGGGGACAAAAGGGAAACATTTAATTAAACAATGTTAAGGCAGACACCCCGCGCCAGAGGAGACTAAAACAAAGCAGACCAACGGTCACCTAGGACACGCCCAGCAATTAGGGAACCCACTGTCATGATATCCACATTAGCATATCATGGTGCAATCACACACACACTGATGGACAGGTAGTTGGACCAACCAACACACACACAACATCGCAGCCAATCACAAGTGAGAGCACTCGCACTATAAAACAGGGAACACCACAGTTCCCGCTCATTCTACCAGGAGATAGCTCACAACACAGAGCTCACAGCGTGCCACTCAGACATACACCATGTGCTGAGTGCCTCACCAAGATAGTGAAAGGGCTGGGTCCACAGATTAGCTGGTGAAGCACGAACCTTCGTTATTATTGTTTAAGACAATAAAACAGAGTTGCACCATCTACAACCATGTTGGATCATTTGTGTATCGGAATACCCAACACGACATGGTACCAGTAGTGGAAGCTAGCCAGCGACTGTGAGACCTACCTGCACCCTTTCAGACATCCGCCAACATCAGCCCGCCGCAGCCGCTCCGAATTGCTGGAAATCTTGGCGTCAACTGGAAGCTGTTTAAAGAGCGCTTCCAGCTCTTCCTAGAAGCCACAGACAGGGAGAATGCATCGGACACCAGGAAGATCGCCCTCCTCCTCTCCACGGCGGGGCAACACGCCATCCACATCTACAACTCCCTGGCATTCGCGGAAGGCGAGGACAAGACAAAATACAAGACGGTGCTTCGAAAGTTCGAGGAACACTTCAGCGTGGAAGTTAATGAGAGCTTCGAGAGGTACCTCTTCCAGCAGCGCCTGCAGGGTTAGGATGAGCCTTTTCAATCTTTATTTGACACATCTCCGTATCCTCGCGCAGTCCTGCGGCTATGAGGCCACCTCCGACTCCATGATTCGGGATCAGATAGTTTTTGGGGTCACCTCGGACACCCTACGCCAGCAGCTCCTCAAAATAAAGCGCCTCACTCTAGCGACTGCCATCGAGACCTGCATCCGCCACGAGAACGCGACCAGCCGGTACTCCCAAATCCAGGCGGCCGAATCGGCACGGCAGGGGTCCTACGAGGCGGAGCGGGTCCAGTCGATCGAGTTCCTCCCGGCCCGCGGCCCGGACGAGGGCGGCCATTTTGCGCGCTTTCCGAGGCGCCAAAAGAGGGGACGTCGATGCAGAGGGACGGGATGCACAGGCGCGCTCTACGCAGGACCGTACGGCGCATGCGCGGTGGCGCAACAAAGGCCATGACGTCACGACGTGCGGCAACTGTGGCTCCGCACACTTAAAGCGGTAATGTCCGGCCAAAGCGCGACAATGCCTCAGCTGTGGCAGGATGGGCCACTACGCTGCCTGCTGCCGAGCAGCTCAACCTGCCAACTTTCAACAATTCCGCCAGCCCTGCAGGGCCGTGCGGGCCATTCAGCCCCCATACACTGAGTCATAGCCTGACAACATGCAGACCAGTGATACCGAAGACAGGGAGCCCTTCCGCGTTGCGGTAATAAACAAGAATCGGATGTCCCCAAGTTGGAACCACCAGCCGCTGCCAGTGCACAGCATTGATCCGGGCGATGAGTGTTGTGCCACCCTAATGGTCAATCGATCACCGATCACATTTCGCTTGGACACTGGTGCCTCCGCCAATCTCCTTGCATGGTCAGACTTCCTGACCTTGAAGGTTAAACCACCGATTCTGCCATCCCACTGTCAGCTGGTTGACTACAACGGAAACGTCATCCCGGTCACGGGGTCCTGCCAGTTCGATGTTACACACAACTCACATAAAGCCACATTGTCTTTTGAAATAGTTGGATCCTCGAAGGACTCTCTGCTAGGCGCACAGACGTGCAAGATCCTCCACCTCGTTCAGCGGGTAGACTCTCTGTCTCCAGAAGGCACGTTCGATTTCCCAGATGCAGACTTTGGGGCGCAGCTCCACTCGCTCCTCGCCCACAACCAGGAGGTTTTCGAGGGCATGGGCACACTTCCCTACACTTACAGAATACGGCTCAAACCGGACACCACCCCGGTCATTCACGCACCTCGTAGAGTCCCAGCACCACTCAAGGACCACCTCAAGCAGCAGCTGAGGACCTGCAGAACCAAGGAGAGCTTTCCCGAGTCACGGAGCCAACGCCATGGGTCAGCTCCATGATGTGCGTCAAGAAGCCTCCGGCAAGCTCCGGATCTGCATTGACCCAAAAGATCTGAACAACAACATTATGAGGGAACACTACCCCATACCCGAACGAGAAGAAATCACGAACGAAATGGCTCGGGCAAAAATATTCACCAAGCTTGATGCCTCAAAGGGCTTTTGGCAGATTCAACTGGATGAGTCCAGCAGAAAGCTGTGCACTTTCAACACTCCATTTGGCAGATGCTGCTACAATATGATGCCGTTTGGCATCATCTCGGCCTCCGAGGTGTTCCATCGCATCATGGAACAGGTGATGGAGGGCATCGAAGGGGTACGCGTCTATGTAGATGACATTATCATCTGGTCCACTACACCACAGGAGCACATCCGCCGTCTCCAGCGTGTCTTTGCACGGATACGAGATCAGGGCCTGCGCCTCAACCGAGCCAGGTGCTCTTTTGGCCAGACTGAGCTAAGGTTTTTGGGGGACCACATCTCCCGGTCAGGGGTGCGGCCGGATGCTGACAAAGTGGCAGCCATCGCAGCCATGCAGCAGCCGGCAGACAAGAAGGCAGTGCTGCGCTTTCTCGGGATGGTCAACTTCCTGGAGAAGTTTATTCCTAACCTTGCCTCCCACACAACGGCTCTTCGCCACCTGGTGAAGAAGACAACGGAATTCCAGTGGCTGTCGCACACCAGAGTGAATGGGAGGAGCTCAAGGTCAAGCTCACTACCGCCCTGGTACTGGCGTTTTTCGATACCACTCGGGATACAAAGATCTCAACTGACGCCAGCCAGTCTGGCATTGGGGCGGTACACCTGCAACGGGACGACACCACATCATGGGCCCCGGTCGCCTATGCCTCGCGGGCCATGACCCCCACAGAACAGCGCTATGCGCAGACTGAAAAGGAGTGCCTAGGTTTGTTGTTGACCGGCATCGACAAATTCCACGATTATGTGTATGGTCTTCCGCAGTTCACTGTGGAGACCGACCATCGCCCCCTGGTCGGCATCATTCCGAAGGACCTCAACGGTATGACCCCTCGTCTCCAGCGCATTCTGATCAAGCTCCGGAGGTACGACTTCCAACTTGTCTACACCCCCCCCCGAGGACCTCATTATAGCAGATGCTCTGTCCAGGGTGGTTAACACACTGCCTGAATCGGAGGGGTTCGTTTGTCAGGTCGCGCACAAGTAGCCTTCACATCGGCCAATCTGCCGGTCACTGACACACGTCTGGCCCACATTCGCCGCGAGACTGCGGCTGACCCCGTTCTACAGCGTGTGATGCGCCACATGACGGAAGGGTGGCTCAAGGGGCAGTGCCCGCAATTCTACAATGTCGGGGACGACTTGGCCGTCATTGATGGTGTCCTCTTGAAGTTGGACCGGATTGTGATCCCACACAGCATGCACTGGCTTGTCCTCAAACAACTGCACGAAGGCCATCTTGGAGTTGAAAAGTGCAGGCGGAGGGCCCGAGAAGCGGTGTACTGGCCGGGCATCAGTGACAACATTGCCAACGTGGTGCTCAACTGCCCCACTTGCCAAAGGTTTCAGCAGGCGCAACCCCCTGAGACACTTCAGCCCCATGAGTTGGTAACGTCCCCCTGGGCGAAGGTGGGCGTTGACCTTTTTCATGCGCTCGGCAGGGACTACATCATTCTGATTGACTATTTTTCAAATTATCCGGAGGTCATACGCCTGCACGACATGACATCATCAGCTGTCATCCGGGCGTGAAAAGAAACCTTCGCTCGCCATTGAATTCCGCTCACCGTCATTTCTGACAACGGGCCTTGCTTTGCGAGCCAAGAATGGTCTTCCTTTGCCACTTCATACAACTTCACGCACGTGACGTCCAGTCCCTTGCATCCCTAGTCGAATGGCAAGGCAGAAAAGGGCGTCCACATTGTGAAGCGGCTCCTCTGCAAGGCTGCTGATGCCGGATCTGACTTCTGTTTAGCCCTGCTGGCCTATCGCTCGGCCCCACTGTCCACAGGCCTATCACCAGCCCAGCTGTTGATGGGTTGCACCCTCAGGACCACTGTGCCGTCCATTCATGTTCCTGACGTCGACCATGCTCCAGTACTGCGAAGGATGCAACAACAGCGTGCTCAGCAGAAGGTGGCACATGATGCTCAGGCAACTGATCTTCCTGCCCTGGCGCCTGGTGACAACGTACGCATTCACCTACCGGAACGTGGCTGGTCGGCAACCGCCGAGGTTCTCCGCTGCGTGGCTCCCCACTCGTTCCTGGTTCGCATGCCTGATGGCTCCATTTGCCGACGTAATCGGCGGGCCCTTCGTCTGGTTCCGCGCTCGCTACGAGATCATGCGTTGGTGCCACGCCCTCCTGTTGTCCCTGATGTCGACTTCATTGAGCTTCCTGCCACTCTGTCTATTCCTCGCTCGCCCGTGGCCAGGCCCATTTCTCAGCCGGTGGATCCTGACCCACCCTTGAGGCGGTCAACCTGAATTCGTCGCCCACCTGAGAGACTTGACTTATGAGCCTGTTAGCACATTGGACTCACTGAATTGTTTTACAGTACTGTTAACGCGTTTCTTTCTTGTCGTTCCAGAAGTTTTCTCTCGTTGTTTGCTGATTGCATTTGTTTTGTTATTGGTACAACCTCGTTGCTCTGTTGCACCTGACACCTTCCTCTGTATATAGTTTAGCTTTATGTACATGTTGTAAATATTGCACACACATACTCAGATGCACTCAGTACACACTAATATTTATTAGCATGTAGGCACATATCCTTGTGAAAAGGGGGGATGTCATGATATCCACATTAACATATCATGGTGCAATCACACACACACTGATGGACAGGTAGTTGGACCAACCAACACACACACAACATCGCAGCCAATCACAAGTGAGAGCACACGCACTATAAAACAGGGAACACCACAGTTCCCGCTCATTCTACCAGGAGATAGCTCAGAGCACAGAGCTCACAGCGTGCCACTCAGACATACACCATGTGCTGAGTGCCTCACCAAGATAGTGAAAGGGCTGGGTCCACAGGTTAGCTGGTGAAGCACGAACCTCAGCCAGCAGTTATTAGTTGTTATTGTTTAAGACAATACAACCGTGTTGGATCATTTGTGTATCGGAATACCCAACACGACACCCACCCCTCTATTGGAGGAAGATCGATAAGAATGATTGGGAAAGGCCCAATTAATTGAAGCCAAGTTCAAGGCCCGTCCAAAAGTGCACGAAGCCCTTTTGGGTATAAAAAGTATTCCCCAAGAGAGAATCTTTCTTCTTTGGCCTTGGCTCTCAGCGAAGAGAGACCAGCCGAGCAGCTACGCCAGACCAAGTAAGTTCCAAGTCAACGCACACTACGGGATAGACGCTCTTAGTTACTATCCTGTAAACAGCTCAACCCAGCAGCCTCAAAACCGAGCAACGGCCATTGTTCCTCTGACTTAGTGGGCATCCGAAGCTAAGTATAGACTTTTAGTAATAGTGATAATTTAGGTTGTAGTGTTTTATGCATGAGTAGATTTGACTGTGTGTAAATAAAAGAGCATTGCTTTTGAACTTACTAACTGGTGTATCGAGTCTTTGATCAGTATTCGGTTCTGAACCTTGTGGCGGTGTCGAAAGATACTTGGCGACTCTTGAGCAAATGTAATTAAACAGAGCCAAATTAAGAGAGAAGCACAATTAGCTACAGAGGCAATTAGCTACAAACTAATGACATGACCATTCAATACATTGAAAGAAATTTGTCAACCCATATTTTAGTTCCCCAAATTCACTTTCATTAATCCTTCACTCTGCATATTTTATCCTGATTGATCCAACTATATTCCCTCCCCACTCGTAACATTCAGGGGCTGATTTAGCATAATGGGCTAAATAGCTGGCTTGTAATGCAGAACAAGCAGCAGCGCGGGGTCAATTCCCATGAAATGAAATGAAATGAAAATTGCTTATTGTCACAAGTAGGCTTCAAATGAAGTTACTGTGAAAAGCCCCTAGTCACCACATTCCAGCGCCTGTTCGGGGAGGCTGGTACGGGAATTGAACCGTGCTGCTGGCCTGCCTTGGTCTGCTTTAAAAGCCAGCTATTTAGCCCAACCGGCCTCCCCGAACAGGTGCTGGAATGTGGCGACTAGGGGCTTTTCACAGTAACTTCATTGCAGCCTACTGACAATAAACAATTATTATTATCATTAGCTATAGTTTTCTGTCTCTCCTCGGGAAAGATGCACTGAATGCCACACCTCTACCGCCATACACCTCCTCCTGCTGAGGTCCAGCCATAATGTCCCAGAGCTGATCCAAGTCCTTCTGCAACATATTGCACCCTGCCCCTCCTCTCCCCACCCATTGATAGCGACACACCCAGGGTTTCCCGGCTCAGATCTGCACTCTCATACTTGCACACCTTGCAATCATTTTAGGAGGTGCTTTGATCCGCACAGCTGAGAGAACTCACTCGTGTGGGTTGAAAGTCTCACTCAACTTTAGGCTCAACATCTTAGCTAAAATAACAAATCATGAGAGAAGCTACCTGGCAGGTCAACATTGACTGACCCCAAGATTTGGTAGCGAAGTGGTTAGCACTGTTGCTTCACAGCACTAGGGTCCCAGGTTTGATTCCCGGTTGGGTCACTTGATCGAGGCATCAGGAAGGACAAGGGGAGCAAGGGCTCTGAGAGCCACCACCTGCCCTTGCTCCCTGCCCCTCTCCCCCTTCCTTCATGATCCCCACCCCATAACCGCTTTTCCAGCATCACTCTGGGATCCAGCAACGATCATGGGCCTTGGGTGGGTTTTGTACTGGCAGTAGCCACCGCCTACCCTGTAGCTCTGCCATCTATCCCTGGGGTCCTTGATCCCAGGAAGGTTCTTGATCCTGGGAAAAGTCCTTGATCCCGAGGAAGGCCCTTGATCCCGGGGAAGGTCCGTTGTTGTCAGTTTAAGTGTCCGAGTGGCTCTTAATTGGGTGCTCCAGGTTCGATTTCCCCCTTGGGTCACTGTCTGTGCGGAGTCTGCACGTTCTCCCCGTGAATGCGTGGGTTTCCTCCGGGTGCTCCAGTTTCCTCCCACGAAGTCCCGAAAGACATGCTTGTTTGGTGGATTAGCCATGCTAAATTGCCCTTAGTATCCAAAAAGTTTGGGTGGGGTTACGGGGAGAGGATGGGGGTGTGGGCTTGGGTCGGGTGCGCTTTCCAAGGGCTGGTGCAGATTGATGGGCCGAGTGGCTTCTTCTGCATTGTAAATTCTGTGATGATTCTGTGATGATCCTATGACCTTTGCCAAAGGGGGTGATGTGGGGATCCTGAAAGCTCTCCAATCAGCAGGTGACGCCCCCATTGCCCAAACTTTAGCAATGCCAACAATTCAAAATTGTTCCTCCTGTTCTTTCCAATCTGGGCCCTTTGGTCTAATTCCCTCCTGACCTACTCCAACCTTGGGCTTTGAACCTCACTATGCTCCTCTAAACAAGCTTTTTTCCCTATCCCAGATGTAATCAGAGGCGCAATTCAGTCACACACTCGCCTCTGACTCAAAGGGTCATAGATTTGAACCCCACTTCAGAGAAAAGCACAGTGCAGTCCACACACCCCAGTGCAGTGCTGAGGAACATAGAACATACAGTGCAGAAGGAGGCCATTTGGCCCATCAAGTCTGCACCGACCCACTCTATCCCCATAACCCAATAACCCCTCCTAACCTTTTTGGACACTAAGGGCAATTTAGCTTGGCCAATCCACCTAACCTGCACGTCTTTGGACTGTGGGAGGAAACCGGAGCTCCCGGAGGAAACCCACGCAGACACGGGGAGAACATGCACACTCCGCACAGACAGTGGCCCAAGCCGGGAATCGAACCTGGGACCCTGGCGCTGTGAAGCCACAGTGCTAGCCACTTGTGCTGCCGTGCTGCCCATAGGAGGTGCTGCACAGTTGGAGGTGCAGCCTTTCAGAGTAGATGTTAAACCAAAGCCTTGTCTGAAAACACGCCTGTGAAGAAGTATCTTGGGATGTTTTGCTATGTTTCAAGCACCGAATAAACACAGATTGTTGTCATTATGATCTGGAATACGCTGACTGAAAGGATGGCCAAATTCAACTGGAAACTTTCAGAATTAGGTACATACTTAAAAAGAAATTAATTACAGCATTATAAAAAATAGGCAGGAGAGTGATCCAATTAGCATGCTCTGGCACACCAATATAGACACAGTGGCCTGTTTTTGTGTTACACCGGAGATTCTGGTGCTACTCACTCATTGAGCCTGCAGATCTTGATGGCTGAGATGCTTGTCCCGCCCATGAAAATTACACTAAGGCAGCATAAGTATGGATTCTCCGATCCTGAGGCTAAGTGCCGACGGCAATGGAGGATGCGTGGTGTTTCACGGCAGAAAAATCGGTGCGAACCCTTCACCGATTCCACGACTGATGAGGGGCTAGCACCGGCGCCGCGTGAAACACCCGCAGAATGTGTGGAAAATGGTTGGAGAATCGCCGTGTCCATGCTGCACATGTGTATGGCTGACAAGCTGCAGCCACGCGTATGCCTACACCCCCCACACACGCACCGAACACACTGGAAAAGATGCCGCCGGCTGTGCTGCCCGCTTACCCGCCCACCCCGACTCCATAGCCTACTTCCTGGCCACTCCCCCCAGCCCTGGCAGAAGCCCCCCCCCCGGCCAGGGGCACAGATCTCAGCCACGTGTGGCGGTGCTGGTCACTGTCCCCACGCCGTCTCTCTCTCCCTCCGCCGGTGCCACACCAGGCTCACGATCGCTGAGACCACACGTGGCCTGCGCCGCTGGAAACTTAGCCCATTGGAGACGGGGTTGCGACTGTGAAGGGCGAGCCTCTCGATGACGCCGATTTGGAGGGTGCGGAGCATTGCGACCCGGCATCGAACCGGCGGCTGACACAATTTCGCCGTCAGGAGCCCTTCTCAGCCCGATCGCCATTCTCAATTTCAGCGTCAGGCTACGGAGAATCCCGTCGATCCTTTCTCACATCAAACAATTGATTTCAATCTGGTGATATACTAACAAAGTACTCACTTGTCATAAGGGCATACTCAAAGGTTGAAATCCTGAATGAATCAACTTCAAATCTGCTTTTGCACCTGGAGGCTCATGGTAGCAGATGTGGACAGCTGCAGAAGCCAAGATGGGAAAGACAAAATCAAAAGACAAAATCAATTGAGCTTTATTTTCCCTTTTCTCGTCTGGCTTTATGCTGCTGTGTGTGTGGCACCTAGGCCGTGAAGCCTTTTTGACAACAGCTCCCCTTGGCCTGAGATGTTAACAATAGCTTAATGGTGTCGTTTGTCAGGCATGTGGAGCAGTCAGCTTACTTTCCTGGCTGGATGTGTGTTAACAGAGGGAATCTCTCCCTACAAATTACATTGATGTAAAAAAAAAGCTGTTCTGCAAAGGAGACTGGATTCATCGGCGTGGCTGCTTGAAGGACAGTCAACATGCTCACTCCTCTCTCCATTAAAATAAGTCCTTCGATATTTAATTAGGTTAACATCTCTGTTAAAATCACCGGCTAAGGAATACCATATGCCGGTGTTTAATGCTTGTTGACTAATAACACCAACTGTAACCAACTGTGTTGCATGTAAAATTGATTGCTCCTGTTACGCCATCCAGGGCAAGTGGTCAGTCAATTACTGCCCCCACGTGCCACAGAGTCAGAACACAAGTGAATTAACCAATGATTCTTATAGAAATTCCCAAAGTCTGTGGCCCTTGGCTGCCCAACAATTACAGTCACCAGGTTTGTAAGTTGAAACACAATCACTGTTTATTTATGACAGGAACTATCATGAAAAATGCAGTAAATAAAATTGGATAATGAAGCTAATACTTACTACCACCTTCTACCTATATACACAAGACAAACAAACACAGAGGGGTGGAAAAGGGTAACAATAATAAGATGAAGGCCCAAAGATAAGAGTATTTGCTTATAATGGAGGTTCTATAGCATGCTTTCCTCACAGCACGCTGGTTGATCAACGTCGCTGGTTTACAGATGGTAATGGACTTTCTTGCAGAGTCATTTATTCAGGGTCCCCGCAGGCTAGAAAGTAAGAGGCAGCAGGCTTTCTGGAGAAACACTTTATTTCTAATCAAACTGGGCCTCCAGTTTGAGGTTCACATTCATGCCTTTTTCTTTCTGTATAGGCACTTTATTTCACATCAAACCTTCCTTTCAGCTCATAGTTTGACATCAGGCCTTTGCAGCCTCAAGAGAATGGCACCCAGACTTGCTGGAGAGTCAGCCCTCACAGTGGCCTTCTGTAGAGAATGAGTTAGATTTTCCTGGAGAGAGTTAGTTAGATCTATCCATCCAGGCTGCAGAATCAAAATGGAACTTTGTGACTCTGAAAACATTCCAATGGGATAATATCCAATCACCACCTGTTACCGGGCAGAGTACAGCCTTTTGAGCTCATTCATTGACCACCCCAGCCAAATTGATCCACCTGAGTCATCAATGACACTGGCCAGTCTGCAATCACCAGTAAAACAGCACAGCCCTTTGGAATCTGCTGTTTGCATTGAAGGCATAGGCCACTGCTCCCTTCCGCTTGAATTAAAGATACAGGCTGCCTTAAAGACACAGTTCCATAAATCATCCATGGATCAAAAATGTAATGCCAAACATGAAAGAAAAGGTAAATAAGGGAATAAATAGGGAACAGACAGGAAGGACCCTTACACTTCCTCAAGAGCACCCCTGTGTGAGTAGAAAACAAGCTGGAATTTTGAAGATTTGGGGCATATATTTACAGAAGAAAACATAAAAGTGTATGGTTTAGATATTCACTGGCATTGCGCACCTGGAGAGAGTCCATCCTCCATATTGGTGAAGGCTCCAGTACAGACATCTTCAACCCTCTTCCTGAAATTGGGTTCCCCTAAACACAGCCAATGTTGGGTGTGCAGAATAATGATGCTTGCACACGGCTTGACTGGAGACCTTTAACGGTACGGCCTGAGGCTGCCTTTCGAAAGATTTTTTTTGGGGGGAGCCAGGAGGAACACTGGCGTTCAACAGATCCCAAATCCATTTCTGGCTCTTGCAATTGGTCCCCCTTTTGATAGTGGTTAACACTGCTGCCTCACAGCACAAGGCACCCGGTTCGATTCCGGCCTTGGGTGACGGCTTGTGTGGAGTTTGCTTGTTCTCCCCGTGTCTGCGGGTGGGTTTCCTTGGGATGCCCCAGTTTCCTCGCACATGTGGATTGTCCATGCTAAATTTCCCCTTAATGTCCAAAGATGGTCAGGTTAGCTGGATTGGATTGTACATGATTAATACTCGAGGTTACGGGGATAGGGCGGGGGAGCAAACCTAGGTAGAGAGCTCTTTCGGATGGTCCGTGCAGACTCGATGGGCCAAATGGCCTCCTTCTGCAGTGTAGGGATTCTATATATCCTCTCTAATCCTCTCTAATTTAGATCAGCCTTAGGCCTCTGGTTTCAGGTATGTGCTCACAATATGTTAACTGGACTGGAATGAAGTTCCACTCCTACATGTCGTGCTCTGGGCCCTAAAAGTTAATTCCTCCAAATGCGGATGGTGATTGTGGCACTACTTTCCTTTCTATTCTTTACTAACTTCTACGGATATCCAGCACTCCAGAATCACTTTCGCTCTGTTTAGCACAGGGCTAAATAGCTGGCTTTGAAAGCAGACCAAGGCAGGCCAGCAGCACGGTTCAATTCCCGTAACAGCCTTCCCGAACAGGCGCCGGAAAAGTGGCGACTAGGGGCTTTTCACAGTAACTTCATTTGAAGCCTACTTGTGACAGTAAGCGATTTTCATTTCATTTTTCATTTTTCAACAGTCGGAACTGCCTATTAACTCAGAGTTAACACGTCAAATGTAAAGATTTTGAATCAGTTCCACCCGTCCATTTACTTGTTAATGACCCCAGAAACTTGACTCAAGTTCGACTAAACACTAAAAGATTGTTTCTTACTGAAATGTGTGTTGTTAAAGCCTGGGTATTTTACGATTGTGGTAGTCTGTGTAAAGGGATTACGGTACCTGGTAATGCTGGAACACCATTGGTAGATATTGTATGCTTCCTATTGGTCAAGCTGTATGGTAGCTCCGCCCTGCTAGGCGGGGTATAAGAGCCTGTGCCGCCCCAGCAGCCTTCATTCTGTACCTGAGCTGCTGGGGGAAACATCTAGCTTACGAAAGTATTCAGTTGGACTACAACCTCGCTTTAGTGGTCATTGATCATGCATCAATTTAATAAGCTAGATTTAAAAGGTTGGAGCTCCGAATAAAGCCGGAGTGTCTGCAACTCAGCCCCCACGCGGCGAACTCAGCGGCAATCTTCAAGCACTGGCTGGCATGTTTTAAAGGATATCTCAGGACGGCCGAAAACATACCCACGGGAAAACAGAAAATGCAAGTCCTGCACTCGAGGGTGAGCCCGAAGATTTACACCCTCATCGAGGAAGTGGAAGACTTCGATGCAGCAATAGAGCTGCTAATAGGACATTATATTCGCCCGGTAAACCAGGTCTATGCACGACATCTGCTAGCAATGAGGCGACAAATCCCTGGGGAATAGCTGGAAGAATTCTACCGTGCCCTCCTGGAATTGGGGAGAAACTGAAGCTGCCCGCAAGTTTCGGCACGCGAACACACAGAACTCTTGGTCCGGGACGCTTTCGTGGCAGGTATGCTGTCCGCCCAAATCCGCCAGCGATTGCTGGAAAAAGATACTCTAGGTCTCAAGGAGGCACGGGCCCTTGCAGGCTCCCTGGATGTGGCCTCCAGAAACGCCCGCGTTTACGTTCCCGACCGCACGGCCGCCCCCAGGGCAGCGTAGAACCCCTCCGCAGCCGACCCTGAGACATCCCCCACCCCCCCACAAGCTTGTGCTGCAAGGCGGCCTGACAACCCCGGGTGGCCCCGCTGCTACTTTTGCGGGCAGGCCAAGCACTCCCACCAGCGCTGCCCGGCCCGCACATCCACCTGCAAGGGATGCGGTAAAAAGGGCCATTTCGTGGTGGTATGCCAGGCCCGTGCGGTTGCCGCGGTCTCCGGCGGCGAATGCGGACCGCCACCGCAAACCTCTCCACAGTCCCCGTGCGGCCAGCGGGCGCCGCAATCCTCCTACTCCAGGGCCACGTGCGGACCCCGGGCGCCGCCATCTTATCCCCCGGATGCCACATTAGATGGAGGGGCGCTGCCATTTTGTGCACCCCCAGCCATGTGCGACCAATGGGAGCTGCCATCTTGGATGGACCCCCAGGACCCCAACTCGGCTGACCACACACTGCCCGAAGAGAACATTCAACTGCTGCGATTAGACTCGGTGACTCTGGATCAGTCCCGGCCTCGAACACTCTCCACTGCTACAACGACTGTATTTATCAACGGGCACGAGACGTCCTGCCTAATCGACTCTGGGAGCACGGAGAGCTTCATACACCCTGACACGGGAAGGCGCTGTTCTCTCCTCGTCCACCCCGTTAATCAAAAAATCTTCCTGGCCTCCGGTTCCCACTCAGTAGAGATAAAGGGGTTTTGTGTAACAAATCTCACAGTCCAGGGAAGGGAGTTTACAAATTAACGGCTCTACGTCCTTCCCCACCTCTGCGCGGCCACACTCCTAGGTTTAGACTTCCAGTGTAATCTCCAAAGTCTAACTTTCAAATTCGGCAGCCCTATAACCCCCCTCACTGTCTGCAGCCTCGCGACACTGCGGGTCGACCCGCCTTCCCTGTTTGCGAACCTCACCCCCGGTTGCAAACTCGTCGCCACCAGGAGCAGATGGTACAGTGCCCAGGATCGGATCTTTATTCGGTCAGAGGTCCAAAGGCTACTGAGGAAAGGAATCATTGAAGCTAGCAACAGTCCCTGGAGAGCTCAAGTAGTGGTGGTAAAGACCGGGGAGAAGCATAGGGTGGTCATCGACTACAGTTAGACCATCAACAAGTTTGCGCAGCTGGACGCGTACCCTCTCCCCCGCATATCATAGAATTTACAGAGCAGAAGGAGGCCATTCAGCCTATCGAGTCTGCACCGGCTCTTGGAAAGAGCACCCTACCCAAGGTCAACACCGCCACCCTATCCCCATAACCCAGTAACCCCACCCAACACTAAGGGCAATTTTGGACATTAAGGGCAATTTATCATGGCCAATCCACCTAACCCGCACATCTTTGGACTGTGGGAGGAAACCGGAGCACCCGGAGGAAACCCACGCACACACGGGGAGGATGTGCAGACTCCGCACAGACAGTGACCCAAGCCAGAATTGAACCTGGGACCCTGGAGCTGTGAAGCAATTGTGCTATCCACAAGGCTACCGTGCTGCCCTGGTATCCGACCTGGTAAACAGGATTGCGCATTACAAAGTCTTCTCCACGGTGGATCTTAAGTCCGCCTACCACCAGCTCCCCATCCGCACTAGTGACCGTAAATACACTGCTTTCGAGGCAGATGGGCGGCTCTATCACTTCTTAAGGGTTCCCTTTGGTGTCACCAATGGGGTCTCGGTCTTCCAGCGTGAGATGGACCAAATGGGGTTGTAATCTCTAGGGTTGTAATCTCTGGATTACTCCCTGTGCCACGTGCCAGTGAGGCTAGAAATAGGAAGATAGAGCAGCTAAACACGTGGCTAAACAGCTGGTGTAGGAGGGAGGGTTTCCGTTATCTGGACCACTGGGAGCTCTTCCAGGGCAGGTGTGACCTATATAAGAAGGATGGGTTACATCTAAACTGGAGAGGCATAAATATCCTGGTCGCGAGGTTTGCTAGTGTCACACGGGAGGGTTTAAACTAGTATGTCAGAGGGGTGGGCATGGGAGCAATAGGTCAGAAGGTGAGAGCATTGAGGGAGAACTAGGGAATAGGGCCAGTATGGCTCTGAGGCAGAGCAGACAGGGTGAAGTTGCTGAACACAGCGGGTCTGATGGCTTGAAGTGCATATGTTTTAATGCAAGA
The DNA here is from genome assembly GCF_047496885.1 of Scyliorhinus torazame. Lineage (NCBI taxonomy): Eukaryota > Metazoa > Chordata > Chondrichthyes > Carcharhiniformes > Scyliorhinidae > Scyliorhinus > Scyliorhinus torazame. Next base: position 23,629,414 of record NC_092709.1, on the reverse strand, counting down.
AGTATTACTGGTAAGGCAGATGAACTTAGAGCTTGGATTAGTACTTGGAACTATGATGTTGTTGCCATTACAGAGACCTGGTTGAGGGAAGGGCAGGATTGGCAGCTAAACGTTCCAGGATTTAGATGTTTCAGGTGGGATAGAGGGGGATGTAAAAGGGGTGGCGGAGTTGCGCTACTGGTTAGGGAGAATATCACAGCTGTACTACGGGAGGACACCTCAGGGGGCAGTGAGGCTATATGCGTAGAGTTCAGGAATAAGAAGGGTGCAGTCACAATGTTGGGGGCTTTACTACAGTTCTCCCAACAGCTAGCGGGAGATAGAGGAGCAGATAGGTAGACAGATTTTGGAAAAGAGTAAAAACAACAGGGTTGGTGTGATGGGAGACTTCAACTTCCCCAATATTGACTGGGACTCACTTAGTGCCAGGGGCTTAGACGGGACAGAGTTTGTAAGGAGCATCCAGGAGGGTTTCTTAAAACAATATGTAGACAGTCCAACTAGGGAAGGGGCTGTACTGGACCTGGTATTGGGGAATGAGCCCGGCCAGGTGGTAGAAGTTTCAGTAGGGGAGCATTTCGGGAACAGTGACCACAATTCAGTAAGTTTTAAAGTGCTGGTGGGCAAAGATAAGAGTGGTCCTAGCGTGAATGTGCTAAATTGGGGGAAGGCTAATTATAATAATATTAGGCGGGAACTGAAGAACCTAGATTGGGGGCGGATGTTTGAGGATAAATCAACATCAGACATGTGGGAGGCTTTCAAGTGTCAGTTGAAAGGAATTCAGGACTGGACACTGCATGTTCCTGTGAGGAAGAAGGATAAATACGGCAATTTTCGGGAACCTTGGATAACGAGAGATATTGTAGGCCTCGTCAAAAAGAAAAAGGAGGCATTTGTCAGGGCTAAAAGGCTGGGAACATACAAAGCCTGTGTGGAATATAAGGAAAGTAGGAAGGAACTTAAGCAAGGAGTCAGGAGGGCTAGAAGGTGTCGTGAAAAGTCATTGGCAAATATGGTTAAGGAAAATCCCAAGGCTTTTTACATGTACATAAAAAGCAAGAGGGTAGCCTGGGAAAGGGTTGGCCCACTGAAGGAAAGGCAAGGGAATCTATGTGTGGCGCCAGAGGAAATGGGCGAGGTACTAAATGAATACTTTGCATCAGTATTCACCAAAGAGAAGGAATTGGTAGATGTTGAGTCTGGAGAAGGGTGTGTAGATAGCCTGGGTCACATTGAGACCCAAAAAGACGAGGTGTTGGGCATCTTGAAAAATATTAAGGTAGATAAGTCCCCAGGGCCTGATGGGATCTACCCCAGAGTACTGAAGGAGGCTGGAGAGGAAATTGCTGAGGCCTTGACAGAAATCTTTGGATCCTCACTGTCTTCAGGTGATGTCCCGGAGGACTGGAGAATAGCCAATGTTGTTCCTCTGTTTAACAAGGGTAGCAAGGATAATCCAGGGAACTACAGGCCGGTGAGCCTTACGTCAGTGGTAGGGAAATTACTGGAGAGAATTCTTCGAGACAGGATCTACTCCCATTTGGAAGCAAATGGACGTATTAGTGAGAGGCAGCATGGTTTTGTGAAGGGGAGGTCGTGTCTCACTAACTGGATAGAGTTTTTCAAAGAGGTCACAAAGATGATTGATGCAGGTAGGGCAGTGGGTGTTGTCTATATGGACTTCAGTAAGGCCTTTGACAAGGTCCCTCATGGTAGACTAGTACAAAAGGTGAAGTCACACGGGATCAGGGGTGAGCTGGCAAGGTGGATACAGAACTGGCTAGGTCATAGAAGGCAGAGAGTAGCAATGCTTTTCTAATTGGAGGGCTGTGACTAGTGGTGTTCCGCAGGGATCAGTGCTGGGACCTTTGCTGTTTGTAGTATATATAAATGACTTGGAGGAAAATGTAACTGGTCTGATTAGTAAGTTTGCAGACGAAACAAAGGTTGGTGGAATTGCGGATAGCGATGAGGACTGCCAGAGGATACAGCAGGATTTAGATTGTTTGGAGACTTGGGCGGAGAAATGGCAGATGGAGTTTAATCCGGACAAATGTGAGGTAATGCATTTTGGAAGGTCTAATGCAGGTAGGGAATATACAGTGAATGGTAGAACCCTCAAGAGTATTGAAAGTCAGAGGGATCTAGGTGTACAGGTCCACAGGTCACTGAAAGGGGCAACACAGGTGGAGAAGGTAGTCAAGAAGGCATAAGGCATGCTTGCCTTCATTGGCCGGGGCATTGAGTATAAGAATTGGCAAGTCATGTTGCAGCTGTATAGAACCTTAGTTAGGCCACGCTTGGAGTATAGTGTTCAATTCTAGTCGCCACACTACCAGAAGGATGTGGAGGCTTTAGAGAGGGTGCAGAAGAGATTTACCAGAATGTTGCCTGGTACGGAGAGCATTAGCTATGAGGAGCGGTTGAATAAACTCGGTTTGTTCTCACTGGAACGACGGAGGTTGAGGGGTGACCTGATAGAGGTCTACAAAATTATGAGGGGCATAGACAGAGTGGATAGTCAGAGGTTTTTCCCCAGGGTAGAGGGGTCGATTACTAGGGGGCATAGGTTTAAGGTGAGAGGGGCAATGTTTAGAGTAGATGTACGAGGCAAGTTTTTTGTTTTACAGAGGGTAGTGGGTGCCTGGAACTCGCTACCGGAGGAGGTGGTGGAAGCAGGGACAATAGTGACATTTAAGGGGCATCTTTACAAATACATGAATAGGATGGGAATAGAGGGATACGGACCCAGGAAGTGTAGAAGATTGTAGTTTAGTTGGGCAGCATGGTCGGCACAGGCTTGGAGGGCCGAAGGGCCTGTTCCTGTGCTGTACTTTTCTTTGTTCTTTGAATGGTTGACCGATACGGTTTACGGGCAACATTCCCGTATCTCGATAATGTCACCATCTGCGGCCACAACCAGCAGGACCATGACACCAACCTCCGAAAATTTCTCCAGACCGCAAAGATCCTTAACCTTCCATACAACAAGGATAAATGCGTGTTTAGCACCGACCGCCTAGCCATCCTCAGCTACGTAGTGCGAAATGGAGTTATAGGCCCCGACCCTGAGCGCATGCGCCCCCTTCTGGAGTTCCCCCTCCCTCACTTCTCCAAGGCCCTGAAGCGCTGCCTAGGGTTTTTCAGTTTCTACACCCAGTGGGTCCCCAACTATGCGGACAAGGCCCATCCCCTGATCCAATCCACAGCTTTTCCGCTGTCGATAGAGGCCCGCCTGGCCTTCAGCCGCATCAAAACTTTGGGCACAGAATCTATGTAAAACGGACGTTGCAAAAGCCACGATGCACGCCATCGACGAGTCCCTCCCCTTCCAGGTCGAGAGCGACACGTCTGACGTAGCTCTGGTGGCCACCCTCAACCAAGCGGGCAGGCCCGTGGCCTTCTTCTCACGTACCCTCCATGCCTCCGAAATCTGCCACTCCTCAGTCGAAAAGGAGGCCAAAGTCATAGTAGAAGCTGTGCGACATTGGAGGCATTACATGGCTGGCAGGAGATTCACTCTCCTCGCTGATCAATGGTCGGTGGCTTTCATGTTTGATAATGCACAGCGGAGCAAGATAGAAAACGACAAGATCTTGCCGTGGAGGATCGAACTCTCCACCTACAACTATGAGATCTTGTATCATCCCGGGAAGCTAAACGATCCTCCTGGTGCTCTGTCCCGCGGCACATGAGCCACTGCACAAGTGGACCGCCTCTGAGCCCTCCACGAGGACCTCTGCCACCCGGGGGTCACTCACTTTTTCCACTTTATCAAGACCCGCAACCTGCCCTACTCCATCGAGGAGGTCAGGACAGCCACCAGGGACTGCCAAATCTGCGCGGAGTGCAAACTGCACTTCTACCGGCCAGAGAAAGCATACCTGATAAAGGCTTCCCATCCCTTTGAACGCCTCAGCATGGACTTCAAAGGCCCCCTCCCCTCCACCGACCGCAACACGTACTTCCTGAACATGATTGACGAGTACTCCCGGTTCCCATTCGCCATCCCTGCCCCGACATGACCGCAGCCACAGTCATACAAGCCCTCCACAGTATCTTTGCACTGTTCGGGTTCCCCGCTTACATTCACAGTGATAGGGGGTCCTCCTTTATGACCGACGAACTGCGTCAATTCCTGCTCAGCAAGGGCATCGCCTCGAGCAGGACAACCAGTTACAACCCCCGGGTAACGGACAGGTAGAGAAGGAGAACGGAACGGTCTGGAAGACCGTCCTACTGGCCCAGGAATCTCCCAGTCTCCCGCTGGCAGGAAGTCCTCCCAGATGCCTTCCACTCCATCCGGTCACTGCTTTGTACCACAACCGACCAGACACCTCATGAACATCTCCTTGTTTTCCCCAGGAAGTCCTCCTCTGGGACCTCGCTCCCGACCTGGCTGGCAGCTCCCGGACCATCCTGCTCCGAAAACACGTGCGGGCGCTCAAGTCGGACCCGTTGGTCAAGGGGGTCCATCTTCTCCACGCTAACCCCCAGTACGCCTACGTGGCGTACTCCGACGGCCGACAAGATACGGTCTCCCTACGAGACCTGGCGCCCGCCGGAGCCCCACGCACATCCCAGCCACAAGTCCCCCCCTCCCCCCCATCACGGCACCTTACAGGAGGATCAGTCCTTCCGCCGGCCCCATCTAGGCCCCCCCACCCACCGATGCACCCCACAGGCGCTCCCTTCCCAGGTCAACCGCTTTCCCCACCAGCGCCGTCGAGGGGTGTCGAAGCTGCCACAGAGACTGAGGCCACGCTCCCGGAGTCACTGACGCCCGAGCCTCCACTGGAGTCACCACCGAAGCTCCGACGATCACAGAGGACGACCAGGGCCCCCGATCGACTGATTGCTTCGTTTTAAATTGTAAATTTAAATCATCAATTGTAAATAGTTAATAGAATTGTAAATAGTTACAAAACGCTGTACCGAGGTATTACGGTACCTCCATAACTAATTCTACCACGTTGCCATGTTTGTAGTATCAGGCCACTACCCCCGCAGGACTCTTTTTTAACAGGGGGTGAATAACAGGTAGTCTGTGAAGAGGTATTACGGTACCTGGTAATGCTGGAACACCATTGGTAGATATTGTATGCTTCCTATTGGTCAAGCTGTATGGTAGCTCCGCCCTGCTAGGCGGGGTATAAGAGCCCGTGCCGCCCCAGCAGCCTTCATTCTGTACCTGAGCTGCTGGGGGAAACATCTAGCTTATTAAAGCCTTCACGTGGACTACAACCTCGCTTTAGTGATCATTGATCATGAATCAACTATTAAACCAATTTCAGTCGCAATAATATCAACTATACTGGGGGCATTGACTGATCCTGAATTTCCATAACCGTCTTCACCTCAAGGGCAGGGATGGACAATTCTTTCTGCAGATACTGAAACCAATGTAAGTTTTTGAAACCGCACAGTTCATCAATTGTGTTATCAATGATGGTGGGTGGTCATAAAAGTATGAAAACAGGCTGTCTTTTTCAGTCCAGTGAAAGTCATTTCAGTGACACATTCAGATCAAAATTCCCCTTGGACATTTTCACGTACAAATGCTTAATGTACTTCTGCTGCGTTCGTATGTGTGCTGTGTTAACGCAGCTTTGACCAATTCATTAAAACCTTTTCATTAGTATATCATCCAAGAATGCCATATGATGCACTTGCAGTTCTAATCAAAATTTGACTTGAGCTTTGCCTGGGTATTGAATGCTATTAGGAAACAGGTTCACAGCAATGATTCCTGACACAACACAGTCCCCGACTGAACTGTGCCATTCATAACTGGCATCCCAGGTACAAACTAATGGGTCCTCACGAGGGAAGCTTCTACTTTTGCATGTCTCTTTGTGGCCAGTAATAGGTCTTTGGTACAAACCTAGAAGGTTTGGCCTTCCTCCAGTGACTATAGCACACTCCAGGGGGCCAATAATAATTGTCTTGTCGGCGCACCGTGCAAAGGTTCGTTTTGGAGGCCACTACATTTTACAAGAGAAACATACACACTGGACCCACTCAGGGCTTCCTGCCTGCCTCGGAGCCCCATGCCAGAACACCTTCCCTTAAGTATTCACTAAAAGTCTGAACTCGATATTTGTCATGTGTGAGTGGGTTCCTTCAATCTCTTCCAAGGTAGATTGAACCAAAGGGGACAAGACCAGATATGAATACTTAAGCTGTTTATTTTATAGCCAGTGAACATACCAAGCAATAGTTGTGCCTGCATCCATATAGTTGTACCAATGCAACTTGTCTTTTCATAATATTATCAAATAATTGCCCCATTTAAGAACATTTCTAAACACTCCCATGTATTCTAACCTTGCCTTTTTTTTTGTCGGGGAGTGCGTGGCGAAGATTTTTAGCTGTAAAAAGCTGGGTTAGGGTCAGTTAAGCGGTTAAAGTGTTAAAAATCAGAATACTGGGGCGTCATTCTCCGACCCCCCGCCCGGTCGGAGAATGGCCGTTGGCCGCCGTGAATCCCGCCCCCGCCCCCGCCGAAGTCTCCGGTACCGGAGATTGGGCGGGGGCGGGAATCGGGCCGCGCCGGTTGGCAGGACACCCGGCTCAATTCTCCGGCCTGGATGGGCCGAAGTCCCGCCCAGAAATTTCCTGTCCCGCCGGCGTAAATCAAAGCTGGTATTTACCGGCGGGACCAGGCGGCGTGGGCGGGCTCCGGGGTCCTGGGGCGCGGGGCGATCTGACCCCGGGGGGTACCCCCACGGTGCCCTGGCCCGCGATCGGGGCCCACCGATCCGCGGGCGGGCCTGTGCCGTGGGGGCACTCTTTCCCTTCCGCCTCCGCCACGGCCTCCACCATGGCGGAGGCGGAAGAGACTCTCCCCACTGCGCATACGCGGGAAACTGTCGGCGGGCTGATGCTCCCGCGATGGCGCTGCATTTCCGCGCCAGCTGGCGGGGCACCAAACGCCATTTCCGCCAGCTGGCGGGGCGGAAATCCCTCCGGCATCGGCCTAGCCCCTCAATGTTGGGGCTCGGCCCCCAAAGATGCGGAGCATTCCGCACCTTTGGGCCGGCGCGATGCCCGTCCGATTGGCGCCGTTTTTGGCGCCAGTCGGCGGACATCACGCCGTTGGGGGAGAAATTCGCCCCTGGTCTCAACTCACCTCCAAAATTTTGGATTTAATTATGGATGGCGGGATTTTTCTCAAACTCAGGCACGGCTCTCACAGTCAATGTCGTGAGCAACCAGCATGCACCTCACTTCACTCGCCCTTACGTTACGTGCGAATCACTTCAGCCATACTGGTAGGAAAAAAAGCTGCGTGGCTGGAAGTCAGCTGGAGTGTGGCAACACTGCACGTGGGCAGCGGTCAACAAAATGATTTGTTGGTCGCACTTGGAACCCTGATGGGGCTGTGTGCGGTCCCTGGGCCGTAAGCTGCCCCGCCTTGGAACTGGGGCATGGATGATCTGCTAGTGGTCTCAACTCCAGATTCCGCCTATCCCCAATAAATACAAACATACGAGTTTGGAGCAGAAGTAGCCCAAGAAAGTAAGCTGTCGTTGACTGAAGCCTCCAGGGCATTTATTTTGACGCCGCTGGAATATCAATCTGACCTTCACCCAGACCTATTCACAACACTCAGGCACAAAGGAAAACAGCCTGATTGTCAGCCTGTCACTCGGCTGAGTGATGCTGGTTCAAAAGCAGGACTGAACTGACTGAAAGAGTGTCAGGGCTGCATTTCACATCCTCTTCAGAATACTGACAGCAACAAAAAGAAAACCTACTGTATAGAATGTCAGCTGACAAAGTATCTCATCACTTTGAAAGCTGGGTTTTGCAATTGAGAACGTGCTTAAGTAACTATTCAATGTAAGCATGAGATTTCCCCTTGAACATCCAGCCGAGCGTTTTCTTTAATAAGCATCAATGATTTTGCACTCACAACATTGAAATGTGTCACAGAACAAATCACTGTCTCCATATATCACTGCCAATTCTCCTATCGTCCTTACCTTGTTATGTGTTACATCAGATGACAGCGCGATGCTCATTCTGTAATCAGCTAAGGATTGGTTTCCAGTATGGGCTCACTGTAAAAGGGCTGCAAAAAGATTTGAGAGTGGAGTGACTGTCTGACAGCAAGCTGTCCTTTAATGAGCTGAGAAAGTGCTGAACTGTTACCAATTGTCTCGATAGTTCACATCAGTCAGCTGACCTTCATATCAGTGAAACAGGAGGGTAAATCAGGAGTGAGACCTCAGTCCTGTTTACAAGATAATAAATGTGGAACAAAAGACGGAAACATTCTCTTTAATTTATCGATGAGATTGTGGGGGCAATTTTAATCTAGCACTCTACTGGGGCAGTGGGACCGGGTGCAATGCTGGTTTGCCAACCCACCTATTGAGAGTAATATTGGTGTAACATCAAACCCACGTTCCACCCAATTCTATGGGCTTCCAGCTGAGCAAGGCAGATACAATGTCCCTCAAGTTTCACTTCCAATCTGGGAATCTGATTTGGGGGCAGCACGGTAGCATTGTGGATAGCACAATTGCTTCAGAGCTCCAGGGTCCCAGGTTCGATTCCGGATTGGGTCACTGTCTGTGCGGAGTCTGCACATCCTCCCCGTGTGTGCGTGGGTTTCCTCCGGGTGCTCCGGTTTCCTCCCACAGTCCAAAGATGTGCAGGTTAGGTGGATTGGCCATGATAAATTGCCCTTAGTGTCCAAAATTGTCCTTAGTGTTGGGTGGGGTTACTGGGTTATGGGGATAGGGTGGAGGTGTTGACCTTGGGTAGGGTGCTTCTTCCAAGAGCCGGTGCAGACTCGATGGGCCGAATGGCCTCCTTCTGCACTGTAAATTCCAGGAAATCTATGAAATTGCCTAGCCTGCCTCCATTACCCAATGCTTTCATCTCACATTTCAACAGTTTGTCATAACAAACTTCTAAAAATCTAAACATGCATAAGCAGATCCAACTAATAGAAGTTGAGGTTAGATTCACTCATAGAGCACATAATGAGCACATGATGTGGCAGGGGAGACAATGGTAATGTCACAGGACTACTGATCCAGCAATCCACCTGGGGATATATCTGCTCTGGAAGCACCGGTTCCACATGGCGGAATTTAAATTCAGTTAATAAACCTGGAATCTAAAGCTAATCTCATTAACTCTCACCCAAATATCATGAAAGACTAAAAAGGAAAAAAAAAATGTTTCATGTGTCTTGATTAACTAGGGTGTGGAGATGTCGATGGGCCGAATGGCCTCCTTCTGCACTGTAAATTCTATGTATGTTAAGTCCAGCCTTGAATGATTGGTTAGAATTCCTGCTATCATATTCCGGTTGACTAGAAGATGAAAATAAATAAAATACAGATGGAGGGTGAGAAGGTAAAATCAAACACTAGTGTTTTGTGCTTAAACAAAGGAGATTACAATGGGATGAGAGAAGAACTAGCTAAGGTAGACTGGGAGCAAAGACTTTATGGTGAAACAGTTGAGAAACAGTGGAGAACCTTCCAAGTGATTTTTCACAGTGCTCAGCAAAGGTTTATACCAACAAAAAGGAAGGACGGTAGAAAGAGGGAAAATCGACCGTGGATATCTAAGGAAATAAGGGAGAGTATCAAATTGAAGGAAAAAGCATACAAAGTAGCAAAGACTAGTGGGAGACTAGAGGACTGGGAAATCTTTAGGGGGCAACAGAAAGCTACTAAAAAAGCTATAAAGAAGAATAAGATAGATTATGAGAGTAAACTTGCTCAGAATATAAAAACAGATAGTAAAAATTTCTACAAATATATAAAACAAAAAAGAGTGGCTAAGGTAAATATAGGTCCTTTAGAGGATGAGAAGGGAGATTTAATAATGGGAGATGAAGAAATGGCTGAGGAACTGAACAGGTTTTTGGGGTTGGTCTTCACAGTGGAAGACACAAATAACATGCCAGTGACTGATGGAAATGAGGCTATGACAGGTGAGGACCTTGAGAGGATTGTTATCACCAAGGAGGTAGTGATGGGCAAGCTAATGGGGCTAAAGGTAGACAAGTCTCCTGGCCCTGATGGAATGCATCCCAGAGTGCTAAAAGAGATGGCTAGGGAAATTGCAAATGCACTAGTGATAATTTACCAAAATTCACTAGACTCTGGGGTGGCCCCGGTGGATTGGAAATTAGCAAACGTGACACCACTGTTTGAAAAAGGAGGTCGGCAGAAAGCAGGTAATTATAGGCCAATGAGCTTAACTTCGGTAGTAGGGAGATGCTGGAATCTATCATCAAGGAAGAAATAGTGAGGCATCTGGATGGAAATTGTCTCATTGAGCAGACGCAGCATGGGTTCATAAAGGGCAGGTCATGCCTAACTAATTTAGTGGAATTTTGTGAGGACATTACCAGTGCGGTAGATAACGGGGAGCCAATGGATGTGGTATATCTGGATTTCCAGAAAGCCTTTGACAAGGTGCCACACAAAAGGTTGCTGCATAAGATAAAGATGCATGGCATTAAGAACATAAGAACATAAGAACTAGGAACAGGAGTAGGCCATCTGGCCCCTCGAGCCTGCTCCGCCATTCAATGAGATCATGGCTGACCTTTGTGGACTCAGCTCCACTCTCCGGCCCGTACACCATATCCCCGAATCCCTTTATTCTTTAGAAAGGCATCTATCTTTTTCTTAAAAACGTTTAAAGAAGGAGCCACAACTGTTTCACTGGGCAAGGAATTCCAGAGATTCACAACCCTTTGGGTGAAGAAGTTCCTCCTACACTCCGTCCTAAATCTACCTCCCCTAATTTTGAGGCTCTGCCCCCTAGTTCTGCTTTCCCCGACCAGTGGAAACAACCTGCCCGCATCTATCCTATCTATTCCCTTCATAATTTTATATGTCTCAATAAGATCCCCCAGCATCCTTCTAAACTCCAATGAGTACAGTCCCAGTCTACTCAACCTCTCGTCATAATCTAATCCCCTCAACTCTGGGATCAACCTAGTGAATCTCCTCTGCACTCCCTCCAGTACCAATATGTCCTTTCTCAGGTAAGGAGACCAAAACTGAACACAATACTCCAGATGCGGCCTCACCAACACCCTATACAATTGCAGCAAAACCTCACTAGTCTTGAACTCCATCCCTCTAGCAATGAAAGACAAAACTTGATTAGCCTTCTTAATCACCTGTTGCACCTGCACACCAACTTTTTGCGACTCGTGCACCAGCACACCCAGGTCCCTCTGCACAGCAGCATGTTTTAACATCTTACCGTTTAAATAATAATCCATTCTGCTGTTATTCCTCCCAAAATGGATAGCCTCACACTTGGCAACATTGAATTCCATCTGCCAGACCCTTGCCCATTCACCTAACCTATCCAAATCCTTCTGCAGACTTACGGTATCCTCTGCCCTTTTTGCTTTACCACTCATCTTAGTGTCGTCTGCAAACTTTGACACATTGCACTTGGTCCCCAACTCCAAATCGTCTATGTAAATTGTGAACAACTGCGGACCCAACACTGATCCTTGAGGGACCCCACTAGTTACAGGTTGCCAACCAGAGAAACATCCATTTATCCCCACTCTCTGCTTTCTGTTAGTTAACTAATCCTCTACCCATGCTACCACTTTACCCTCAATGCCATGCATCTTTAGTTTATGCAGCAACCTTTTGTGTGGCACCTTGTCAAAAGCTTTCTGGAAATCCAGATATACCACATCCAGTGGCTCCCCGTTATCCACTGCACTGGTAACGTCCTCAAAAAATTCTACCAAATTAGTCAGACACGACCCTTTGTGAACCCATGCTGCATCTGCCCAATGGGACAATTTCCCTCCAGGTGCCCCGCTATTTCCTCCTTAATGATAGATTCCAGCATTTTCCCTACAACCGAAGTTAAGCTTACCGGCCTATAATTACCCGCTTTCTGCCAACCTCCTTTTTTAAACAGTGGTGTCATGTTTGCTACTTTCCAATCCTCTGGGACCACCCCAGAGTCTAGTGAATTTTGATAAATTATCACTAGTGCGTTTACAATTTCCCTAGCCATCTCTTTTAACACTCTGGGATGCATCCCATCAAGGCCAGGAGACATGTCTACCTTTAGCCCCATTAGCTTGCCCAATACTGCCTCCTTAGTGATTACAATCATCTCAAGGTCCTCACCTATCATATCCTTATTTCCATCAGTCACTGGCATGTTATTTGTGTCCTCCACTGTGAAGGCTGACCCAAAAAACCTGTTCAGCTCCTCAGCCATTTCCCCGTCTCCTATTATTAAATCTCCCTTCTCATCTTCCAAAGGACCAATATTTACCTTAGCCACTCTTTTTTGTCTTATATATTTGTAGACGCTTTTACTATCTGCTTTTATGTTCTGAGCCAGTTTACTTTCATAGTCTATCTTACTCTTCTTTACGGCTTTTTTAGTAGCTTTCTGTTGTCCTCTAAGGGCTTCCCAGTCACCTAGTCTCCCACTAATTTTTGCCACTTTGTATGTTTTTTCCTTCAATTTGATACTCTCCCTCACCTCCTTAGATATCTGCGGTCGATTTTTCCCCTTTCTACCGTCTTTCTTTTTTGTCGGAATGAACCTTTTCTGAACACTGTGAAAGATCGCTCGGAAGGTTCTCCACTGTTCCTCAACTGCTTCACCATGACGTCTTTGCTCCCAGTCTACCTTAGCTAGTTCTTCTCTCATCCCATTGTAATCGCCTTTGTTTAAGAACAAAACACTAGTGTTTGATTTTACCTTGTCATCCTCCAACTGTATTTTAAATTCCACCATATTGTGGTCGCTCCTTCCAAGAGGATCTCGAACTATGAGATCATTAATCAATCCTGCCTCATTCCACAGGACCAGATCTAGGACTGCTTGTTCCCTTGTAGGTTCCATTACATACTGTTCCAGGAAATTATCCCGGGCACATTCTATAAACGCCTCCTCAAGGCTGCCTTTACCAACCTGGTTAAACCAATCGATATGCAGATTAAAATCTCCCATGATAATCGCTGTACCATTTCTACATGCATCCGTTATTTCTTTGCTTATTGCTTATTAAGGGTAAAGTAGTAGCATGGATAGAGGATTGGTTAATTAATAGAAAGCAAAGAGTGGGGATTAATGGGTGTTTCTCTGGTTGGCAATCAGTAGCTAGTGGTGTCCCTCAGGGATCAGTGTTGGGCCCACAACTGTTCACAATTTACATAGATGATTAGGAGTTGGGGACCAAGGGCAATGTGTCCAAGTTTGCAGACAACACTAAGAGAAGTGGTGAAGCAAAAAGTGCAGAGGATACTGGAAGTCTGCAGAGGGATTTGGATAGGCTAAGTGAGTGGGCTAGGGTCTGGCAGATGGAATACAATGTTGACAAATGTGAGGTTATCCATTTTGGTAGGAATAATAGCAAAAGGGATTATTATTTAAATGATAAAATATTAAAACATGCTGCTGTGCAGAGAGACCTAGGTGTGCTAGTGCATGAGTCGCAAAAAGTTGGTTTACAGGTGCAACAGGTGATTAAGAAGGCAAATGGAATTTTGTCCTTCATTGCTAGAGGGATGGAGTTTAAGACTAGAGGTTAAGACTGGAGGTTATGCTGCAATTGTATAAGGTGTTCGTGAGGCCACACCTGGAGTATTGTGTTCAGTTTTGGTCGTCTTACTTGAGAAAGGACGTACTGGCACTGGAGGGTGTGCAGAGGAGATTTACTAGGTTAATCCCAGAGTTGAAGGGATTGGATTACGAGGAGAGGTTGAGTAGACTGGGACTATACTCGTTGGAATTTAGAAGGATGAGGGGGGATCTTATAGAAACATATAAGATTATGAAGGGAATAGATAGGATAGATGGGGGCAGGTTGTTTCCACTGGCGGGTGAAAGCAGAACTAGGGGGCATAGCCTCAAAATAAGGGGAAGTAGATTTAGGACTGAGTTTAGGAGGAACTTCTTCACCCAAAGGGTTGCGAATCTATGGAATTCCTTGCCCAGTGAAGCAGTAGAGGCTCCTTCATGAAATGTTTTTAAGATAAAGATAGATAGTTTTTTGAAGAATAAAGAGATTAAGGGTTATGGTGTTCGGGCCGGAAAGTGGAGCTGAGTCCACAAAAGATCAGCCATGATCTCATTGAATGGTGGAGCAGGCACGAGGGGCCAGATGGCCTACTCCTGCTTCTAGTTCTTATGTTCTTGTGAATGTGGCCAGGTGCCAGCAGATTTCCCCAAAGTTTTATTTGATCAAGGCTGTGCCATTCAAATCAGCAAGGACTCCACATCCCCAGCGTGTCTCCATTTGCCTCCACCCACCAGGCTCACATGGCCCTCTTCCCGTCCCCAATATCTCCTATCCCCACTGCCCCCGCCCCCCCACCACCACTTTGCACGGTAAAAACAAAGGCCGGTGGTTCTACAATCCAGAATTACTTTTCAGTTTCAATCATGGGTTTCTGAGGTAACATCTCTCATTGATTCCACTTCAACTGCTTTCTGAACTCTTGAAGGCGGAGAGCCTCAATGCCCTGCTTGCCCCTGCACTTGGCTTCAGCTTCCCCTTGACTGACACCCATCCATCACCTTAAACATTTATTACCCCCACCACTGATGCACAAGCGGCTGCAGTTTGTACCAACTGCAGTAACTCACCAAGCCTCCTTCGACAACACCTTTCAATCCCATGGCCTCTACCGTCCAGCAGGACAAGGGCAGAAAACACCTGCAGACAACATCACCTCTAAGTTCCCCTCCATTCTCACTTGGAAACAGATTGCCATTTCATTGTTGCTTGATTAAAAACCCTCAAACTCCCTCGAGACTGCAAAAGGAGCACACCTGCACCACACAAGCTGTAATGGTTCAAGAAGGCAGTTTGCCAACTTCTCACGGACAATCAGAGATGAACGACAAATGCCAGCCGAGCCCGCAATGCCCACACCCCGTGGATGATAACATTTAAAACAATTCTGACAGTGCTATTTAACTGATATAGGCAGCTGGTCTGACAAGCCTTGACACAGGAAACATTTAACTGCTACATTTAACAAATCTTTTCCTGGTCAATCATACTGCAAAAAACAATTTCTTTATCAATTATATTGTTCAATGTTTTAAAAGTGTGTTGGAACAAAAATAGTCTATCCATGGAGTTTGTGCTATAGATATATTCTGGGCTTCAAGGACTTCATGATTTCTCGGTGTTGATCTTAGATTGTACTCTATGTAAATGTAAAGGTTTTGTCATGTGAGAGTACCTTTAAGAAATGGGTGTTTATAAATGTGTGTGTATATAAATATCTGTAGTGAGAGTACCTTTAAGAAATGGGTGTTTACTACTGCAGTGATGTCAGTGACTGGGTGGAACTGCGCTGTCTGTCAGCTTTTTACTTTCGATTTTGAGCAGGCTGCAGGGTGTGTTTTAGTTTCGTTTTCAGTGTTGGAGCTGAAGCCAGACCAAGCAGGTGTACTGCTGTTCTCTCTGCCATCAAAAGACTATCTCTTGATCATTTGGTGAATTCAGAATTATAAATGTTTTCAGTAGTGACTTTAACCTGATGTGCTTCTGATAAAGGTTTTGTTTTTAAGTCGTATGGATGTTAAAAAGGAAAGCTTAAAGGTTTACTTAGTGTTGTATTCTTTGGGGGTTGTATTTGAATTAATGGTTGCTAAGATGTTCACTGTTTGTTTTAAAAAGGTTAATTTGAGTTCATAGAATAAACATTGTGTTGCTTTAAAAAAATACTTTTCCATTTCTGCTGTACCACACCTGCAGAGTGGGCTGTGTGCTCCCCATACCACAATCTATTAAAAGTTGTGGGTCAGGTGGACTCCATGATACACTTTGGAGTTCTCTAAAGCCTGACCCAGGTAACAGTTAACTAGCAGTGTCAATAACCTCACCAAGTGCTGTGCATCAGCTCACAGTACCTATCAGTACCATGAGGTGCAAGAGAGGATGGAATCAACCTAAAAGCATTTGGGACAAAATATATCAATATACATATTATATATATATAAATATATATATGTGCATATGTAATATATATATGTGTGTATGCACAGAAATACCACTCCACTATTTGTGTTGTGGACAATAATGGGTGCTGCAGCAAGAATCTTGATCCCTATGCCAGGCCACGGCTGTCTGTGGGCACATCCTTCAGCAACGAGGCACGATACAGGCCACTGACTACTGCTGTCACGCTTGCCCTGAATTCTGATTACGTTTCTCTGCCACGCGCCATTTAACTAACAGGAGCAGATTCCGCAGATTGATGACAGTGGGAAGTCCTGCGCCGCCGGGTTAGTTTGAGCCACAAGGCGGACTCGGAAATATATCACCGTCCCTTCACCGTCGCTGGGTCGAATTGCCGGCACAGCCTGCCTCACAGCACCAGCCGGGCGGACCCACATAGCGCAGGCTGCGGCCGTTCAAGAAGGCAGCTCACCACACGACCTTCTCAAGGTCACTGAGGGATCAGCAACTAACACTGGTCTTCTGTCAGCAACACCCACATTCCGTTAAAACAATTTGAAAAAAAGATATATCATCTGGGCAGACAAATTCAATTGTCATTCCTGAACGATGGGCTGATATCATCAACATATTTGTTTTCAGTCTTGTGGCACATTGAGCAATTGGTGCTGTCAGCGGCCGGGGAGTTCCAGTGCTTCAGGAATTCCCAGAGTAATGGGTTCTCCCGTATGAAAGAAATTCATGCATAAAACATGTCTCGTGCGGCTCTGTGGACGATAAGGATTTTTCAAGGAGTGAAAAAGTACAAGAACTGCATCTCTGATAAACTATTCAAAATGATTATTTTCCCCAGAGACCTGACTTCTCACCGCTTAAAAAAAGGTCACCTTTGTAAAATAAACATTTGATTTACACTTGAAAAGAAATCTGTTCCATTCTTATGAGTTTTTCATTCGCGGTTTGATGACTGCTGCTCACCCCCCACACCCACCCCAACCCCTCCACCACCAGCCCACTGCTTCAGCTCTTGTTTAATTATCTGGAGGAAGCCCGCAAGTTCGAGCTCCTACATTCCCAGGTTCTGGCGCAGAGTGTTCTGAGGCACAGGTGAAACCACCCAATTCATACAAGGTGACAGCTTCCATTCAGGGGCACTTGGCAAGCAATTCGGCCAGGGAAGAACCATCTACAAGGCTGGTCCAGTCTCCACTCTCGGCTGAGGTATCCGGCCACCAGTCACATGTGCGAAACCCTGGGCCGTATTCTCTCCCCGCTCCTCCAGAAGTTGAAGGTCATGGGAGCCAATTGAAAAGCCAACCCAGCTGAGATCATCTGAATCAGCATGAATCACGGCAGCACAGCGGTTAGCACTGCTGTCTCACGGCGCCAGGGACTAGGGTTTGATTCTAACATTGGGTAACTGTCTCTGTGGAGTTTGCACATTCTCCCTGATCCTCCGTGGCTTTCTCCACGTGCTCCAGTTTCCTCCTGCAAGTGTGGCGGCTAGGTGGACTGGGCATGTCAGATTGCCCCTTCGTGTCCAAAGGTTAGGGTGGGTTACGGGGATAAGGTGGGAGAGTGGGCATAGGTGCGGTGCTCTTTTGGAGGGTCGGTGCAGACTTGATGGCCCAAATGGCCTCCTTCTGCACTGTAGGGATTCTACGTGGGGTCCAAAACTTGGGCTCCTAACCTGTGTGGCTCAAATCTGAGCCAAACTAAACTAATTGACAATCTAGTTATGCAAGACGTCTTGGGGACGATTCCTGAGATGGCAGGAAGGACTAGACAGAGTAGATGTAGGAAGGAAGTTCCCGATGGTGGGGGTGTCCAGAACCAGGGGTCATAGTCTAAGGATACGGGGTAAATCTTTTAGGACAGAGTTGAGCAGAACTTTCTTCATTCAGGAAGTGGTAGGCCTGTGGAATTCGCTACCTAAAGAAGCAGTGGAGGCCAAAACATTTGGGGTGAATTCTCTGCCTCCCCAACCGCATGTTCCTTGGCAGCGTGTTTTCTCTGTTCCCGCCACCGGCCAATGGGATTTACCATTGTAGCCATCCCACGCAGCTGGGAAACCCGCGGGTGGGGGTGCGTTGCCGGGGGAATGGAGAATCCCGTGGGCGGAGAACCCAACCTTTTTTTCAAAGGGTTCGATATAGCTCTTGCGGCTGAAGGGATCAATGGTTATGAGGGGGTGGAGGGGGGGGGGGGGGGAGCTGAAACTGGTTACTGAGTTGGGTGATCAGCCATGATCACATTGAATGGCGGAGGAGGCATGATTGGCCCAATGGCCTCCTCCTGCTCCTATTTTTTATGTTTCTCTGTTTCTATGCTACCTGAGCCTTCAACAGTGTTAGAGGCATAGGAATAAGAATAGGCTATTCATCACATCAGAACTGCTCTGCCATTCCTCCGTACCCTGGATAATCTGGACGTCAACTCCAGTTGCCAGCACTTGTACCCTGTCCCTTGATAACCTTGCTGCAAGAACAAAAGGGCATTCGTATAGCACTGATAACATCCCTGATAACATGTCCCAGGGCACTGAAACTCTCAATTTTAAAAATGGCAATTGCTTCTCAGCATCCACAGACTTCGCTCCATGGATCTGGGAGGTGTCAACACCTTCAAGTATTTGGGTCCAAGTGGCATGATGACCATCATGCAAATTAGATAGAAGTGGGTGGGAAAATAAAGGAAGGTTGGAAATGTGGTGGTAGTTTGCAAAGTAGTTTGGAGTGACAGAAGGCCAGAGCGGTCAATCAAGTGATTTTTGGGGGCTCAGGTGTTTCAACAAATTAATAGACGTCTGAGCTCTCAGCCATTCCTCATTATGTATTCTTGGTTGAGTGCCCAGACCGCCATGGGACTGTTGAAACACCTGAGCCCCAGGGAAAACATTGTTTGATTGACAGCTTGGGCACTTTATTTATACAGGATAAAGAGGTTTCAAGTGCTTGCAGTTTCGGCTATTACTACTTTAAATGGTCTGGTTGACTGATATTTATTGGGCTGTAATAAAATGAGTTTTTTTTTAAGAAAGTGGGAAGCTATCAATGATATTTTATTTTTAAAGTGTTTTTTTTTTGCAAATTCTGACGGTACTATATCATGAATTGCTTCTATAAATGTATAGTGGGTGAATGGGCATAGAAGTGCCACAGTTTGGCATGGCAGGCAAGAGGGTTCATGGATGAGCACATGAGGCATGAGATGGAATGGATGGGATGTGGGGGTGGTATCTGTGTTGAGGGGTGAGGGCTGAAGGGTCTTTCTGTCTCCATTGCAACTGGGGCAAGATCTCACAGGACTGAGGAGGGCCTTTCAAACAGCCCACTCCTGCACCCAGCAGCCTCAGTAGCTGGCTCCGAACTTTGACGCAGGTTGGACGGCCCAACTGGAGACCATCCCCTTCCCCTCCATGCACCCAACAACAATGATAATCCTGATCTTGCGGATACTTCCATCCCAAGATGGGGAGGGGGGGCTGAGCCGGGTATTTTCCCAACTCCCACTACCCACCTCAATGAAGAAAGTACATCCAGTTTATGCACATGGAAAGCATAAAAGACCATTACACTCTGACCCAAGGTTTGTTGAAACTATCTTGAGGCAAGAACATTTCTTGAGCACACATAATCAATATTAATTTTAAAAGCAAAGCGTCTCCTGGACATCACAATAAAGCAAGAGTTTTCAATCTCTGTCATGTAATAGCTGTGTTAGTTAAGAATCACACAACTATGATGGAGCCAGTCATCTGACACATAGCAGAAATCAATAAGGGATTTGAATCAGTATTCACAATGGGTTTGAACATGAAGGTCAAAACTAGAAACACAAGAGGAGGGGCAGGCATGAATTACTTTTAGAAAATGTCAGTTCTATCCAAGCGTTGTGTTAGATTCAGTATGTCCTGACATATTAATTAATACTCTTTGTATTATATCAATTTGTTCCACTTAACGCTAAGCAATAGATCATCAGCGGGGTTCAGAGACTTTGGGCAGCATTCTCCGTTTCTGAGACTAAGGGCTGGATTCACCGTCTTTCAGGCTAAGTGTCGATGCCGGCATGGGAACTGTGGCGTTTTACGATGCCCAAATCGCCGCCGGGCCCTCACCGATCCTGCGACCGGTGAGGGGCCCGCAGCCACACTGAGTAAAACTCCCGGCTCCCACGATATAAATGGCTGGAGAATGGCTGGATCCGTGGCCGCGCATGCGCACGGCGTCAACCTGCAGCGGTCGCGCCGTAAAATATTGCGCCAGCCATGCGCGGACCCGACCTGCCAAATAGTGCCCCCTTGGCCACCACCCACCAATCCCTCAGCCCTCGCGGAAGCCGCCCTCCCCCGGCCTGCGGCACGGCTCCCTGCTGGTTCTGGCACTGCTGGACACAGTCCGCAGCCGCCATGCCAGGTTCCCGACCGCTGAGATCACACCCACCCCCCGTGCGGTCGGGAACTCAGCCCATCGGGGGCAGAGCATTGGGGGAGGGCCTTCAGGTGATGCACCAATGCCGATCCAATGGCGTGTGGCGTGTGACGCGATGACGCCCCCTGGTCATTGATCTTTCCACCAAGGGGGAAGGTTTCTTCCTGTATACTCTATCTTTGCCCCTCATAATTTTATACATCTCAATCATGTCCCCCCTCAATCTCCTCGGCTCCAAGGAAAACAATCGCAGTCTGTCCAATTTATCTTTGTAACTAAAACTCTCCAGCCCCGGCTACATCCTAGTAAATCTCCCCTGCACCCTTTCATGTGCTATTACATCCCTCCTATAATGTGGATTCCAGAACTGCCCACAATACTCTCGCTGTGGCATAACCAACAGTTTATACAACTCCAGCATAACTTCCCTGCCCTTAAACTCCATGGGCGGGATTCTCCGGCCCTCCGCCGGGTCGGAGAATTCCCAGGGGCGAAATGAGTCCCGCCCTGCCGCTCCGACGCCGGCTGCCATATTCTCTGGCGCCGGTTTTCGGGCGGGGGCGGGCATCAAGCCGCACCCGTCGGGGGCCGTTGGCAGCGGCCCCCTGGCAATTCTCCGTGTCCGATGGGCCGAGCGGCCGTCCGTTTCTGGCCAGTCCCGCCGGCGTGAAATGGACATGGTCCCACACGGCGTGACCTGGCAGGTAAGTTGGCTGATGCGGTCCTCAGGGGGGCACAGGGGGATCCGACCCCCTGGGGGGGGGCCTCCATGGTGGCTGGCCCACCATCAGGGCCCACCGATCTGCGGGCGGGCCTGTGCCGTGGGGGCACTTCTTCCTTCCGCGCCGGCCCCTGTAGGGCTCTGCCATGGCCGGCGCGGAGAAGACACCCCCCTGCGCATGCGCTGAACCACGCTGGCGGTTCTGTGCATGCGCTAACTCGCGCAGTCCCTTCGGTGCCAGCTGGCACGGCGCCAACCCCTCTGGCACCGGCCTAGCCCCTAGGAGTGCGGAGAATTCCGCTACTTCTGGTTGGCCCGATGCCGGAGTGGTTCGCGCCGTTTTTTACGCCGGCTTCGGGCCATCGCGACAATTCGGGAGAATCCTGCCTCATGTCTTGGCTAAGAAAGGCAAGTATACCATATGCCTTCTTAACCACTGTATCAACTTGCTCTGCTACCTTAAGGGACCGGTGTACATGCACACTGATCCAGGGTCCTACCGTTTATCATGTATTCCCCTGGTTTGTTTGCCCTGCCCAAGTCACTTCCCTCACACGTATCCAGATTGTATTCCATTTGCCTCTGATCAGCCCATTTGACCATCCCGTCTATATCCTCCTGTAATAGAAGGCTATCCTCCTCACTATTTACAGCCCACCAATTTTCGTATCATCGGGTTGGTACGGACTCGACGGGCCGATTGGCCTCCTTCCGCACTATAGGGATTCTACGGATTTTTCAGGAAGGCAACTACAACGTTAAGTGTGGACTTTGTGCTTGTGTCTGAGATTCTTCTGTTTCCTATTTCAATGGAGATGTGAATCAGTTTATTTTAGTCACTTTAAGACCTCCAAAAGAATAGGCAAAAAAGAATGTGTTAAGTGTCTGCAGAAAAGTATTCACAGAATATTTCCAAGACTAATCTGATGATAATCAACTGAGGGATGGATGTTTTTTAAGTGCTTTAAAATCACAGCCCTGGCCACATTAACTCTGACATTTGCTTTTATGCTGACACAAACCCCCCCAGGTAAACTGCCATCATCCCTCTCATTAATGCCGTAACCAAATTATATGCTATTTTCAGTGAGGTTGCAGGAGTTAATCAAATATTTATGCCGCTATTTCACTTTCAGCCAATCCATTTTCCTGAGCTATTAATGTGTCACTGTCATCTAAATGCATAGCCCGATATTCCTGCCACCATTTAATTACCAATCAAAATGCAATGCCGCAGCAAATTAGCCTTGAATCCCATCGCCGTGTTGTGCCAAAGTTCTGACCTCATGTTTTACGGTGTGTGCCCCTTGCCCACAACCGATGGCAAAGCCGATGCTTCCTGCCACCAGCTGTCACTGCTCACTGTTTTTTGCCGAGCTCGGATCTGTATTTACAGACTATCACTCAAGACCGGAGCCTTGCAGCGGACTTTGCAGTGCATTTCTGCTGGGCTGCAAAATGCTGATAGTCTCATTAATGCAGCTGTAGACTATAAGGTGGCAGATAGAAAATTGCTGGAGAAATGAAACCGTGGAAAGCCTGTAACTCACTCATAATATTATGACAGAGACAAATGGAGCAGCAATGGAGAGGAATTCGACCCGAGGCTGAGAAGATACTGGATGCCAGGCAGTGGAAAGGACAGAGCAACTCTCCAGCATCTCTGTATTGCGCACAGCATTTAGACTGGTACTCGCCCTAATGTACTACTGGGCAGGGCAGCCCAGAACCCAGAGGGCAGGGGACAAACATGAGTGTGACATTATAAGAAATGTTCAGAAGACAAAGAGTTAATGTCATATCATAATTAACCACTAGATGGAGCTAGATACAGAACTATATAAAGCAGTGACTCACAGACTTCTGGGAGAGAGCTCGAGAGGAGAGCTGGAGAGAGCAGTGATAGAGAGTTCAGTACAGTTATAGATAGAGTGTTGAGACTAGTGTAGCTGAGCGTAGATTATAGATTAGATTATTGTTTACTATAGGAGTAAGTGGTCAAGCTTAATTAAATAGTGTAAATAAATGTTAGCTTAGTTTATGAACTTAGGTCTTTGTGAACACTACAACATCTATCCTGAGAACAAGAATCACCAAGAACATCACAATGAGAGTGGTACCTTTAAGATGTGAGCATTGTGCAGTCATGCGGCCATCTTAAAGTGGCTGTGCATTGCAATAAACGGGTCACACACAGCAAGAGGGAATTTGAGGGAACATTGATACCTAGGGAGTGCTGCACTGTCAGAATGGGTGCTTTTCAAATGAAATGTCGAGGCACTGCCTGCCCTCTCGGCTGGATGCAAAAGAATCCATGGCACTGACTGTTTCACAGAAGAGCAGGGAGATTCACCTCAGTGTCCGAGCCACTGTTAATCCCTCAATCAAAACCACAAAAACATTGCTGTTGTTGGGAGCTTGCTGTGTACAAACTGGTTACCACTTTTCCCAAATTGTCACAGTGGCTGCACTTCAAATGTGCTTCATTGGCTGTAAAGCACTTTGGGAGGTCCTGAGATCACGAACGATCAAAACAAATTTAGAAACTTGTGGCTTGAGGCAATCTGCAGTAAAGATGTCAGCGAGCGATGAGACCTCTTCCTCGTGGGCAGTAAGTAATAAGCAATTTGTTAGCTTGTTTCCAAATAATAAGCACCTCACAATCATTGTGCTGAGAACCACTGCTTCCAGGAGCTCAGCGAGAGGTCTCACAGGCGTCACCGTGCTGGTTATGCGTGTGAGAGATTGAACACACAGAAACGACTATTCCAGCAGAGATTCTCTGAAGAGAATCGTGAGGCAGTCAGACATCAAGGGCGGGATTCTCCGTTCCAGCAGCAGAGTGTTGACAGTATCGGAAACGCCGGGGCGTTTTACGACGGCGTCACCTGGCCGCTAGGAGCAGCGATACTGTGCCGCACCAGGGGGCCAGCAAGGCACTGGAGCACTTTACACGGCTCCAACTGCCGATACGGGTGCCAGCATAGGCGGCACCGATCTGCGCATGTGTGCCACGAGCGGTGCGGGTCCGCGCATGTGTGCCACGGGCGGCGCGATCCGTGCATGTGCATGGGTTGCCTTTTCCGCACCGGCCCCTGGGCAACAGGGGCCCGGCGCGGAGGAACATAGGCCCCCCCCTCCCCGGGATTAGCCCGCCGGTCGGTAGGCCCCGATCGCGGGCCTGGCCACCGTGGCGCCCCCCCCCCCCCCCCCCCCCCCCCCCCGAGTCGAATCCCCCCCACCTCCACACCAGGACGGCCCCCACAGCATGAACGCCGAGGTCCCGCCGGGTTGGACCACACGCGAACGACGCCGGTGGGACTCGGCCGAACTCGGCAGGCGCTCGGCCTGTCGGGCAGGAAGAATCGCCGGGGAGGCCGCGTTGAGTGGCCTCCGACCGGCGCCGTGGCAACCACGCCGGCGCTATTGGCGCTGATTCTCCTGTTGCTGGAGAATTAGCGGACTGGCGTCAGTGCGGCGTTGCGTGATTCGCGCCCTCCCCGGCGATTCTCCGACCCGGCGCGGGGGTCAGAGAATCCCGCCACCAATGACTGCGAGAAGGTTGAAGCGGAGGAGAGACTATCTGAAATAATCTCATTTAAGTCCAGTAATGCTGCTCACCTCTTGGGACTAGCATGGAGTATACTTTGCCTTCCTATGAGATGGCAGTGTAGTAGTGTCACTGAACTAGTAATCCTACAGCCCAGACTGTTGCTCAGAAAACATAGGACCTTAGAAAAGTTATGGTGCAGAAAGAGGCCATTCAACTTATCAGGGGTGCTTTTGCGCCCGCATCCACCATCAGCGAGAATGGCGATGTGTGTGTAAAATCTCATGACAATTGGGAAACGAGATTCTCGCCGGCAAGATCTTGATTCTGCATTTTCCATGCCCCTCACCGGTTGACCTAATGAGGATCACGCCCACAAAGGGCAAAAACTTCAGGCTGGATTCTCCGATTTGGAGACTATGTCCCCATGCCGGCATGAAAATGAAAATGGCCAGGAAAACTGGTGCAAAATGGCCACTCATTTTGCTGGGGGCTAGCACCCGGTTCTAGCTGCCGATACGCCCCTGAGAATTGCC
The DNA here is from genome assembly GCF_047496885.1 of Scyliorhinus torazame. Taxonomy (NCBI): domain Eukaryota; kingdom Metazoa; phylum Chordata; class Chondrichthyes; order Carcharhiniformes; family Scyliorhinidae; genus Scyliorhinus; species Scyliorhinus torazame. Next base: position 23,604,219 of record NC_092709.1, on the reverse strand, counting down.
GGGTCCAAGGCCGCGCATGTGCAAGGTGGTGGCCGGAAGCGGCCGTGCTGTGCTTCATGGCGTACACAGCCCACGGACCTTCCCGCAAAATGGTCCCAGACTTCGGCCGGCTCGCATGCCCTTTACCCCCCTCACCACAGTGCCCCCAGCCCAGAATAATGCCCTCCCCTGCCCGCGGATCGGTCCTCCTCCAACTGAGGTGGAGCTGGACTGAGTCCGCCGCAGCCGCCACGCTGAGTTCTCGACGGGTGAGACCATGAGAGACCCACGCCGTCGGGAACTCGGCCGGTCGGGGGCGGAGCATCGAGGGGTGGGCCTCAGCCAATGTCCTGGGGCCGTCGATACGGCACGCGGTGTACTCTGCAAGTATGCCGCTTTTAGGGGGTGCAGCATCATGAAAGCGGCACCACCCCCGATCTCGGCGTCATCAGGGATTTTCCACCCTGTCGTTGAACATCAGGGATTTTCCGCCCTGTCGTTGAACATCAGGGATTTTCCACCCTGTCGCTGAACATCAGGGATTTTCCACCCTGTCGCTGAACACGATTTTGCCATCGGGGATCGGAGAATCCAGCCCCTCATTTTAATACAATGACACACATTTTATTTGATTGGGGAGGCTGTGGCGGAGTGGTATTGTTGCTGGTCTAGTAATCCAGAAACCCAGAGTAATGCTTTGGGAACCTAGCTTCAAATTCCACCATGGCAGATGGTGAAATTTCAATTCAATTTAAAAAAAGAAAGCTGGAATTAAAAGTGTAATGATGACCATGAAACCACTGTCGATTGTCATAAAAGAAAAACATCTGGTTCACTAATGTGAAGTAAGTCAGTCATCCTTATCTGATCAGGCCTACATGTGACTCGAGATCCACAACAATGTGGTTGACTCTTAAGATGGAAGTATGGGCAACAAATGCTGGCCCAGCTACATCCCGTGAACAAATTTTTAAAAACTTCATTCCCGAGCCGCCCTCACACACGCTAACCCCCTCACTGAATATCCAACCTTTGCCAGGGGGCAGTATCAGCGGCGTACCACAGAACCATAACAGTATTAAACTGCCGACGAGGATGTTCTTCCAGTGAAAAATCAAACGATCAGCAGCAAAAACCAGCCTAACCTCGAGTCGAAGATAGATTTTTGAGAGACCACTCCACCATCCATAAACGTGTGGTTAAACTGGCTGTCAGGAATGGGGGGGGGGGGGGCGGGCATCTCCGTAGCCCGATGCTGAAACTGGGATCGGCGATCGTGTGGAGAATGGCTTCCAATGCCGGAATCGGTGCAGGCGCCGGTTTGACGTCGGTTGGCGATGCAACGCCACCTCCAAATCAGCATCATCGGGACACGTGCCACGCGCAGTCACAATGCCTTTGGCGCGTCATCAGCCGGCCCACCCCGCGATGCTCCGTCTCTGATGGGCCGAGTTCTCGACGGCGCAGGCCATGTGTGGTCTGTAGCCATGTAAAATGGCTGCGTTCCGATTAATCTGGCCAAAACCCAGTTTAAAACGGCTAACCCGAAAGACTGCTGGGAAAAGCAGCCAAGAAGACACAAGCAGGCAGCTGCAGACAGTATTGCATATTCGGCTCTGGGAAGTTAGCCCAGATCGATACTCAGGGCTATCAACAGCCCATCAACCCAGATATTTGCAGTTACATTCAGGACTGTTTGCAGCCCATCTATTCAGACATCCACAGTTAAATCGGCTATCCCCGGGAACAATTGCAACATATTAGCAATTGAATACCGGGCCAGACCTGTCAGCGCCTGCAGTGGCCGAAACAAAGACAGGTGAACAACCACCCCCCGATCGAGGAATCGCCTCACCATTGGACACATCGACCCCAGTGATTGGGGACAGATGCAATCACTTGGGACTCAGGGTCAAGGGCCGCCCCGGGAGGCGGGAAGCCCCTGGGCCCTATAAAAGTGAGGGGCCAAGTTCAGATCTCTCTCTCTCCTCTTTGCCTGCTCGAGACCTTCGCAAGAACAGCAACTGGCAACTGTAAGTTTGAATCCAGCGATCGCTATCCGGTAGAGACACCTAGCCACCGACCTGTAGCAGCCTTTTGAATCCCACGGGCCAGATGTGATTGGACAAGCCATTCGTTTCCCTGACCTGGTGGGCTCTTCCTAAGTTAAGTATTGGCCAGTAGTGATAGGTTTATTATATAGAAAGTAGTATTAGGGTATTAATATTGCTTGTTGTATATAATAAATGACCGTTGTTTTAATCCTTACTAAGCGGTGTGCTGTATTATTAATCATAACCTGAACTTGAACCACGTGGCGGTATCATAAAGATACCTGGTGACTCGTGAGCGTAAAGGTGACGTAATCAGAGCCAATAGACTAAGGCTAAAAAGAGCAACAGGTCCCAGCAGTCGGGACCCAGCAGTGTCCAGCACCGCTGGCTGGGGGGCATCTGCTAGGGCTGGGGTGAGTGGTGGATGTGGCCGGGGGGGCGGGCTGCCGGGTGGGGGTTGTGGGTACGCGGTCCGGCATGGCCAGCGCCATGTTTCCCGGCATGACCGGTGGGGGCATAAGTGTGCGCGGCTGCAGCTTGTCATCCCTGCGCATGCGCGACCCGGGACCCGACGATTCTCCAGCCGTTCTCCGCGCGATCCACGGGTGTTCCAATTGGTGCCAGTGTTAGGTTCCGGAATCAGTGAGGGATGCGTGCCAATTTCCCCATCGCGGAACACAGCGGATTCTCCGTTGGCACCGGCCCTTACCCTCAGAAACGGAGAATCTAACCCGTGGTTTTTACCTTGCTAAGAGTGTATGTTAATTTTAGAAGAGAAGTAAAGGACTCAGGACCGTTCTTAAACTTTTTCGACACAACTGCAACCCATGACGCGACTTGGAGAGTCAGGAGCAGGATAAAGAGAAAGACGTTTAGGCCGGAGAGTCAACTGTTGTGCCAGTCAATTTGAACTCTCAGTGGGCTCAGAAAGGAAAACGAAAATCTTCCAGAAAAGGGAAAGCCAGGATATAAGGCTGTAAAAAAATGAGTTATTTATCGAGCTGGGTAGTTTGCAATAGCCACCTAGATTAGGCAGAATTATAGTTGAAATTTTTTTGTTTTTTGTTGGCGTTGCAAAAAAAAGAATTCTTAAAGCCACAGTCCAACCAAGGAAATAACACTTTTGAAAGAAACAATAAAAGAAATAATACAAATTACATTGGAAGATAAATAAATTAGAGGGGAGAAAATGTTAAAGGAAATACTACAACTCAAGAACAGGTAACTGTGGTGCCAGGGAATGCTATGGAACCATTCGAGGAGAATGTGGAATCTTGGAGTTGCTGCGAAGAGAGTTTCCAGTACTACCTTGCTGCAAACAGGGTACCGGACTAAATTATAGTAGTAACTATAATTAGGATCTAGTAGGACAGAAAGCCCTTCACCCTATTACAAAGTCTTTTCCCTCCTGATATGCCTGGTATAATAACTTATGAGGAATTAATAAACACTCTTGAAGAACACTTCTCACACAAACCATTAATCATAGCAGAAAGATTCAGATTTCATCGGCAGGCAGCTTGTAATGGTTACAATTCTTTTTGATTGTTGTTTTCATTGTTATTTGGACAACATTTTATTTACTGGCAGTACTGAACCGGAGCATCTAGAGGACACATTGGAGCATCTTAAAAGACACAATCTCCGTGTGAAGAAAGAGAAATGTGAATTTTCCCAGTCATCAATAAGCTATCTAGGCCACGTAATTGATAAGGATGGGCTCTACAAGGAACCTATGAAAATGGCTGCGATACTGTACCACCACTGAGACTTTTTTTTATAAGACTCATCAGTTACGATGGAAAATGTATTCCAAATCTCTCTACCATATTAAAACCACTCCATTCTTATGTGCGAACCAACAATGGACGAGACAAAAAACTGCAAAGAGGCATATACTGAAGTCAAAAATGTGCTGAACATATCGGAAGCCTTAGTCCATTCCTAATTTAAAGATATAACTCACATGTGACGCATCGCCCACAGGGTGGGTCCAGTTGTGTCTCTTAAAATGCCAAATGGAAATGAAAGACCAATAGATTTCACTTCGAGAATTTTGACAAACGCTGATCAGAATTATGCTCAATTGGAAAAAGACGCCTTAGGTATAATATTTGGAGTCAAATGATTTCATCATTATTTGTATGGAAGACGTTTTTTCTTGTCAACAGACCACAGGCATTTGACAATGATTTTGGGTCCGTACAAAGGAATATTGTCTCCAGCTGTGAATTGTTTGCAGAGAAGGTCCCTCAATTTATCAGCGTATAATTAGGAGATTAAACACAGAAGATCGGAGCAGCATACGAATGCCGATCCTCGCTCACATTTACCATTGCGTGACAAAACCGAATCACAAGAGAACAATGTAAACTATGTGTACTTTTTGAAAGGTCGGTAGTGTACCTATTACTGCATCTCAAGTACAAAGACACACAAGGTTAGATCCGGTGATGGGGAAGGTCATGGAAATTATCTTGACAGGTTTACAGTTGGGTGAAGTTCAAGCTGCACCGAACAAGGGAGCTTGAATTGATAGTACAAAATGGAATCATTATATGTGGGATTCGAGTCATCATTCCTCCGTGCTTGTGGAGTCATGTACTGGATCAATTCCATGAAGGACATCCAAGAGTTGCATGTACGAAAGAGCTCGCAAGGAGTTATTTCTGGTGGCCCTGACTAGACTCGAAGTTTGAAGAAAGAGTAGGTCAATGTCAGTCTTGTGCTAGGATATGAAATACTCCACCTCTTGAACCACTTCACCCTTGGACTGGCCAAAGCAATCATGGCAAAGAGCACATATCAATTTTGAAAAACGAATTGAAGGACATATGTTTCTTGTCCTCGTGGATGCACATTCCAAATAGCCTGAAATTCATGATAATGAAGTCAACGATTATGGAAAAGATAATTGAATGTCTGGATTAAATATTTGCACGGTTTGGCAAATCGGAAAAAATAGTGAGTGATAATGGGACTCAGATCACATTAAATGAATTCATGGACTACCTACAAAATAGTGGTATTAAATTATTATGACCCCCCTGGGCTAGCGCATGGTCAATTCCAGCCCCGCAGACCCTGGAGTCCCAACTCAAGTGAATTAACCAATAATTTATATAAAATTTGCAGAATCTTTGGCCCCTTGATTGGTCAGTAAGTTTTGGCAAAAAGTTTGTAAGTTGATCACAATAATTGTTTATTTATAACAGGAACAAAGTGGAAATATGCAATTATTATAACGGAATAACGGCCAGCTAATCTGCTATCTCTCCCTTTCTACCATCCCACCCTCTATCTAAACTCACACAAGACAGACACACACAGAGGGAGGGGGAGGGGTCAAATAATAAGAATAAAAATGAAATGACAGATGAGTGTCCTTGCTTCTGATGTCAAGTTCCTTGCAGGAGGCTGTCCTCTAAGGGTGCTTAGGGGTAGAAGCCACCGGTGTATGGTTGGAGATGGCTTCCGAGCAGGTGCCTTCAACCAGTACTCCCAGACTATAGGCTTTTCTCTGGATAGGCACTTTAACTTTTACCAACCTTAGCCTTCACTCAAAGGAATAGCGTCCGGCCTGTTTAATTCTTACTGGTTTCTAAATCCACTAGAATGACCAGCAGCCTTACTGAGGTAAGAACAGAGTTCCCCACACCAGATTTTAAAAGGGTTTTAAACAACTGACCCTGTCTTCAGCAGGTGACTAGGCTGGATTTCCTTGCAGTTCACTCTGGCCATGGAGAGATCTTCAGAAAGAATCCATTAGGTGAGAGAAAGCGATCAGGGCTGTGACCCTCTAGAATCTGACCAAAATGAAGGTGAAAGAGTAAACACAGTCACACAGAAGAAGGAACATTCCAGAGCTGTCAGCACCAGTCAGCATCGAGTATCAAAAAAGGCCCGGCAATCTGAGCCAGGTCATTGGCCGCCAGCCAAGTCCATCATGATGTGACAGCACTGATCTCCCTTGAATCTGCTGATCCGAAACATAAACAACTCTTCGCAACCTGCCCAGCCTGAGGTCATAAGTCAATCCTCAGTTTACCAGCCACTCAAATTAAAGGTGAAGTCCAGCTTATAGGCATAGACACATTACTTGCCCAGGTACAAAAATTGAAATAGCAGAATAACAGAAATTAAAAGGAAAAAAGCAAGGGGCAAATGGGAATTAATAGGAGGATCCTTACACAGCATAGAAAAACTGTGCCTTATCATGCTTCCACAATCCGATCAGGGGAGAGGCTGTTGCAGTCATTGAAGGATGCCATCAAAGCATCCAAGGATGATGGACCATCAGCTAAGAAAGTAAACAAGTATCTAATTTCCTGTAGGAACACTGTCCATGTGACAACCCAAAACCCGCTGGCAATATTGTTGTTAAAACAGAAGTTGAAGACCAAATTAGACTTGCTCTTGCTGCCTGACACTACTACCTTTGCAGAACGGCAACAACAAAACCAAATTATTCACCGTGAACAGATATCAAAACCAAGAAGTTTTGAGCAAGGAGAAAGAGTTTTAACAAGAAACTACTCTTCAAGTGGGAAGTGGGTACCTGCCACAATACTCAGGGCAAACTGATGATGAGATATATTGGAGGAGATCAAATCCTGGTTTCGAAAAGAGAATTTGTAGATTTGGTTTCTGAAAGGCCAATATCTGACACTCAACGGGTGGGATTCTCCGATATCGGCGCAATGTCCGCCGACCGGCGCCAAAAACGGCACAAATCAGTTCGGCATTGCGCCGCCCAAAGGTGCGGATGTCTCCGCATCTTGAGGAGCCGAGCCCTCACCTTGAGGGGCTAGACCCGCGCCAGACTGATTTCCGCCCCGCCGACTGGCGGGAAAGGCCTTTGGTGCCCTGCCAGCTGGCGCAAGACTGACTTTGCCGGGCGGCGCATGCGCGGGAGCGTCAGCGGCCGCTCACTGCATCCCCGCGCATGCGCAGTGGAGGGGGTCTCTTCCGCCTCCGCCACGGTGGAGACCATGGTGAAGGCGGAAGGAAAAGAGTGCCCCCATGGCACAGGCCCACCCGCGGATCGGTGGGTCCCGATCGCGGGCCAGGCCACCGTGGGGGCACTCCCCAGGGCCAGATCGCCCCGCGCCCCCCCCCAGGACCCCGGAGCCCGCCCGCGCCGCCGTGTCCCACCGTCCCAAAGGTGGTTCAATCCACACCGGCTGGCGTGGGTTGTCAGCGGCGGGACTTCGGCCCATCGCGGACCGGAGAATCGCCGGGGGATTTCCGCCGACCGGCGTGGCGCGATCCCCGCCCCCGCCGAATATCCGGTGGCGGAGAATTCGGGACACGGCGGGGGCGGGATTCACGCCGGCCCCCGGCGATTCTCCGACCTGGTGGGGGGTCGGAGGATCGCGCCCAAGGTTTGGAAATCCCTGGGTCTATGATCATGACTGAGTCGAATTTAGATTCTACAGCAGTTGAACCAACAGCATCTTTAGAAGCTGAGGAAACACCAACTTTATTAGATGATTGAGCCAAATGTGGAACAGACTGCCAAGAGTGTGAAAACAAAGACTCCTGAATGACAGATTCTGCCCACACAGAACCAATGTCCACTTAAAAGACTCTAGTACAGATGTACATATATATCTAATTGTATAATAATAACACTTTGTCAAATCATCACTGTTCACCATGAATAAAAGTTAATATTTGTTAATCGAGAATGTAACTGTGTCCAATAATTTGCCCACCATCGAAGTCAGACTGCCTGGCCTATAATTTTCTCGCCTATCCTCACACCATTTTAAAATAGTGGTACAACATTTGCGATCTCCAATCCTCTGGTACCTCACCTGTATCAAGTGAGGATTGGGAAATTATCTTCAGAGCTTCCGCTATTTCCTCCCTGGTTTTCTTCAACAGCCTGGGAGACAATGTACCTGGACCTGGCTTCTGGATGAGGTGGAAACTCTAGATTTAGCAGTGCCCCCCCTTTTTCTTTGTGGGGACATGTCTGCACTGTGTCTGTAGAGTCTCAGCTTTGAATGCCTACCACTGATCCGATACAGTATTTCCTTCTAATAGCTATATCCAGTGCACACTCGCCAGCTGACCTCTCAGCTTTGTAAAATTGTCTTCCCCCTCACCCAATTTAGAACTTTTACTCCTGTCCTATGTTGTCTTTTTCTATAATGATGCTAAATCAAACTGTATTGTCAACACAGTCTCCAAAATGGTCCCCTGCTACTACTTATTTCACTTGTCCAGTTAAATTTCCAAAGACATTGGGGAGAATTTCTGGGCAAAGTGTCATCAGAATCAGGAAAAGCAGAGGGCAGCGGGCATGCTGAACTGCCGGGTTTTCTCATCATATTTTTGAACACTTTTTCAATATAAAGTGAAGGGGCGGTTCCATGACACCATGCCGGCTCCATCCACCAGTCATCTCAGTTTTTAAAGATCAGATCACCTTTTTTATAAAGGGAAAAAAGGAAACCCCCTACGGCGGAACTCCAAACCCCACCCACAAGGAACCCCTGACACAACCCCCCATGGAACCCCCCACACCACGGAACCCCCTCCCACAGAACACCGCTGCGATCCTCCCGAACCCCTCCCAGCATTGCCCAGAGGCACTGTCCCCGGCATTGTCCCCTGGCACTGTCCCCTGACACAATCTCCTGGCCCTGTCCCCTGGCTCTGTCCCCCGGCACTGTCCCCTGGCACTGTCCCCCGGCACTGTCCCCTGGCACTGTCCCCTGGCACTGTCCCCTGGCACAATCCCCTGGCACAATCCCCTGGCCCTGTCCCCTGGCACTGTCCCCTGGTAGTGTCGCCTGGCACTGTCCCCTGATACATTCTCCTGACCCTGTCCCCTGGCTCTGTACCCCGACACTGTCCCCTGGCACTGTCCCCCGGCACTGTCTCCTGGCACTGTCCCCTGGCACTGTCCCCTGGCACAATCCCCTGGCACTGTCCCCTGGCACTGTCCCCTGGCACTGTCCCCTGACACTGTCCCCTGGTACTGTCCCCTGGCACTGTCCCCTGGCACTGTCCCCTGGCACTGTCCCCTGACACTGTCCCTTGGCCCTGTCCCCCGGCACTGTCCCATGACACTGTCCCCTGGCCCTGTCCCCCGGCACTGTCCCCGGCACTATCCCCTGGCCCTTTCGCTGACACTGTCCCCTGGCACTGTCCCCCGGCACTGTCCCATGACACTGTCCCCTGGTACTGTCCCTTGGCACCGTTGCCCGGCACTGTTCCCGACATTGTCCCCTGGCGCAATCCCCTGTCACTGTCCTCTGGCACTGTCACCTGGCACTGTCCCCTGGCTCTATCCCCTGGCCCTGTCCCCTGTCACTGTCCCCTGCCCCTGCCCCCTGTCACTGTCCCTTGGCCCTGTACTCCGACACTGTCCCCAGCACAATCCCCTGACACTGTCCCCTGGCACTGGCCCTTGGCACTGACTCTGGCACTGCCCCCTGGCACTGTCCCCTGGCACAATCCTCTGTCACTGTCCCTTGGCCCTGTCACCTGGCACTGTCACCTGGCACTGTCCCCTGGCACTATCCCCTGGCCCTGTCCCCTGGCCCTGTCCCCTGACACTGTCCCCTGGCACTGTCCCCCGGCACTGTCCCCTGGCACTGTCCCCTGGCACAATCCCCTAGCCCTGTCCCCTGCCCCTTTCCCCTGACACTGTCACCTGGCACTGTCCCCTGTCCCTGACCCCTGCCCCTGTCCCCTGGCACTGTCCCCTGGCACTGTCCCCTGGCACTGTCCCCTGGCACTGCTAGTGAACTTTGTGTGGGATCTGCCATGATTCCTGTCAGCATGCTCTCACGTCGCTGTCAATGGACAATTTAACGTGGGGAAGCTATCAGGTATAAAGTCCTGGAATGCATATTTAAACGGATGCAAACGTGAATCCCGAATTTTACAGTCAGGATTCCCGCTATGTAGATGACAGGAGCAGGGACAATCGATTGGGGAAATCCCGCTGGCATTAAAGCCCTGTTTTGGAATTCCGCTCAATTCTCCAGAACCTCCGCTGTTCCCTCCCCTGAGGTCAGTCTGATACTCCCTCCTGGGCACAAATTAGAAAATCTGGATTTCGAGAAGGTCAGATTCTATGGTCAAATGACCTCTTATTCTACCCTCGGCCTGTTTTGCATGCCCGCTAATTGGCATGCAGTGACTCCTTCCCTGACTCCTGAATGCGTGCCCTCACAAACACAAGGGCACCCTGAGAAATCCAACTGTCCTGCCACAAAAATTGTACAGACACAAAGGACAGGAGGGCAAGAGATTCATTGAGCTGCAAACTGTTGTCACCGGTAATAGTTTGTGCAATTCTCTTTCGAAAAAAACATTCTATTCCTTCCCAGGGCTGTGTTTCACTGTTGTGTAACCTTGGCCGTTCTTGCAATGTCACGATAAGTATCTGAGGAAATGATTGTACCTGAGCTTGACTGATCATTTAAATAGTCGTGGCCCAAATTCACTGGACTGCAAACGAATTGAGCAAAGCCAACAAGTAATACGGCTGCATCATCAAATTGTGGTTCACCCATAACCTTGGAAGAAAGAATGAAAAGTCTTTTATACTTCAGGTTTAATTCTAACATCAGTCCACCTCAGGCCACCTAACCCACAGACCTTGAAGTGCGGTACGAGGCTGGTAAAATGCTGCAAAGAGGGTAGAACTGAACCAGTGCGTAAGTGGGCACTGTTTGATTGAGCAATTTTCAACTGACTGGACATTTTGCAATTTGAAAAGGCACTGATGAACTAATTAAAATGCAAGGCCACCTTCCAAAATGAAGGTGAAAAACAAACGAATCACCCTCAGGGGAGTATGTGGAGAGAGAGACATTTTCTATAATTCAGAGACCCATCTAAACTCGACGCCATCTAAGGTATCGCCATTAAAATGTGAAGCGCTGGATATTGAAAAAATGGCTGCCACACCCAACCTCCCTGGAAATACACAATGGGTGCAGTATTTCAGGCAGGCTGCAGCCACAGCAGAGAGATTGCAAGCTGGTCTCTCTCTCCCTCTCTCTCACTCACTCTTTTCCAACATGTGTATTACCCAGTTCAGCAGCCAACTTTATTAGAAATCTATCAGTGAACCAACGATATTAGCAAAATCTCCCATATCTGACCACATCCATGAAACCAAATAATCCAACTCAGCTGCAAATTTAAAGATCTACACATCAAGGATAATAAAAGGATGTTTAACCATATATCTTTTTAATTTTTTTTATTGCACTCTAACTTCCCTTATTTCTGATGCCTGTGTGTGTGTGAGATGTCATGGTTTTATTGTTTTATCCCTTGGGTTTAGTGGTTAATCAATTTGCTGTTTCTTTAACCTAAAACCTTGGTTGATTATGGAGAATTCTCCTATTCAGAGGTGCGGTAGATGGCGGGATCCACCTTGCTCGCTGTGCCTCTCGAGATCTAACTCGACCTTGCGAGACGTGTCGATCTGAATCCCGCCCATTGTGGGCGGGATCAGTATTTGCCAAATCTGCATTTTGGAGTGAGTCATCTAGTCTCCTTCTAATATGCACTGGCCTGATCTACCCAGGCCCTGGGATTCATCCCCTTCGCCCTGAACAGGTCATTCCTGGGCCCACTGACATCCAGTGACAGTTTCAGAGTATTGTTTTAGAGAATATTTTATTCAGGCATTTTCATTAAAAAAAACCGAAGCAGAGGCAAAATAATTCAACATTATTGCCGGGATTCTCCCGAATCGGCGCGATGGCCTGACGCCGGTGTAAAAAACGGCGCGAACCACTCCGGCGTTGTGCTGACCGGAAGTTGCGGAATTCTCCGCACTTCAAGGGGCTAGGCCGGCGGCGGAGTGGTTGGCGCCGCGCCAGCCAGCGGTGAAGGGACTGCGCGAATTAGCACATGCGCAGAACCGCCGGCGTGGTTCAGCGCATGCGCAGACCGGCCGGCGCATTCTGGCGCATGCGCAGGGGGGTGTATTCTCCGCGCCGGCCATGGCGGAGCCCTACAGGGGCCGGCGCGGAAGAAGTGCCCCCATGGCACAGGCCCACCCGCAGATCGGTGGGCCCCGATCGCGGGCCAGGCCACCGTGGTGCCATCCCCGGGGTCGGATCCTCCCACGCCCCACCCCGAGGATGGCACCAGCCAGCTTATGTTGCAGGTCCCGCCGTGTGGGACCATGTCCAAACCACGCTGGCGGGACTGGCCAGAAACCAACGGCCGCTCGGCCCATCGGGGCCCGGAGAATTGCCGGGGACACCGCTGCCAATGGCCCTGGACCGGCACGCGTGTTCCCCGCCCCTGCCCGAAAACCGGCGCCGGATAATACGGTACCAGGCGTCGGAGCGGCGGGCCAGGATTCATGCCCACCCCCAGGGATTCTCCGACCTGGCAGGGGGTCGGAGAATCCCGCCCTATAGATAACCAACACCCATTCCCCTCCGCTCCCCACTCCCGCCCCCTCCTGCCCGTACCCATTTTAACCCCCTTACCCCCCCTTCTCCCACTCCCCCTTTGCTGACTCCTCAATCCTCCTTAAAGAATTCAATAAACAGCTTCTCCTCCCAGCGAACCCATCAACCGACCCCAGCAGGACGAACTTGACCTTCTCCAGCTTCAGCCCACGTCCTGGCCTCTACCTCCCTTCTCAGCTCCTCCTCCCACTTCTGCTTTATATCCTCCACTGGGGCCCCCTCCCAATCCATCAGCTCCTTGCAGACCTCAGACACCTTCCCCTCCCCTATCTCCTCCTTCAACAGCACCTTGCCTTGCAACCCCAAGGGAAGTTACCCAGGGAAGGACGGTACCTCTCTCTTCACAAAATCCCGAACCTGCAGGGACCCAAAACCATTCCCTCTGGGCAGCTCATACTCTTCCTCCAGGTCCTCCAATTTTGTGAAACTGCCCCTGACAAACAAGCCCCCAAATTGCTCAATCCCCGCCTGCCAGCACCCAGAAACATTGCATCCAGCTCCCCGGATGCAAACCTATGATTATCACAGATCGGTGCCCACACCGAGGCTCCCTCCAGTCCCAAATACTGCCTCCACTGCCCCCACACCCTCAAGGCCGACACCACCATTGGGCTCACGGAGTAACTGGCTGGCGAGAATGGCAGGGGCGCTGTTAACAATGCCCTTAAGCTCATTCCCCTACAAGAAGCCGCCTCCATCTGCCCCCATGCTAACCCCTCTCCAACCACCCATTTCATAACCATGGCAATGATCGCTGCCCACGTCCATTACAAGTTCATTACATTCGGCAATGGCAGCACCGCCACCCCCCCACGCCCTCGCCTCCGTTCCAAAAAATGCTCCCTTGATCCGTGACCCGTGGGGTCTTCCCCGCCCACACAAACCCAGAGGTCATCGCGTTAACGTTTTTAAAGAACAACTTCGGGACAAAGATCGTGAGGTTCTGAAATACAAACAGGAACCTTGGCAGCACTGTCATCTTTACTGTCTGCACCCGTCCCGCCAGCGACAGCGACAATGACATCACCTCCCACCTCTTAAAGTCTCTCTTCATCTGCTCCATCAACCGAGTCAAATACAACTTGTGCAACTGCGTCCAACCCCACGTCACCTGAATGTCCAGGTATCTAAAACTCTCCCCCACTACCTTGAACGGCAACTCCACTACCTCCTCTCCTGCCCTCTAGCCTCAATCGGCAACACCTCGCTCTTTCCCAAATCCACCTGTACCCAGAGAACCAGCCAGATTTCTTCAAAATACCCATAATGCCCCCAATGCCATCCAATGGGTCTCAAATAATATAACAACAGGTCGTCCATGTACAGCGAAACCCTGTGCTCAACGCCCCACCCCCCACTTTTCAATTCCTTTTCAATCTCTCGACACTCGAAGCGCCATTGCCAATGGCTCTATAGCCAAGGAAAAAAGCACAGGGGAGAGCGGGCACCCCTGCCTCATCCTACGAGGCAGCCAAAATATGCCAAACTCACCCGGTTTGTCTGCACACTTGCGACCGATGCCTTGTACAGCAACCGGACCCAGTCCACAAACACGTCCTCGAACCCGAACTGCCCCAGCACCTCCCACAAATATTCCCACTCCATCCAGTCGAAAGCCTTCTCCGCGTCCATCGCCACTACCACCTCCACCTCCTGGCCCTCCGGAGGCATCACAATCGCATTGAGCAGCCTTCTCACATTTGCCGACAACTATCTCCCTTTCACAAACCCCCGGGACGCAGTCCTCGATTTGTGAAGGTAGCACCTTCGCCATAACTTCCACATTCAATAGCGATACTGGACTGTACGATCCACACTGCTCTGGATCCTTATCCTTTTTCAATATCAGGGAGATGGATACCTGTGATAGTGTAGGGGGGATTCCCCCTTCTCCCTAGCCTCATTATATATCCTCACCAGCAGTGGCCCCAGGTCCTCCCAAACATTTTTAAACTCCACCTTACACATTTGGGCCCGGGGCCTTGCCTGCCTGAATTGGCCCCATATTCTCTATCACCTCCTTTAACCCAATAGGGGACCCCAATCCCTGCGCCAACTCCTCATCCTGGGAAACGCCAACCCATCCAGGAACCGCTGCATTCCACCCCCCCCCCCCCCTCCCCCCCGGATGAGGGCTCCAACTCATATAATCTCCTGTAAAAAGCCTCAAACGCCCCATTCACACCCACCGGGTCCAGCACCACCCTTCCCGCCTCATTATTTACTCTGCCAATCTCCCTCACCATCTCCTGCTTCCTCAGCTGGTGAGCCAGCATCCTACTCACCTTCTCGCCATACTGCCCCTCTGGCCTCAGCAGCTGCCCTTCCGCCTCCTTGTGGACACTAATCCGAAATCCACCTGGAACCTTTGCCTCTTCTTCAACAGCCCCGCCTCCGGGGCCTCCGAATACCTCCTGTCTGCCCTCAGAATCTCTTCCACCAGCCTTGCCATCTCTGCCCATTCCGCCTTCTCCCTATGCACCCAATTGAAATAAACTCCTCCCGAATGCCTCCCACAGAGCGGCGGCCATGACCTCAGCTGTGTCATTGAGCTCCCATACCCGCAGATGGCGGGCCTCACTCGCTTGCACACCTCCTCATCCGCCAACAACCCCACATCCAGTCTCCACTTAAGGCGCTGTGCCCATTTCCACCTCCAGTTCACTCACATATCCACCCAGTGCGGCGCATGGTCAGAGACCACGATCGCCGAATACTCCGAATTGACCACCCCAGCCAACAACATCTTGTCCACCACAAAATGTCAATCTGGGAATACATGGGAGAAATATGAGATTTCCTTCACCATCTGCCTCCCAAACCTCCATGGGTCCACCCCTACCCAATATGCTCCACAAACCCCTTCAGCTTCTTCTCCACCGCCAACATCTTCCCCGACCTCGGGCTTGACAGGTCCAAGCTTGGCTCTATAACCGTCTTAAACCCGCCCCCCCCCAATGATCAACCAGTGCGAGAGTCCAGGTCAGGAATCTTCCCTGTAACCCGGCTCATGAAATCTACATCTTCCCAATTTGGGGCATAAATACGTGCCCCACCCATCGTTTCCTCAACCTCGTCGGGTCCCCTATCTTTAATTGCGTCTCCTGCAAAAAGGCCACGTCCGCCTTCAACTCCTCAGGTATGTGAACACATGTGACTTTTGACCGGCCCATTCAGCCCCCTCACGTTCCACGTGACCAGCCTGGTCAGGGGGGCTCCACACCCCCCTCCCCTGATGATCAGCCATATCCCATTTTGGGCGAGCCCTCCCAGCCCACCCTCGGATGTCCACTGTCATCACTCCCTTTCCAGCTACGCCACAGCAACCACACCCTTGTCAGCTACCCCTCCCCCAAACAAAACAACAACCCCATCCCCCTCCGCCTACCTTCTGACAACCCCCACTACACTCCCATTAACCAGCCCACCCAGTTAGCATGGTGGCCCCTGCCCAAGACCTCCGAGCCCTCCAATTCCCCCTCCCCCCCCCCCATACATGTTCCCCCAAAAAGCAGAAAAGGTGCACTCACCCTTAATACTCCTCCGCGGAGGGACCTACCCTCCAAACACCCACCATCAAAACCAAAATAACATTTCAAGGGGAAGAGTTTCCCGTGAACAAAGAAACCTCCTCACAAATTGCTGCAAAGTTCAATGTCCTCCTTCTCCTGCCAGTCCATTGTCCCTCATAAACTCCATCACCTCCTCTGGCATGCCAAAATAATATTTACGTTTCTGAAAAGTCACCCAGGGGCGTGCCGGGTAGAGCACCCCAAACTTCACCCCCTTCTTGAAGAGGGCAGCCTTGACAGAATTAAACCCGGCCCTCCTCTTTGCCAGTTCTACACCCAGGTCCTGATACACCTGGAGCTTGTTCCCCTGCCCGGGTGCACTTCCTCATCTGCCTCCCCCACCGTAGAATCTCCTCTTTATCCAGAAAGTGGTACAACCGCACCATAATCGTCCTTGGCAGCTCGCCCGCTTGCGCCTCCGCATCAGCGCCCTTGGCTGTCAAAGGCCCCCTCCCCCATCAACTGCTCCAACATTCTGGCCACATACACGACGGCCTCCGCACCTTCGATGCCTTCGGGCATCCCCACAATCCTCAAATTGCCTTTGGGAGCGGTTCTCCAGATCCTCCACCTTCTCCTTCAGCCTCTTCTGTGTCTCCTGCATAACCCCCATCTCAGCCACCAAAGAGGTCAGCTGCTCCTCGTGCTCCCCCACCGCCTCCTCCACTTTCTGGATCGCCCGGCCAGGGATTCCAGCCTCTGCTCCACTCTCTTGATACCTTCTTTAACCGGCTCCACCACTTTGGCCATGTCCTCCAGGGTCTCCTTTCTCTGCTGGCTGAACTTACCATTCAGAAATTCCACCAACCGCTCTGTTGACCACTGGGCAGGCTGAACGAGCCCTTTGCCCTCCGTCATCTTTACCTGTGGCACACCACGAAGACTCTCCTATTCCAACAGCTCCTTTCTTCTCGTCCCACTCCTAGTCCGTGGATCCATCCACCAGCCACACCAGAGGAGTTACACCCTCTCCAGGTACTGCTACACCACTCTCCACCCAAAACGTCGCCATTCAGACAGGGAAAAGACCAAAAAACACCACATTGGGCGGGAGCCACCAAATGTGCGACAGCTCACTCGATGGCCGCCACCTGAAGTCCAGTTTCAGAGTATTGTTGGCAGAGATTAGAAGCAGCGCTCACTCATTTTCTTAAGTGCAACTTAAATGCCTGTGAAAAGTCTCAGAAAAAGTAAACAGCTGTCCATTGGGAGGAGATATTAAAATACACAAGGAGCTTCAAAATACATTACAGAAAATTGAATAGAAATTGTCAGTCTTTCAGAATCTTGCTGCAGCAGTGAACAAAACAGTGTTTGAACTAAAACCATCAAGACCCTCAACAGAAATACGACGGCGTCTACGTGAATCTGAAAGGCCTTCAGAAATCCAGATAGGACCAGGAAAAAAATTTGGACTTTAATTTTTCTTTGATTCCTGATGTACCATCAATGACCACGAGACAAAATGGTGAAACTATTGAGGCTTTATTGCACAAGATGTTGAACCTCCTGCAGCTGGAACCAGAATGGAAGCAGCGCAGGAGAGCATACACTTTTATACAGCACCTGTTGGGAGGAGACAGCAGGCTGGGATTTACTGTGTTAACTGTAGTATAGTGGCAGTACCGTAATACACGTAGTGTGTTACCAGTGGTGTTTACCACAATTCCTCGTTCAAAAAAAAATGTCTTTGATGCAGAAGCCCCTTTAATGCATCCTTTAACGGCAGTGTCCACCTGTGACATAATGGAGAGATCAGAACCCATCGCTTCTCGCAACCACTTCAACACGCTTTGGTCAGAAACTAGCCAGAAATTACATGCCAATTCCGACAACACCAACTTGTGTTTAGATAGTGCCTTTGATGTGGTAACATGTCACGGCGTCCTTCACAAAATCATTATCAAGGAAGATTTGACATTGAGCCATGTAGGGAGATATTGGGTAGCTGACCAAAGGTTTTGTCAAAGAGGACACTTGTAAGGGGCGTCATTAAAAAAAGAGAAATAGAAAGGCAGAGAGGTTTAAGGAGCACATCCCAGAGTTTGGAGGCCAGTATAAAGGCTCAACACTGTAAGATCCACAATCATCTTTTGTTTCCAAATGTTAAACATCTTCACTGAACAAATCGTCTGCCAATAGTTCCTGATTAATGCCCTAAACTCCGCGCGGAAGTGCAATCATGCCAATGTTTAAACACAGAGGGAAGCCCAAAACTATCACTCGGATATATGGCCCCTTCCCGAATCTTTCATGCATTCAGCCATCAATCACTTCCGACAATTCTGTCATTCTTTCGGCTATTGATTGAACTAGCTTGCTCGCTTTGCAGATGCGACATGAAAAGATGACACATTTTGCTTAGTAAAATTAATGGATTCTAAACTCACAACCTGACAAAGTCGCATTTTATTCATTTGAACACATGGAAAAAAAATATTACGTGCAACGCAAACAGTGAGCAGGTTTGTTTATGTCACAGGTACCCCTACAATCCAGTAAGAAGTCTTACAACACCAGGTTAAAGTCTAACAGGTTTATTTGGAATCACTTGCTTTCGGAGCGCAGCTTCTTCCTCAGGCCTACAATCCAGAGAACAGGGGCTGGAATCTCCGCATCCCGACGCCGGGATCACGGCCGGGGCTGGGGCGGAGAAACCTTTCCCCTGCATGGAACTGGGACCGCCGCCAGTTTCCCGATTCTCCGGGCCCCGAAAAGCAGCGTACTCGGAGAGGACGCCGCACCGCGTATCACCTACCTGCGGCCATTGACGGAGGCCATCCCGCCGTTCTTCACCCCCGGCCGGCCGAAGTCCCAACGCCGTGGATCTAACATGGTCCTGCCGGTCGGGATACTAGCCTGGCGGCTGTGGACTCAGTCCGTGACCGCCCTGGTCGGGGGCGGGCCGATCGGAGGGCAGCGGTGGCCTTATATGTGGCCAGGCAATTTTTGGGCGGGCAGTCCGGGTCAGGTGCGTGGCCGATCGGGGGCACTATCTTTAAGGTCTAGCTCCACGGCCTGAGTCCGCCATGGAGCACGCGCGGCCGCTGGAGGCTTCCGCTGTGTGCATGCGCGGCCTCTGACCCGGACATGCGGGGCCCGAATCTGCATCAAAAGCTGCCATTTTCACGCTGGTTCACTGCTAGCCCCCTGCAGTGCTAGGAATATGTGGCCCTTTTGCGCCAGTTTTTCTGGCGTGAAAGTCCACGGCTGGGATTCTCCGACCCCACGCCGGGCCCGACGAGAATCGTGCCACGCCGCCCCAACGCTGGCTCACTGATTCTCCGGTGCCGATTTTCGGGCGCCCGTGGGATCGCCGCCGCGCCGGTCGGGGGCCATTGAAAACGGACCCCCCCGGCGATTTTTCCAGGCCTCGACGGGCCTAGTGTCCGCTGGGTTTGGCCGAGTCCCACCGGCATGGGTTACATATGGTCCCACCCGGCGGGACCTAGGAGTTCTGTCTGTGAGGGCCGTCCTGGTGAGGGGGGACGAGGGGATCTGACCCCAAGGGGGCCTCCAGGGTGGCCTGGCCCGCGACCGGGGCCCACCGATCGGCGGGCGGACTAGTTCCGTGGGGGCCTATGTTCCTCCACGCTGGAACCCTGTAGGGCTCCGCCATATTGACGGGGACCGGCGCGGAGACTGGAACTCATGCTCATGCGTGAACGCGTGCCGGCCGTGGCGCACATGCGCGGTCTCGCGCCTGCCGTGGCGCGCCGGCTTTCGGGCGCCGGAGCTGCGGACACCACTCCGGCACCGTACAACCCCCTAGGAAGGGATGGGTAGCTGCCAGTTGAGGCCCGTTGACGCCAGAGCGGCTCGCGCCACTTTTCACGCCGGCGTGGGAACATAGTCACAATAATGGAGAATCAAGTCCCAGGTGCTCAAATCCCGCCATGGCAGTTTGAGAAATTTAATTCTGTTTGAAGAACGTCTGGAATTTCCTTTTTCAATATATCAGCTGAAGTGGCCATGAAGCTGCAGGATTGTTGTTAAAAACCCAACTGCATCATGAATGTCCCCGAGGGAGGAAGAGTTGTTGCCCTTGCCCTGTCTGACCTGCATGTGACTCCAGTCCCTTACCAACATGATTGGTTCTTGTCCGTCACTCTGACCTGACAAACTGCAAATGGTTCAGGGAACAAAACAGGTCAACCCCACCCTCTCAGGACAACTGTGGGTGGGCATTAAATTCCAGCCTTGCCAGCAATGCCCACAGCCAAAGAATATGTCAAAAAGTTAGACTCTTTCTCCATTCCAGTGAGTGAGGAAACATGACAAGAGTTTTTGACGCAGGTGATAACACCATCGTCGACAGTTTCACCTTCTCCCACCTCCGACCCCACAATGGAACCCGGAAAACCAAATTGAAAGAAATGGAAGTGACACCAGAAGAAAGCGTTGTATAGGTTGAGTGTAAATTAGGCTTCATGTTCTTTAAATCTGTGCCCACTTAGGATTAAGGTGGACAAATATGTCTGCTTGTATAGAAAACACACTTTCTACTTATATTTTCATGAAACGAAATGAAATGAAATTTGCTTATTGTCACAAGTAGGCTTCAAATGACGTTACTGTGAAAAGCCCCTAGTCGCCACATTCCGGCGCCTGTTCGGGGAGGCTAGTACGGGAATTGAACGGTGCTGCTGGCCTGCCTTGGTCTGCTTTCAAAGCCAGCGATTTAGCCCAGTGTGCTAAACCAGCCCCATGACCTTCGGCAGTTCATCAACTCCACATGGAAAGACCTCGGCCTCCTCCATCTCCACCACCTTTTCCAGCCCACTATTGACCAGCAGATGTTTTCTTCAGCCACGTGTCTCCTGCTTTAATTTAACGTCAATTATTGTCTGATAACAGGTCCTGCGAAGCACATTCAGGGGATTCCCAATTTCAAAGGCGAAGGATAAATTCATGCTGCTGCTGCAAGTAGACAGCTGTGTGAGTGTGTCGAGCCATGGGACTTGTGGCATTGTGATGGGAGGTAGAATTAATACCTATACTCTGTCAACTTAAAACCTGACACTCGCTCAGAATGCTGATTTTTGAATGATTGTCGAGTCAGTTCGCACAAATTGCATAGACACTGTTCACAGCTGCTGACAGGAACTGTCACCACAATCTGAGACTCAGAAAGACTTTTAGTTGCTGTAGCTAGACAGCTTGAAAAAAATATAATTTGAAAGATTATCTTGCCGACAACGATGCTGAAGTGCAAACCATAGCTCTGTTGTGTTGGGTGTTCTGGATCCGTGGAACACATACAGGTCACCAACACTTGTAATAGTGCAACACTATTTTATTGAATCATTAACTGTTTAACATACTCTGACTGTGGGTTAACACGAATCTAGCTTTAACTAAAGACCTTTGCCTTGTCCTAACCAGTCGATGCACTCAGCACATGGTGAATGTCTGTGCTTCAGGCTGTGAGCTCTGTCCTCCTAGCTAGCTGCAGCTCGAATGACGGGGAACTCTGATGCCCCCTGTCTTTATAGTGTGTGTGCTCTAACTGGTGATTGGCTGCGGTGTTGTGTGTGTTGATTGGTCCCACTGTGTGTCTGCACCATGATATACTGGTGTATATTATGACAAGCTCCTGAAATTATTTCCACATCTGTTCCCCGAGAGGAATTTGCTCCATTTTTAGCTTGAACACAAGTTTACCGAATCTTATTGTCCCTGATTTTTTTTCAGACTGATGCTAAGCCTGTAGCGGACTGGAGATGAACAATAACGTTTGGCAAAGTGTAAGGATATCCAGAAGTGGGTGAATGGAACATGAAAGTGTTCTTCTCATTGACTGTCAAGTTCCCCACTTTAAATAAACAGATAACGTTGTTTGCTTTTTATGATATGCAAACAAATCTTTTCAGAATGACAATTTTATGTGTGCTCAAACCAAAGGCAGGTGGGAAAAGGTACACAGAGAGAACAACTGGATACATTGGGTCTAGAAATCTGTGGGCCAACAATCCCTCAGCTCACACCAGTGCCTAGGGTTAAGCATGAGATCATATCATTTGAATGTTCCCAGCGGGTTCCCGAGCCACTTCACAGATGCCCGCCTTCGCTGGAGGCCGGAAAGTGGATCTCTGTCCCCATGGAGAAATGCTGTCCACAAGTTGTGATAACTCATGGTTTTACCACTCATGCACATCATTGCAGGATCCTCCCTCAGTGGCCTTTTTTGGGTATTTGGCGGATGTTGTGCCCATCAAGTTGCGAGTTGATAGGGAATGGAATCCTTTCCCATCCCGTAAGAATATCAGTCGGCCACAGCCCCTCGAGCCAGTTACACCATTCTATTTCTTTTCTTTTGTCAGCCGTGGCTCAGTTGGTAGCATTCTCGCCTCCGATTCTGGGTTCAAATCCTAGTCCAGGACAACAATCAGGGCTGACACTCTGGTGCAGTACTGAGGTGTTCTGCACAAGCAGACATGCTGCTTTTCATTGAGACCCATCTACCTGCTCTGGTGGAAAGGATGCCATTTTGTGGCGTTATTCTCAATATCCTGGCCAATACGAACTCTCAATCAACATCACAAAAGCAATTGATCTTGTCAATTGCGTATTGCTGTTTGTGGGAACTGGTAATGTCCAAAATTGACTACAGTGTTTCCTGAATTGCAACAGTGAAAGTGTTATAAGCAAGCCGAGCATTTAAAGCTCACCCCCAATTGGTCCTGGGGACATGGAAGTGAACCATCTTCTGGAGCTTTGTATTGTGGGTGGCACAGTAGCACAGTGGTTAGCACTGTTGCTTCACAGCGCCAGGATCCCAGGTTCGATTCCCGGCGTGGGTCTGTGCAGAGCCTGCACGTTCTCCCCGTGTCTGCGTGGGTTTCCTCCGGGTGCTCCGGTTTCCTCCCACAAGTCTCAAAAGACGTGCTTGTTAGGTGAATTGGACATTCTGAATTCTCCCTCCGTGTAGCCGAGCAGGTGCCGGAGTGTGGCGACTAGGGGATTTTCACAGTAACTTCATTGCAGTGGTAATGTAAGCCTACTTGTGACATTAATAAAGATTATTATTATTAATCTAACTGAGTGGTGGAATAGGACTGTTAAGAGACAACCATATTCCTGAGGATCTGGAGTCACATATAGAAGAGACCAAGGAAGGATAACTGGAGTGAAGCCATGGGTTCTAAGAACAAAAATGTGCAGGTTAAATGGGTTGACCATATTAAATTGTCCCTTAGTGTCCAAAGATTAGGAGGGACTATGGGGATAGAGTTGCGGAGTGGGCCTAACGATGTGTAGTCCTCTTTCGGGTGGTCAGTGCAGACTCGATGGGCTGAATGGCTTCCTTCCTCACTGGGATTCTATGAATCTCATGCTTTCATGGTCACCGTCACTGGCCTTTCAGATTTGTTTAATTGATTGAGTTTGTGGGATTTGAACTCATGACCGGAAAGTTTCCGTTCTCGTTCCTTTGGGGTGAGTTTGGTGTCGGGAGTGCAGAATCTCGCGAGAGGCCCAAATCATATTTTACATCGGCATGAAGACTTGACGCGATCGACCCGGCTCACGCCCCCCATCGCCCCCACTCTGCCAGTAACGTAATGGGAATGCCAACATTCAATGTCGGGTACACCATTATAATAAATTTGAATATCATTATCAAGCGTCTATGCCTGAATTGTTTCCCGCCCCCCAATAATCCATTAACATTGATATGAAGGAAGACCAGCATGAACTATGACTGGCCTCCCACAGTGGGCAAAGTTGCCAGAGGAGCTCAGGTGAGGGCATCGTTCAGGGGGTAGAGGAGGTATGCGTGGATAATGTCCCCTGGGGTTGTGTGTGGTTGGGGGTGGGGTTGTGCCCTGGGAGGGCATTTGAGAATGGAATGATGATCTTTAAAAAACAAAGCTGCTGGTTTGGTGGGCTCAATGAGAGCCCGCTATGTCGTGGGACCCTCCGCCTCCACCCCATAACCTGTTTCTTTCAAGTTCCTGACAATACAGCGGAGGAAGTAATTGTTGGTGCTGGCGGCTTTAATGCTGCTTCTCTCGCCAACTCTGTCAATTTCAGGTAAAATTCCGCCTCATGTCTCTGTTGGTCCAGGCGTCTGGATTACTCCGACAATAATATGATCAGCATGCTCCTCTACCACTCAATCA
The DNA here is from genome assembly GCF_047496885.1 of Scyliorhinus torazame. NCBI lineage: Eukaryota > Metazoa > Chordata > Chondrichthyes > Carcharhiniformes > Scyliorhinidae > Scyliorhinus > Scyliorhinus torazame. Next base: position 23,580,028 of record NC_092709.1, on the reverse strand, counting down.
CGTGGCAAATTTGCAAAAGCAAACCTCAGCCCATCATGAGTGAGTCTGTTTCTGATTTAACCGCAGGGGCATAACCCCACTCTGGAGGGGCATAATTATAATATGTGACTGGGTTGACTTTAATGCTGGCCGTCCAGATTTCCCAGGATTATTTGCAGCCTCGGGCCTCAGGGAGTGACTTCTGCACAAACCCAGTGGGGTAGACAAAGTGACTGGCAGGACAGGGGCCAAAGGGAACAGTTCCGGTTATTGAAGCACGCCGTGGGAGCCAGTGTGGATTGATGACGTCAATACATTCGATACATTCAAGGAGGATTTGGATAAATACCTGCAAAAGATTTGATAGATGGATATGTGAAGGGGTCATGCAGTAGGATTTATTACAAGTGTTAAATGTATACACAGTTAGAACAAAATGACAACTACTTTGCAATTCTGCTCCGTCCTTAAAGCCCGGATTGCCCACTGCTGGTTCCCTCAATACTGTAATCTTCCCAAAAAGAGCTCCAAGCAATTTGTAAGATCCAAACATTCTAAAGTATAATAATTAGCAACCTCCAAACCTGTCAGCAAGGCTTCCAGTTATTGTGCAAAAAAGGATTTCGATATCAGCGAGATTCGAGATAGGCTTCCTTAATCGTACTCTCATGACATCGGATTGCTGGATTTGCTCTACCTGGCTCCGCACTGTGATTGCATTGTTTCATTGCCCAGCTTTATGGGAAATCAATGCTGTCAAACATGCCCGAAGTGTGATTGAGATCTCTGTTAATCAAGCTGAGAATCAACATTGCAGCAGGAGTCACCTACAATTTCATCATTGTGCCTCCCTCCTCATTCACTTTATCAGACTGTAAAAAGCTTGATTTATGAAGAGGCCATTGCCTTTATATAGTTCTGTGCAGCCAGAGGCAGAGAGATTGGGCCGAGATTCTGTGTTCTTAGAGTGAAAGGGAGGAATTCTAATGCCCTGAAATGGGTGGGTTTAGGCTGGATGAGATGTTGGAACGTAAAAAATCTCAAACCCAAAAATGAAGCTGTTTGAAACCCGTCCAATTTTTAACAGAGGCGGGAGGGGGAATAGAGGGTAAGTCGCTTATTTAAATATGTTAATGAGGCAGTATGCCTCCAATCTTACCTCTCTTCCAGTTTTAATGCAGATTAGTCACATTCCCAAACTGATAACCCAACTTCTATGCAGAGGACCTGTTAAACGAAACATGCGCCTTGGAGCCAAAATTCCAAAGTGTCTTTAAGGCCAAGGTAGATAGATTCTTGATGAGCAATGGGGTGAAATGTTATTGGGGTTGGTGGAAGTGGAATTGAGGTTACAATCAGATGAGCCATGATCTGATTGAATGGTGGAGCAGGCTCAAAAGGCTGAGTGGTCTACAGGCCGATCTCCGCCTGTAGCCTCAACCATTCCCTTAAAAGCCCTGCTTCTGGGGTGTCCGCATACCTCCTATCGATCTGTAGTATCTCCTTTACCAGTCGGTCTGCCTCTGCCCTGTCCACCTTCTCCCTATGGGCACGCAGCGAGATCAGCTCCCCTCTGACCACCACCTTCAGTGCTTCCCAGACCACCGCTGCTGAAATTTCCACCGTGTCGTTGACCTGCAGGTAGTTCTGAATACATTTCCTCAGCCGCTCGCACACCCCTTCATCAGCCAAATGTCCCACATCTAACCTCCAGTGCGGGCGCTAGTTACTGTCTTTACTAACCTGCAGGTCAACCCTGTGCAGAGCATGGTCTGAGATTGTGATCGCCGAGTACCCCGTGTCCACCACCCCAGCCAGCAAGGCCCTGCTCAAAATAAAGAAATCAATCCGGGAGTACACTTTATGCCCATATGAGTAGAAGGAGAACTCCTTCACCCTCGGCTGCCCAAATCTCCATGGATCCCCCATGTGCTCCATGAACCTTTCTAGTTCCTTTGCCATTGCTGGCACCCTGCCTGTTTTCGAGCTTGACCGGTCCAAGCCAGGGTCAATAACTGTGTTGAAGTCTCCTCCCATGACTAACCTATACGGGTCCAGGTCCGGTATCTTCCCCAGCATCCTCTTTATAAACTCCATATCATCCCAATTTGGCACAAACACATTTACTGCACCCCCTCCAGTTTCCGACTGACCATAATGTACCGACCTCCAACATCCGAGACTATTCTACCAGCCTCAAACACCACCCGCTTATTGATCAGGATCGCTACCCCTCTAGTCTTTGAATCTAGTCCCGAGTGAAAGACCTGACTGACCCAGCCTTTCCTCAATCTAATCTGGTCAGTTACTCTAAGGTGCGTCTCCTGCTACATTACCACGTCCGCCTTCTGTCCCTGAAGATGCACGAACAAATGTGCCCTCTTGGCCGGCCCATTTAGCCCTCGAACATTCCAGGTGATCAACCCCTCCCCACCTCGCTGATGAACTATCCCCTTTTTTGGGCCCGCCTCCAGCCCTTGCTCCACGCCTCCAGCGGCCCACCCCCAGGCAGCCTCCGCCCCCAACCTCCTCTCTGTCCCTTAGCCCAAGTCCCTCCCTCGTCAGCAGAACATTTACCCCCCCCTCCCCCCTAGTAACAACACTCTGTAACCCAACCCCTTGAATAAACCGAACATATGCACCCCCCCCACTATGCTTCCGTGAGCTAGCCCGCCCAGCTAGCTTGGTGGCCCCCATCCCTGGCGCCGGATAGGCTCCTACCTATTGTTCCCTCCCCATCCTCCCCCCCGCTCATACAAACATACTCCAACATCAAACAATCCCCACACAATTGCCCGACATAAAAACACCAAAATCTAAACACCTCCATCCCCCAACAGGGCAAATGAAAACCTTAACTCACTGAGCTCTGCTACTGGTCCCAAATCAATACAGAAGGCATTACAAACAGCTTCCACAAAACAAAAATGGGAATTTTCTTTTAAAGAACAGAAAAACAAAACAAAAAACCCCATGAACGTTGCAGCAAAGTTCAAAAGTTCTCAGTCCACCACCCATCCTTTCCTTTTCACGAAGTCCAGCGCGTCCTCAGGCGACTGAAAATAAAAGTGCTGTTCCTTGTACATGACCCAGAGACGGGCCGGATACAACAGTCCAAACTTCACCTTTTTCTTAAAAAGGATAGACCTAATCTGGTTGAAGCCTGCTCTTCTCCTGGCCACCTCCACAATCAGGTCTTGGTAGACCTGCAGGATACTGTTGTCACATTTACAACTCCGAGTCTGCTTGGCCCACTGTAGAATGCGCTCCTTATCGAAGTACCTGTGGAATCTCACCACCATTGCCCTCGGGGGGGTCTCCCATTCGCTGCTTCCTCGCGAGTGCTCTGTGAGCCCTGTCCACCTCCAAGGATTGGCAGAATGCCCCATCCCTCAGCAGCTTTTCAAACATGTCTGCGATGTATGCCCCAGCGTCCGTTTCTTCGGACCCCTCTGGGAGCCCAACGATTCTCAAGTTCCGCCGGCGGGACCTATTCTCTCGGTTCTCCACCTTCTCCAGAAGCCCTTTCTGCTGGTCCCTCAGCATCCCCACCTCCAACTCCACCGCAGTTTGATGTTCCTCCTGCTCAGCCAGCGCCTTCTCTACCTTCTGGATCGCCCGATCTTGGCCGTCCAATCTAAGCTCCAGCCGCTCAATTGACTCTTTTATCAGGTCCAAGAAGTCCCATTTCTGCTTAGCAAAGCCTTCCTGAATAACTTGCATCAGCTGCTCCGTTGACCGCTGGGTCGACAAACCAGAGGTCCGGTCCTCCGCCATGCTGTCTTCCGCTGCAGCTTCAGCCCAAGCATTCTCTGTCTTTCTGTTTCCGCCTATCCGAGAACTTCTCTCCATGCACCGATGTGGGAATTCAGTACCCAATTGCCTCTGTCTTCAGTTTTACAATTCAAGTCTGGTAGAAAATCGGGGGAAAGGTCCAAAAGTCCGACCCGAGAGGGAACCACCAAATGTGCGACTTACTCCTTCATGGCCGCCACCGGAAGTCTTCTCACCACTTTCTGTATCAATAGATTTCTTTGGGATTCTTCTTTTGATTTCCTTTTCTTTAATGAAGTATGTTTGTTGAGATTTTACATTTGTTGCAATTCGAAGGAACTCTTGGATTTTCTTTCAGGCCAGGAATGCAAAATTGCATATCCACAGATGTATGTAATCAATATCACTTCATGTTGTCAGTGCAACCGAATTGGGGTTGTTTCTCACTATCCCAAGATGATGCATTGAAATGGGATGCTTCTTAAATGCTATACACGATACAGGATTCTGTTTGGAGTTCGTAGCCATGTTCGATTTTGCATAATGGTTATAATTTGCTTGTAAGTAGAATCTTCCTCATTAGACAGAGTTAGAAAGAATAAAAGATGGGGGGGGGGAAATGGATGATTGGTGACAGCATTTATTTCCTCGTTCCACCTGCCCAATTACAAAATGCAGCGGTTTAAGTATTTTAAGAAGATTGTCCTCTGGGGCCTTGTAAATTTAAGGAGTGATGGATTGCAGGCATTTTGCATCTTTCCCAGGCCGCCGCACCAATTATTGGAGAAATGTGCCAATTATGGCCATTCTGAAGGAAAGGTATTTGCCAGAATTTATTTTTAAAAATCTGTGACCCACTGTCACTGGTGAAAACTGGTGGGCAGACAAAACGAGGATAGTAACTCACCGCCCTCAGACCCCCATACCCACTCATATTGTCCCGATCCTAACCTGTTGTCGTGGGCAACGAGAGGGGTACCCAAAGGAAGGCAACATGGTGCATGGTCAACGACCTGTTTCTCTTCGTAGATGCTGCCTGACCTGCCGAGCTTTTCCAGAATTTTCTGTTCTTATTCATTCGTTCAATGTGCAGATTGGGCCTGGTGAGAGCATAGGAGCCCAATTGGCTATTTCCGAATGGAGGCCTGAGTTGGGAGTAAGGGGGACCGATGGCGTTGTGGCAGCTTCACTGTCAGGTCAGACCCCCCACGGGAAGTGAATCAGAAGCCTGACTGTCAGTTCTGGTTGCCTTGTAAGGCAGAAAGAGGTGGAGTGCCTCCTCCTCACACTCTGGTTCTGTCTCCCTCCTGATCATGCCCTGAACCCTCCCCACCACCAGGTAGTGGATTTGTGTGAGAGGTGGAGAAAGATTCATGGGACGGAATTTTATGCTTACGGGATTCTACGGACCTGCAGCGGTCAATGGACTTTTGAATGGCTCGTCACATTTTATGGTCCACCCCCACTGTGACAGCAGGTGGCAAAATGCCACCCAAGCTAACAGGCCTGGTCGGTAAGATCCCCGGGGATCTGCCCACTCACTCTCTGTGTGACTATGTGACTCCCTCACCACTAAACTCAGGGGCACGATCCCAAGAGGCAGAACGGCAAGATCAGATTAATAAAAGTGATTTATCCTTTCAACAGTTCATGTAGTTCGAGCAGGACTAGTTGTTGTGATTCTGGCGTCCATCTGTGCAAGCTAGTTACTGTATTTATGGTTTAACAGATGTATCGTGTTCCTCTGTCAATGTACTTTCACTGCACTAAAAGTTCAACTTTGACCTATCTTTCTGGAGACATCGTTTATCTGGTCAAACTTTCTGGCTTAATGTGCGTAAACAATAATGTTAGAGATGGTTGCTTTCTGTAAACGGCCATTCATAGCTCAGGGGAGTCACTTGGTAGTGACTTATTGTGGAGCCAAGTGAATGCACTGAGAGGATCTGATGATTTATACCATAGGTAATATTATCATGGCTTGTAAGTGTCCATAAATCATGGCTCGAAATGTGTGTAAACCCATGTAAACGTTTGTAACTCAGACTTCCATCTACATTAACTGCCTTTGGTGAAGTGATAGATTAGTGGCAACAAAAGATTTAATTTTTCAGATGATTCCTTTTGTGATTAGAGAGGTAATTATATCAGCATGTATGCTTTTTTTGTGCTCATCAAGGTGAGATTAGAACAGGACTCAAATTACAGGCATCCAGTTGCTGTGCCAGGTCTAGCACCACAAAATGCACAGTGAGATTCAATTCCTTGATATGTTTCAGGACCAAACTCAGAAGGATTCCTACTGCACCAGTGTGGCATTTTTGGTCACCAAAATCCATACCAACCGTCATGTGGCATCTCTGAGCGATGCATTCATTCTGAGTTTGGATGTTATACCTTCAACATTCACTCCCTCCATCACTGCTGCACCATGGCTGCAGTGGGCACCGTCTGCAAGATGCACTGCAGCAACTCGCCCGGGCTCCTTCGATAGCACCTTCCAAACCTGTGACCTCCACCTCAAGGGCAGCAGGCACATGGGAGCATCAGTAACTGCAAGTTTTCCTCCAAGACACATACCAAACTAACTTGGAAACACATCGCTGTTCCTTCATTGTTGTGAGATCAAAATCCTGGAACTCGCTTCCTAACAGCACTGCGAGAATATCTGTAGCACACGGACTGCAGTGGTTCAATAAGCTGGTTAACCACCACCTTCGCAAGGCAATTACCAGTGGCCAATAAATACTGGCCTTTCCAGCGATGCCCATGGCTCAGTGGTCGCACTGTCATCTCTGAGTCAGAGGTTATGGGTTCAAGGTTCACTCTGGCAGCAGGTTTGAGGCCATTACCTTGGCTGACACTTCAGTGTGTTAAAATCCCAACTGATGTTAATACTGGACAAGTCAGATCCCTGAGTGCAACCTAGCTTGATAGAGCCAAACATATTTCTTTTAGATACTACATAGCTGAGTTACTGAAAAAATTCACGTGGGTTCACGGATTAATTTTCACCATAAAGAATAAAATATTTACTAAACAAGGAAAAAAATAACTATATTACATCAGACAAAAAAAAGACAAGATACTGGAATATGATTCAAGCTCATACTATTCCTTTTATTCCAAAAATAGCCTAACAGACACAAAAAGCCCAGTGAAGCTTTACCAATACCTCAACAGCAAGGCTTCCTGCTTGGGCTGAACCAGATTTTCTTCAGACTGTTTTTTTCTGCTGGATTTCTGAGCATTCACTAGATGCTTTTCCCCCAGCTGGTGTCTCTCCCTGAGACACCTAAAATTGTATTCTAAACTCACTATTCCTGCAAGAGCAGAGCAAACACACAAGTTCTCTCAACTCAGTCCCTCAACAGCCTTGCAGCATTACTCATCAGAGAGCTTAGAAACCTGGCCATCCCTCTCTGATGGACACACTCTGCAATTCTTTTCTGTCTGCCGTTTTGTCTCTGTATGTCACTGGAACCGTGTCGCTAGGCGACAGCACAGTTTTCCTACGTTGTGTTTTTTCCCACAATCACTAAACTACAAACCCCTTTGTAACCCACCTTTCACATGAAGGGTTGTAAAACCTAATTGAAAATACATGAATACCAACAAAGCCAGGAAACCAGGCCTTTTTGCTAACCGACCCTCCATACTTCCCAGCACAAAGCTCACAAAAAACAAACTAAATGAAACTGAAACCAAATTCCACCTTTCACAAAAACAAATATAAATTAAACTTAAAATTATGAATTGTTCCCAACAAGTGCAGTATGAAGGGAATGCAGTAATGTCAGAGACACTCATCCTTTGGCTGACACTTTAGACATCTGTTCAAGTGCATGTTTATAAAAATCCCATGGCACGCGGTGAAGGTTTACAGTCACCAACATTTATCGCTCAATCAGCACCACCAAAATTGAGATAGCTAGTCATTTATTTCATTGCCATTTGTCGGGTCGTGCTTTACTTAAATTGGCTTCAAGAGTAATTGATTGGTTGCAGTGAGCTGTCAGACCTACCCAGATCATGCATGGTGCTATTTCAATTGGAATTGGACCAAAACTACACACACATCAGACCCTTACAGCCAGCAGTGAGAGAAGATCTTAAATCCTATTAGTTTGGGTTGTATGTTTGACTTGATCCAGAGGGAAGCACGGTAGCACAGTGGTTAGCACTGTTGCTTCACAGATCCAAGGTCCCAGGTTCGATTCTAGGCTTGGGTCACTGTCTGTGCGGAGTCTGCATGTTCTCCCCGTGTCTGCGTGGGTTTCCCTCTGGCTCCGGTTTCCTCCCACAGTCCAAAGATGTGCAGGTTAGGTGGATTGGCCATGCTAAATTGCCCTTAGTGTCCAAAATTGCCCTTAGTGTTGGGTGTGGTTACTGGGTTATGGGGATAGGGTGGAAGTGTGGGCTTGGGTAGGGTGCTCTTTCCAAGAGCCGGTACAGACTCGATGGGCCGAATGGCCACCTTCTGCACTGTAAATTCTATGAAATCCATGAAAAGGCCAATAGTAATAATAAATTGCCTCTGAGTACATACATTTATTTCTCAACAAAACCCCTGTTCATTTCTTTTCACCAAGCCTGATGCAAGAGGCTATTTGGCAGGCAAAAGAAGATGCAAAAGATTTAGGCTGCTCTTTATTAGCACAACAACTGATTGAGGTCAACCTGTTCTTAATCGCAGCATTTATTCTCTTGCATTCTTTAATTTTTCATGAAAACAGCAGCAGGAATTGCATTGCCTATTCATTATCAGTGCAGTGCAGTGCCAATTTATAATCCAATATAATAAATAAATCTGCCTCTGCCTCATATCAATGCAACCTGTCAAAAGGTCTTACTTTCAGGGTAGGACTTGGCACCAATACCACTTTGGGACTCATGCATTTCAGTGTTTGCACATGCACACACATGCCCATTGATGTGCAGTTACACACATGCATGTGCTAAACCGCCAAGTAAAAATTCAGAGCTAATGGGCAGCACGGTAGCACAGTGGTTAGCACAGTTGCTTCACAGCTCCAGGGTTTGATTCCCGGCTTGGTTCACTGTCTGTGCAGAGTCTGCACGTTCTCCCTATGTCTGTGTGGGTTTCCTCCGGGTGCTCCAGTTTCCTCCCACAGTCCAAAGTTGTGCAGGTTAGATGGATTGGCCAGGTTAGGTAATTTGTCCTTAGTGTCCAAAAAAGGTTAGGTGGGGTTATTGGCTTACGGGGATGGGGTGTGCTTAAGTGGGATGCTCTTTCCAAGGGCCGGTGCAGACTCGATGGGCCAAATGTACTCCTTCTGCACTGTAAATTCTTTGATTATGTTTCTGGCACAAAGCAGCACAAAGCCACGAATGGCCTTCTTTGCTATATTGCTCCCATGATTCTATGCATGCTCCAATAGGTCAAGGAAATTCATAAGGTCGATTGAGATGTTAACCCAAACCATTCCAAAACAGAGGAAGCTCTGCTTTTTTTTGATTGGATGGTATTTGCTTTCCTCCAGATTATTACTGGTGTACAAATCATAGATGAGAACCAGGCACCGACAATCTGGTACTGAAACTCCATAGCTCGTGATTGACAGCGGAGTCAGAAATTGTCAGGCTTCTCTGATGAAAGTGTTCCCTCTGAAGTGTAGTACCACAAGATTTTCCATATGTACCACATCCATTGCAGTCCCCCCCCCCCCCCCACCCTACGATTTACACTACATTTTACCACCCCAAAGAATTCTCTGAGCTTTGTCAAGCACAATCATTCCTTTCAGACTCCCTGCTGATTGCTTCTATTTTCTCTTTATCTCGATTTGTAGTAATTTCATCCTTAATTAAAGGCTCCAAAATTTCCATACCACTGATGCAAAGCTAACTGACCTGTAATTATCCAGATTAGCTCTGTCTCCCTTTTTAAGAATGGGAACTACATGTAGCAATTTGCAGCCCTCTGACACACAGCCACACTCAATAGACCCTGAATTATATAAACTTGCATCTGACGTTTTCCTTTTATTAATTAAAATAACTCTCACTCTCAGTCACCTTCTCATCCCCAACTCCCCGTTCCCAAATCTTTACACCTCCAAACCTCTCCACCCCCACCCCTCTTTGTTTCCACCTCTATCTGTCCCCACCTCACTCTCTCTGCACTTCTCCCCATCCCCAAATCCCTCCATCCCCACAAATCCACCCCGTCCCCATCCATCCCTAACCTGCCTGTTGTCATCTGACCCTATCCCCAACTCGTCCCATTCTCCCCTCACTCAGTGATGTGCCCTCAATTCAATGAGGGCCATTGCATGGTCTGGCTTGGCACATCTCATCTGAAGTCAGCTTCTGTGGTGTCTACCCTGAAACACCGGTTGAACTGATCCCTCCAAAGGTGGTGGAGAGATTTTGTCAGGCTCTGACAAGTAAAAATCTCAATGGAGTAAGTAGGCCTCTGGAGAGAGTAACTGATTCCTTCCCAGAAATGATTATTTTTTTCCCCCAAGTAAAAGTTTCCGATCTTTGTAGACTCCCCTCGCCAGATAGTAGCTCCAGGCTGCACACCATACGGACTTGGCACTATATCGCTGTTCCTTCACTGTCGTTTTGTCAAAATCCTGGAACTCCATTCCTAACAGCACTGTGGTTGTACCTACACCACATGGACTGCAGCGGTTCCAGAAGGTGGCTCACCGCCACCTTTTCAAGGGAAATTAGGGATGGAAAACAAATTCATGGGCTCGCCATCGACTCTCAAATCCCATGAATAAAAATAGAGCGTCCTCTAAAGCCTATAATAATAATACAGCAAACCTTCCCAGGAATTACCCGAGACAGTCTCTTTTGTTAAGGGGGGTAGGGCCAGTAAGTCTCAACCATCGTCCCCTTGAAAAGACCAGTGGAAATGGGGAAGAACCTGGACAAATCTGGGTAGAAATCATCATTCCCTCCTAGACTCCAGGAATATTAGGTCTGCAGTCCCATTCTAAGGATAGATTGTGCCTTGAACAATATTAGTTTACTAATAGAGTGGAAACCATAGAATCATAGAATTTACAGTGCAGAAGGAGGCCATTCGGTCCATCGAGTCTGCACCGGCTCTTGGAAAGAGCACCCTATCCAAGCCCATACATCCACCCTATCCCCATAACCCAGGAACCCCACCCAACATTAAGGGCAATTTTGGACACTAAGGGCAATTTAGCATGGCCAATCCACCTAACCTGCACATCTTTGGACTGTGGGAGGAAACCGGAGCACCCGGAGGAAACCCACGCAGACATGGGGAGAACGTGCAGACTCCGCACAGACAGTGACCCAAGCCGGGAATCGAACCTGGGACCCTGGAGCTATGAAGCAATTGTGCTAACCACTATGCTACTGTGCTGCCCTGCACGGAATACACTAGGAATACTATTTCTGTAGAAATTGGCATAGGTGTGGGCCAGGGATTATAGATGTGAGTCAGATTGCCAAAAGAAAAGTTGCTGCTGTTTGAACTGTTTATTGACTACTTAATCACGGAAATTTATTTTATATGAAAATCCCTCCCTATGTGCGAAATAGGGAGGGTTAATGGCTAGAAGGTGATGAGAAACAGCTACATTATAATAAATACTAAAATACTCAATATAACTTGAGCTTTGTGTTAGAGTCCTTCCTTTTGATTCCACTTTGTTCCCATTTCTTTTGTTTTATTGTATTATTTTTGGTCCGTGGACCCTTAATCAGAATATGCCTTTAATAATAATAATATTGCTTATTGTCACGAGTAGGCTTCAATGAAGTTACTGTGAAAAGCCCCAGCAGAGGAGTTGAGCTGAGGCAGCCTGTGAGTCTGGACAGTGTGATCCAGGATTTGTTTTTGGAGAGGAGAACGACGAATCATCGCCGCCTCGGCAATCTGGAGGAAGTCAGTTCGATTGGCTGGCTGGCCGGCAATGTGGGTTGGCCAGGGACAACAATCCGTGATTGGTTCCTGCGGGGTGCTTCTGAGGTGGCTGGTCAGAAGTGATTAGACCTTGAATGAAGAAGGAACTCTCTCTCTCTCGCTGCTCAAGTAAAGAACTGTTTTAATGTTCTAAAACCTGTGAGTGCTTGGCACATCTTTACTATACGTTTGAAGTGATCTTGAACCAACAAAGAAAGTAGACAGCCTTGTCAGAGAAAACCCCCTCAAGTTTAGAAGGACGAAGTATCAAAGCAAAAACTTTTTTAAAATAAATATTTTTATTCGCTTTTTCAAAATGTTTTACATAATTTACATCACATATTTAACGAACATTTAATAATCCCTCCCTCAACCCAAAAACAATTTGTCAACTAACTAGCTACCCCCTTTTAGCTGCTGACTCAGGCTAATTCCTTAAAGTGAGATCTGAATGGACACCATCTCTTGTGAAACCCTTCCTCATTCCCTCTCAAGCTATATTTAACCTTCTCTCGGTTTAGAAACTACTAAGTTTCCCAGCCATATTGGACTCCTGAAAGACTTTAACTGAAAAACATCATAGTGCAGTTGAGATCTTTTATCCTTTTTCCTGCATTATCATCTTTCGTCCCTCTCCACCATCCTTCCTCTCTATGTTAGAATCATAGAATTTACAGTGCAGAAGGAGGCCATTCGGCCCATCGAGTCTGCACCGGCCCTTGGAAAGAGCACCCTACCCAAGCCCACACCTCCACCCTATCCCCATAACCCAGTTATCCCACCTAACCTTTTTGGACACTAAGGGCAATTTAGCATGGCCAATCCTGCATGGCCAATCCATGCACATCTTTGGACTGTGGGAGGAAACCAGAGCATCTGGAGGAAACACATACAGACACAGGGAGAATGTGCAGATTCCGCACAGACCCAAGACGGGAATTGAACCTGGGACCCTGGAGCTGTGAAGCAACCGTGCTAACCGTGCCGTCCATTGTTGTGCATGTGTGGGTGTATGTAGAGTGGGACGAGATGGCAAACGTGGTTTAGGCACGGGGTATTAGGTGGTCAGTTGCATTTTTTGTCAGTTTAATTATATTACTGTTAGATAATGAAAGGTTATTTGCGTTAAACTTACAAACCTGATGATTGCAGTTTATTGGGCTCAGCCAAAGTCCTCAGGTATTCTAAAATAACATCTAATTTCACTTGTGTTGTGACTCTGGGTCAAGTGGGGCTGGAATTGACCAGGTACTAGCCCAGCGGGTTGTGACACTTGACTATTTTGTTTCTCAACTACCATTTTTTATACTTTTTTTCTTAAGGATCATAATAGCCAGCTTTATATGAATGAAATGAAATGAAAATCTCTTATTGTCACAAGTAGGCTTCAATGAAGTTACTGTGAAAAGCCCCTCGTCGCCACATTCCGGCGCCTGTTCGGGGAGGCTGTTACGGGAATTGAACCGTGCTGCTGGCCTGTCTTGGTCTGCTTTCAAAGCCAGCGATTTAGCCCACAGTGATTTGAGTCAGCTGTTACCTTGCAGGAGACAGTAAACACTGTGTAAAAAGGAGAACTAGCTATCGGTGGAATTTAGAGATTACTCAAGCAAGCAGAGGGTGAGGGAATAATAGGAAGCATAGAGAGATCCCATAGTCTGGCCTGATTTAGAAGAGCTGTTGCTTTGGGACTGAGAGATTGAGTGAATTGGTTGTATTGCTGGGGAATGTGGACAGTGTCTCCAGTTGACAATAACCTCTTAAGTCACAGCATTGGTACACCAATAAGATAGTTGAAATAAAGAAAGATGCCATTCACTTGACTTTCTCAATACCACTGGACCAAGGAGTCTCAAGGTTAGCATGAAACATACAAGTAACTTATTAACTGAATAAATCTGATACAACACTCAATGTTCCAGTTAGGTGGATTGGCCAGGCTAAAATTGCCCCTTAGTGTCCAAAGATGTGGTTAGGTGGGGTTGCGATGATAGGGCAGGGGAATGGGCTTAGGTAGGGTGCTCTTTCAGAGGGTTGGTGCAGATCGATGGGCCAAATGGGCCTTAGTCTGTGTTGTAGGGATGCTGTGTTGAGAATTGTAAATGGCTTTTATCACAGAATTTTACTGCACAGTATGATGCTATGCAACCCATGGTGCCAGGTGTGCCAGCTCGTTGAAAGAGGAGTCCATGTGGCGCAGTGGATAGCACTGAGACTGTGGCGCTGAGGACCCGGGTTCGAATCCCGGCCCTGGGTCACTGTCCGTGTGGTGTCTCCCCGTGTCTGCGCGGGTTTCACCCCCACAACCTAAAGATGTGCAGGTTAGGTGGATTGGCCACGCTAAATTGCTCCTTAATTGGAAAAAAATAATAATTGGGTACTCTAAATTTATAAATAAAAAGGAAAGAGGAGTCCAATACCCTGCCATGTCCTCTTTTCCTTTGCTTGCCTTGCCAATACCACTTAGGTACTAGGGGCACATATTTAAAAGAAAGATTTTTTAAAGTCTCACACCACCCAAGCCTAATGATAGAAAACTTGAGTTTGCTTTCCTAGTCTAACCTTAATGTCATATCACCAGCCATCCTTGCATTGATGTAAAAGATGACAGTGAGTTGCGCCAACTTTACAGGCCACTCAATTAACACAAGGGTCCAAGGCACCAGCCTGAAGCAATTAGTGAATGTTTCACTTCTACCCAAGTAGCTGGCTCGGTGGGCTGTACAAACAGGATTTATTCTGTAGACGAGGCTGTGCCCACAGCCGTAAAGTGTGCCACCACTGAGACCTAAGACATTGACATTCTGATATAATTGGCAACACTCAATCCAGGCTTGAGCCATGAGACCACTTCCTAGTGACTGCCTGGTGCAGAAACACACTTTGAGCAACTGCACGTTTTAATATCGCCATTCAGATTTGTAAACGAGCACAGATAATTACAAACGAGATGAATTCCTCCAGGTGAGGGCTGCTGCCAACTAAATCAACACAGGATAACCACCACCAGTGTATTTCAAAATCAATTGATGACAGTATCAGATTGCTGCTATTCTAAGGATATCCGCTCGTGGAATGCCCTCCTGCACTAACGCAGTGGGTACTAGTGCAGACGCTGAATAGCTTTAAGAGTTATGACATACAAGCCTTGCCTCATGTGAGCCCCTCTCACAGATTATAAAAGTAACAATACCCCCAAGACCAAATGGTGTCAATATTGCACCAGTAATTAATAGCGCCTGCCTGATTTCCCGGCAGCGTGGGGCGGTTTCACTGGGAATTTCCATTGACAGCGGTGGGAACAGAGAATTCCCCTGCCAGCGAACAGTGCGCCTTCTCCTGCCGCAGAGAAACAAGCGGCTGGGAGGCCAGAGAATCCCGCCCAACACGTGCACAGCGCATATACACACATATCTATGCTTGTAATTGTAGAAATGCTGGGGCCAAATGTCTGGGAGCACTGGGAGGACAAAGCCTGACAGCACTGAGTGATGTACAAGACATTTTGGGGTGATGTCTGTCACTCCCAGAGGGAGAGACCCATTAAAGCAAGGCCCATCTCCTCTCCCCAGTGGACGATAGAGAGCTCCCAGCATTATTGGAAGATCAGATGGATGAGGGTAAAGCAGTTGATGTGGTGTATATGGATTTCAGTAAAGCGTTTGATAAGGTTCCCCATGGTAGGCTACTGCAGAAAATACGGAGGCATTGGATTCAGGGTAATTTAGCAGTTTGGATCAGAAATTGGCTAGCTGGAAGAAGACAAAGGGTGGTGGTTGATGGGAAATGTTCAGACTGGAGTCCAGTTACTAGTGGTGTACCACAAGGATCTGTTTTGGGGCCACTGCTGTTTGTCATTTTTATAAATGACCTGGAGGAGGGCGTAGAAGGATGGGTGAGTAAATTTGCTGATGACACTAAAGTCGGTGGAGTTGTGGACAGTGCGGGAGGATGTTACAAGTTACAGAGGGACATAGATAAGCTGCAGCGCTGGGCTGAGAGGTGGCAAATGGAGTTTAATGCAGAAAAGTGTGAGGTGATTAATTTTGGAGGGAATAACAGGAAGACTGAGTACTGGGCTAATGGTAAGATTCTTGGCAGTGTGGATGAGCAGAGAGATCTCGGTGTCCATGTTCATAGATCCCTGAAAGTTGCCACCCAGGTTGAGAGGGTTGTTAAGAAGGCATACGGTGTGTTAGCTTTTATTGGTAGAGGGATTGAGTTTAGGAGTCATGAGGTCATGTTGCAGCTATACAACACTCTGGTGCGGCCGCATTTGGAGTATTGCGTGCAATTCTGGTCGCCGCATTATAGGAAGGATGGGGAAGCATTGGAAAAGGTGCAGAGGAGATTTACCAGAATGTTGCCTGGTATGGAGGGAAGATCTTATAAGGAAAGGCTGAGGGACTTGAGGCTATTTTTGCTAGAGAGAAGAAGGTTAAGAGGTGACTTAATTGAGGCATACAAGATGATCAGAGGATTGGATAGGGTGGACAGTGAGAGCCTTTTTCCTCGGATGGTGATGTCTAGCATGAGGGGGACATACTTTTAAATTGAGGGGAGATAGATATAGGACAGATGTCAGAGGTAGGTTCTTTACTCAGAGAGTAGTAAGGGCGTGGAATGCCCTGCCTGCAACAGTAGTGGACTCGCCAACACTAAGGACATTCAAATGGTCATTGGATAGACATATGGACAATAAGGGAATAGTGTAGATGGGCTTTAGAGTGGTTTCACAGGTCGGCGCAACATCGAGGGCCGAAGGGCCTGTACTGCGCTGTAATGTTCTATGTTCTATGTTGAACCAGGGAGTTCTCCCCACCCTTGTGGGAAAACAAACAGGCACCCGTCAGTTGAAAAATCCAACCAGCCATAACCGGCTGCTACTGGAATAACAGGTTACAACCGGTTTGAACTGGAATGACTGGAGATCATAACTGGACACCAGTTGATAGCCCAAACTGTCCAGTAGCATTTAGCAGAGGAATTAAAATCTTACTGGAGCCCGTTGACTTGTTTGCCGGTTTAACTACATTCAGCTGGAATAGCTGGCACGTATAGAGTCTTGGCCAATATTTATCCCTCAACCAACGTCAGTAAAACTGATCATCTGGTCATTGTGACATTGTTGTTCATGGGGCCTTGCAAATGGGTCTGATGGGTTTCCTGCTTTGTAACAGTGACTCCACTTAATTGACTGTCAAGCACTTTGAGACATCTTGCAGTTGTGAAAGGCCCTACAAAGAATTCTTTCTTCCGTTCTTTCTTTCTTTTACCGTTGGACGGGATTGAACCTTCAGGCAAACCAACACCCCAACCTCGTCTCCCATCCCCCTTTTCCCACACTTGTCAACAGGCTGCCCAACTCAGGTGCCGTCTCGTCACTTTAAATGAAATGAAATGAAAATCGCTTATTGTCACAAGTAGTCTACTGTGAAAAGCCCCTAGTCGCCACATTCCGGCACCTGTTCCGGGGAGGCTGGTACGGGAATTGAACCGTGCTGCTGGCCTGCCTTGGTCTGCTTTCAAAGCCAGCGATTTAGCCCTGTGCTAAACCAGCCCCTATTTCTGCCTTGAAGAATTAACTGGGGTATTTGTGAATATTCCAAAAACATACAGATCTATAAACAAATGAAAATTGGCTGGTAGAAATCTGAGAAATGTATTATTTACACCCTCTGTACTTACATACAAATAATTATCTTGAAGCCCAAAAGAAAATGTTCTATTCGCCTCAGGCTTTTAAAAATAACTGGGACGTCATTCTCCGACCCCCCCGCCGGGTTGGAGAATCGCCGGGGGCTGCCATGAATCCCACCCCCGCCGGTTGCCGACGTCTCCGGCACCGGATATTCAGCGGGAAACGGGCCGCGCCGGTTGGCGGGCCCCCCTGCTTGATTCTCCGGCCCGGATGGGCCGAAGTCCCGCCGATAAATTGCCTGTCCCGCCGGCATGGATTAAACCACCTTTTGAATGGCAGGACAAGACGGCGTGGGCGGGCTCCGGGGTCCTGGGGGGGGCGCGGGGCGATCTGGCCCCGGGGGATGCCCCCACGGTGGCCTGGCCCGCGATCGGGGCCCACCGATCCGCGGGCGGGCCTGTGCCATGGGGGCACTCTTTCCCTTCCGCCTCCGCCACGGCCTCCACCATGGCGGAGGCGGAAGAGACTCCCTCCACTGCGCATGCGTGGGAAACTGTCAGCGGCCGCTGACGCTCCCGCGCATGCGCCGCCCGGGGATGTCATTTCCGCACCAGCTGGCGGGGCAACAAAGGCCGTTTCCGCCAGCTGGCGGGGCGGAAATTCCTCCGGCGTCGGCCTAGCCCCTTAAGGTTGGGGCTCGGCCCCCAAAGATGCGGACCATTCCACACCTTTGGGGGCGGCGCGATGCTCGTCTGATTGGCGCCGTTTTGGGCGCCAGTCGGCGGACATCGCGCCGTTTCGGGAGAATTTCGCCCCAGAATGTTAAGCCCAATGAAAAGGGAGAGAGGGCGGGGGTGGGGGGGTGAATTTGATATGATCAGCAGCCAATCAGGAGGATCCATAAGCCCTGACTGTGATCCCATGGAGAATAATAGACAACCAATGCGAATGAACCCAGCCCGTGTCCCACAAGACAGCGGAGGTTAAATTTGGGGCTACAGTCGTTCAGGTAAATCTCCCAGACAGCTTCAAATCATCTTGGAATAAACAAGTAAGTCCAAAATGGGTTAAATTGTGTTCCATTAGAAATATTAACATTGTTCCGGTTGCGGCCATGCCTAGGTAGGTCGCACGTTCGGCAGCTCCCGCCGGGAACGGACTTTTGGGTTCTCTAGAGGGGCCCCACCGGCAATTGTTCGACGGCTTCCAGGGTGGGAAGGTGACAGCAATGTCCCCCCGACATTATATGGATTGGACCAGGAGTGGAGCGGTGAAAAAAGTGATCTTGGAGCAGCGAAAAGTGAGAGGGAGGAAAAACAAGATGGCAGCGGGTGGAGACCAAGCAGCATGTGCGCAGTGGTCACAGGAGCAGCAGGGGTTTCTTAGACGCTGCTTTGAGGAGCTGAAAACCGAAATGCTGGCGCCAGTGAAGGCGGCGATTGAGAAGCTAGTGGAGACCCAGAAGGCCCAAGGGGCGGCGATCCGGGAGGAGCGGCAAAAAGCCTTGGAGAACGAGGACGAGATTTTGGGCCTGGCGGTGAAGGTGGAGGCGCACGAGGCGCTGCACAAGAGGTGGGCGGAAAGATTTGAGGACCTGGAGAATAGATCGAGGAGGAAGAATCTTCGGATTCTGGGTCTCCCCGAAGGAGTGGAGAGGCCCGATTCTGGAGCATATGTGAGCACGATGCTCAATTCGCTGATGGGCGCGGGAGCCTTCCCGAGGCCCCTGGAGCTAGATGGGGCTCGCCGGGTCCTAGCAAGGAGACCCAAGACATACGAGCCGCCAAGGGCTGTAGTGGTGGGGTTTCACCGCTTTATGGACAGAGAGTGTGTCCTGAGATGGGCCAAGAAAGAGCGGAGCAGCAGGTGGGAGAACACGGAGATCCGAATCTACCAGGACTGGAGTGCAGAGGTGGCTAAGAAGAGGGCTGGTTTCAATCGGGCTAAGACGGTGCTCCATCGGAAGGGGGTGAAGTTCGGTATGCTGCAGCCTGCGCGATTGTGGGTCATGTTCCAGGATCGGCACCACTATTTCGAAACGCCTGATGAGGCATGGAGCTTTACATGGACTGAAAAGTTGGACTCAAATTGAGAGTTTGTTGTGGGGGGATGTTTACTGTGTATATGGGGCGAAATTCTCCGTTATCGGCGGAAACTCCGCCGATCGGCGCAAAAAACGGCGCAAATCCCACTTGCGTCACGTCATAAAAATGGGCCGATAGTCTGCGGCCCGAAATGGGCTAGCAGCGACGTAACGGGATCCGCGCTTGCGCAGTGGTTCACGCCGTGCAGCGTCATACGCGCTGCACGGCGTGACGGCTCATAAGGCCGCGCAGCTCCCCCCCACCCGACCGGAACAGCCGACCGCAACACCCGACTTGATGGCTGGCCGTCGCTCAGCCCCGAGGTTCGAGTCACGCGATGTGGAGGCGCTCCTGGATGCGGTGGAGCAGAGGAGGGACGCCCTGTATCCCGGGCACGGCCGCAGAGTTGCCCCACGCCACAGCCGGCGTCTGTGGAGGGAGGTGGCAGAGGCCGTCACCGCTGTGGCCCTAACACCACGGACAGGCACCCAGTGCCACAAGAAGGTGAACGACCTCGTCAGAGCAGGCAGGGTGAGCGTCCCCCATATCCCCCATATTCCCCCTCCCCCATATCCCCCCTCCCCCATATCCCCCATATCCCCCATATCCCCCCTCCCCCATATCCCCCCCTCCCCCATATCCCCTCTCCCACATATCCCCCCTCCCCCATATCCCCCATATCCCCCCTCCCCCATATCCCCCATATTCCCCCTCCCCCATATCCCCCCTCCCCCATATCCCCCATGTCCCCCCTCCCCCATATCCCCCCCTCCCCCATATCCCCCATATCCCCCCTCCCCCATATCCCCCCTCCCCCATATCCCCCCTCCCACATATCCCCCCTCCCCCATATCCCCCATATCCCCCCTCCCCCATATCCCCCCCTCCCCCATATCCCCCATAACCCCCCTCCCCATATCCCCCCTCCCCCATATCCCCCATATCCCCCCTCCCCCATATTCCCCATATCCCCCCTCCCCCATATCCCCCCTCCCCCATATCCCCCATATCCCCCCTCCCCCATATCCCCCATATCCCCCCTCCCCCATATCCCCCCTCCCACATATCCCCCATATTCCCCCCTCCCCCATATCCCCCATATCCCCCCTCCCCCATATCCCCCATATCCCCCCTCCCCCATATCCCCCATATCCCCCCTCCCCCATATCCCCCCTCCCCCATATCCCCCATATCCCCAAGTGAATCCAGCCCTAACCTTAACCTCTGCAATGCACGCGCAACCGATGGCGTGCATTCATATACCTGCCTAACACTGTTGCCTTTTACCCCTGCCACCACCCCCCCCCCCCCCAGGAGAAGCGCGCACACAACAATAGAGAGCATGTGAGGACTGGAGCAGGGCCCGCTGATGAGAGGCCACTGACCGTACACGAGGAAAGGGCCCTGGAACTGGCTGGCGGACCTGACGACCGGGAGGTTGCTGATGCAGAGGTCGGGGCCCCACGAGCAAGTGAGCCACCAACAGCCCGTCCCCATATCCCCCCTCCCCTATATCCCCCTCTCCCGTATCACCTGATCACTGCCTGATGTCTAACCATGCATGCTTCATTGTGTATCGCAGGACCAAACGTCCAGGCACCCATCCCCGCAGATGCAGACCGCCCGCAGGATGCCCCTCCGAGACCACGGGAGACGGAGAGACCCGCACCCTCCAGCATGCGACGCCCGCAGGATGCCCCTCGGAGACCACGGGAGACGGAGAGACCCGAACCCTCCAGCATGCGACGCCCGCAGGATGCCCCTCGGAGACCACGGGAGACGGAGAGACCCGAACCCTCCAGCATGCGACGCCCGCAGGATGCCCCTCGGAGACCACGGGAGATGGAGAGACCCGAACCCTCCAGCATGCGACGCCCGCAGGATGCCCCTCGGAGACCACGGGAGACGGAGAGACCCGAACCCTCCAGCATGCGACGCCCGCAGGATGCCCCTCGGAGACCACGGGAGACGGAGAGACCTGGAGCAACAGGGAGACGACACCCCCGTCACGTGCGGGAGCGACCACCCAGCGATGAGGGGGGCAGCCACAGGCCCCCGTCACATCCGAGCCAGGACACCACTACCCAGGACACCACTATCCAGGACACCCCTACCTGGGACACCACTACCCAGGACACCCCTACCCGGGATAGCACTACCCGGGACAGCACTACCCAGGACACCCCTACCCGGGAAGACGAAATACCGGACAGTGACTCAGAGTGGATGGGTGGAGACGAACCCCCACCCCAAAGTGCCATGGACTCAGAGTGGGACGAAGAGCACGACACAACGCCACTGCTGTCACCAACACCCTCCACCATCGCAGAAACACTCACCACGGTTGGGCACTTTAGTGATGAGGCGTCTGGTACACTCACTGGTGCGCACAACACAGCCGTCCCGGTACAGCAGGTGGAGGTAGGAGCAGCAGAGGGACCGGGCGGTCGGAGGGCAGCCCAGGCCAAGCGAACATCTGCCGCCCAGATGGATCCCGGGTTCCTGGAGTTACCACACCCACACATAGATCCGATGCAACCACCGACACGGAGACGAGCGAATAGGGTGACGGGTGGCTTGCGGCGGCTGCGGTCGCAGGTGGAGGAGTCCACCCGCGTCCAGGAGCTGGGAGTGGTCCCGGTCATGCGTGCCACCCAGGCTGACACCGCACGGGTGGCATCCGCGGTGGAGGCAATGGGTGCGACGGTGTCAGACATGGGGAACGGTTTGCGAGGCCTGGGGCCTTCCGTGCAGGCGGCGTCTGTGGCCCAGGAAATGGCTGCCCTCTCACAGGAGGCCATGAGCCAGTGCCAGCGCCAGATGGCAGAGGCGCTCAACGCCATAGCCCAGTCTCAGCAGGCCATGGCCCAGTCTCAGCAGGCCATAGCCCAGTCTCTGCAGGCCATGGCCCAGTCTCTGCAGGCCATGGCCCAGTCTCAGCAGGCCATCGCTGAGGGCATCGGCGCCAGTGGCCATGTGCGAGCTGGCGTCGCACTGTCGCAGACAGGGTTCGACAACCCCCTGGGCTCCATGGCTGCAAACCTGCAGACCCCTGTCGATACCAGCACGGGCCTCCAGGACTGGCAGCGCCAGATGTCGGGGGCGCGTCGGATGGCCAGTCCGTTCGCATCCCCCACCCATGTAGAGGCCTGGGGGCCATCGGGCACCCCGAGGGAGGAGGAGGTGGTGTGGTCCGTCCCGGCTCCCTCTGTAGGGGAGGTCCCGGTACACCGCGACACCTCGGACTCCCCCCCTTCCGTCCCAGGTGCATCGGGTGGGCAACGGGCAGGACAGGCTGGCAGCTCGCCATCCCAGTCGCCCGGGCCGCAGCCTGGCCCATCTAGGCCAGGACGCCCCAGGAAACGGCCGCCAAAGGGATCCAGTGTCAGAGGGCAGGAATCACAGGAGTCCACCTCCAGTTCTGCTGTACCGTCTGGGGAACCACGTAGACGTAGTCAAAGGGCCCGTAAGGCCAAACAATTAGACACTGAGTAAGTTGGCACGGGTGCAGGGCACAGATGAGTTTTAGGCGCGAGGGCACGTGCATGAACTCCTTTGGTTATTAAAGTCAATGTTACACCTACCGAAGCTGCCTTTGTGCTCTGTCCAAAGTGTGCGGGGGTGTCATGTACGTTGAGCGCAAGTGTGTGTGTGAGGGGTGGTCTTACCTCAGCCCCAGGTGAGTCTGCCCCCTTCCCCCTGGGCCGCCATCAACATCCCCTGGGCAGAGGACGGGACCGTGCGCTGCAGTGTCACAGCCGCATGCAGGGATGGTCCGGGTGGATGGTGGTACTGTGGCCATGGGTCAGACATAGTCCAACGATGTAGAGCCAGGAGCTCATCGGAGGCGGGCTGTCATCATTCTCCATGGCCTGCGATAGACACGCGTCCACCCGCAACTGGGTGAGCCCGGCCCGTTGTGCCGCCGGTGGATCGGCAATTGGGAGTGGGGGGGTGGTGTGCATGCGGGTGGGGTGTGTGGGGTTGGGGAGGGGGGTGATGGTGCTGGGTGGATGGATGGGTGGGGGGTGTGGGTGGTCGGCTGTTGTCATGGTGTGCGGTCTGTGGCCATACTACCCGATTCCCACGCCCATCTAGTCAGTGAAGCGGGCGTCTATCAGTCTGTCCCGTGCCCGCTGGGCCAGCCGGTAACGGTGGACAGCCACCCGCCTGTGTCTAGCCCGTCTGCCCTGACCATTGCCCCCATCCCCCTCATCTGGGGAGGACTGAGCCTCTTCCTGCTGCTCCTCCACTCCGCCCTCCTCTGCCTGCGGCACATCGCCCCTCTGCTGGGCTATGTTGTGCAGGACGCAGCACACCACAATGATGCGGCCGACCCTATCTGACCGATACTGGAGGGCGCCCCCAGAGAGGTCCAGGCACCTGAAACGCATCTTCAGCACGCCAAAGCACCTCTCGATCACTCCCCTTGTCGCTACATGGGCATCATTGTAGCGGTTCTCCGCCTCATTGCGTGGCCTCCGTATAGGCGTCATCAGCCACGATCGCAATGGGTAGCCCCTGTCGCCCAGCAACCAGCCCCTCAGCCGGGGATGGCGTCCCTCGTACATGCCGGGGATGGATGACCGCGACAACACGAATGAGTCGTGTACACTGCCTGGGTAACGGGCGCAGACGTGCAGGATCATCATGCGGTGGTCGCAGACCACCTGTACGTTCATCGAATAGGTCCCCTTCCTATTAGTGAACACGGCCCTGTTATCTGCAGGTGGCCGCACGGCGACGTGCATCCCATCGATCGCGCCCTGGACCATGGGGAACCCGGCAATGGCAGAGAAGCCCACGGCCCGGGCATCTTGGCTGGCCCGGTCCACGGGGAAGCGGATGTAGCGGTGCGCCATGGCATAAAGGGCATCTGTCACTGCCCGGATGCACCGATGCACCGATGTCTGCGATATGCCGGACAGGTCCCCACTCGGTGCCTGGAATGACCCCGTTGCATAAAAGTTCAGGGCCACCGTAACCTTGATGGACACGGGGAGAGTGTGTCCCCCGCCAGTGCCACGCGGTGACAGGTGTGCCAGCAGGTGGCAGATGTGTGCCACGGTTTCCCGGCTCATCCGGAGTCTCCTCCTGCATTCCCGGTCCGTGAGGTCCTGGTATGACTGCCGGGGCCGGTACACACGGGGCGCCCTCGGGTGCCCCCGTTGCCGTGGGGCCGCGACGTCCTCCTCCCCCTCCTCGTCCTGTCGGTCAGGTGTCCCTCCAGCCTGGGCGGCTGCCGCCTGCCCCTCTGCGGCAGCCTGCGCCGCCTCTCTGGCACGCTCCTCCTCCTCCTCCTCCTCCTCCTCCTCCTCCTCCTCATCCAGGGCAACATAGACATGAGCGGCTGCCACCACGGCGGCCAACATCGCTGGATGATCTGAAAACATGACGACCTGGTGGGGGGGAGGGGAACGACGACATGTCATCATTGCTCATATCCCCTCCTCCCCCCAGCCAGGTGGCATGGACCGCATGGGTCCAACTGTTGGAGGCTGGCACCTGGCCAGGTGGACCAACTCATTTGCCCTCCCATCACCCACCCCGGCACGGACCCCCCCCCCGCCCCAACCTCCACCCCAGCACGGACCCCCCCGCCCCAACCTCCACCCCAGCACGGACCCCCCCCCCAACCTCCACCCCGGCACGGACCCCCTCCACAACCCCCAACCTCCACCCCGGCACGGACCCCCTCCCCAACCCCCAACCTCCACCCCGGCACGGACCCCCTCCCCAACCCCCAACCTCCACCCTGGCACGGACCCCCTCCCCAACCCCCAACCTCCACCCCGGCACGGACCCCCTCCCCAACCCCCAACCTCCACCCCGGCACGGACCCCCTCCACAACCCCCAACCTCCACCCCGGCACGGACCCCCTCCCCAACCTCCACCCCGGCACGGACCCCCTCCCCAACCTCCACCCCGGCACGGACCCCCTCCCCAACCCCCAACCTCCACCCCGGCACGGACCCCCTCCCCAACCCCCAACCTCCACCCCGGCACGGACCCCCTCCACAACCCCCAACCTCCACCCCGGCACGGACCCCCTCCCGGCACTCCCCCGGAGCCCAGCCTACTCTAACCACCCCCCCCCCCCCGCCGCACACACACACAAGCCGAGACACACCTCTCCTCAGGCAATCAGTCTGCGGCCACGCCATTTCCTGCCCAGAGCCAACCCCCCAGGCCGTCACTCACCTCCTCGCTGGTCGGCGTGAGCCTGGAGCACCGGGTCACGCCGATGAAAAGGAGGTTTGATTGACGTCGACGTGAACGGTCATCACGTCGACGGGACTTCGGCCCATCCGGAAGGGAGAATATCGGCAGGCCGAAAATCGGCTGCCTTGCGCAGGCCCGTGACATTCTCCGCGGCAGCGGCGCCATTAACGCCCCGCCGACTTTTCTCCCTTCGGAGACTTCGGCGGGGGCGGGGGCGGGATTCACGGCGGCCAACGGCCATTCTCCGACCCGGCGGGGGGTCGGAGAATGACGCCCCTGGTGTTTATTACATTTAGGGAATGTTCCTTTGGTTTGGGTGCTGGATGGGGATAGGTGAAGGGATTTGATGGGGATACTGTGGGAGAGTGTGGGCGTTGGTGTTGGAGTGGCAGACCCCCACGAAGAGGGGGAGTGGAGGCCCGGGGATGGGGTATTGGGGTAAGGCCACAAAAGGAGCTGTGCCAGAGGGGGCGGGGCCGGCTCAGGAAAGCACGGGCTTTTTCCCGCGTTAGGGAAGGACGGGGGTGGGGGTCAGGGGGATGGGCGGTGCTGGAGAGGAGCGCACACTGACTGCCAGGGAGAGGGAGGGGGGATTCTCACACTGGGGGGGGTCAATGGAATGGCGGAAGAGGCCGGGATCAGCAGGAGTCAGCTGACTTACGGGAGTGTTATGGGGGGAGCAAAAGGGCTAGATGTGGATCAAGCGGGGGGAGGGGGGGCAGAGGGGGGGTATAGGGTTGCTGCTGCATTGGCCAAAGGGGAGCTGGAAGTAGGAGAGGTGGTCGGGGCGGGGGTCCGCCGTCTGGGGGACTGGAGGGTGCGGGAGGCGCGGTCACGTAGCTGGCCTAGAAAAGGAGATGGCTAGTCGGCAGGGGGGAGAGGAGGGGGGGGGGGGTGAGTAGCCCCCAATCCGGCTGATAACTTGGAATGAGAGGGGCCTGAACGAGCCGGTCAAGAGGGCCCGGGTGTTCGCGCACTTAAAGGGACTGAAGGCAGACATGGTTATGCTCCAGGAGACACATTTGAAGGTGGCAGATCAGGTTAGGCTGAGAAAGGGATGGGTAGGACAGGTATTCCATTCAGGGCTGGATGCGAAGAACAGAGGGGTTGCAATACTGGTGGGGAAGCGGGTGTTGTTTGAGGCAATGAATATTGTAGTGGATAATGGAGGTCGATATGTGATGGTGAGCGGTAGGTTGCAGGGGGTGCGGGTGGTACTGGTAAACGTATACGCCCCGAACTGGGATGATGCCGGATTTATGAAACGCATGCTGGGTCGGATTCCGGACCTGGAGGTAGGAAGCTTGATAATGGGGGGGGGGATTTCAACTCGGTGCTGGACCCAGCATTGGATCGCTCTAGGTCCAGGACGGGTAAGAGGCCGGCTGCAGCCAAGGTGCTTAGGGGGTTTATGGACCAGATGGGGAGAGTGGATCTATGGAGGTTTGTCAGGCCCCTGGCCAGGGAATTTTCCTTCTTTTCCCACGTCCATAGAGCCTACTCCCGGATAGATTTCTTTATTTTGAGTAGGGCGCTAATCCCGAAAGTGGAGGGAACGGAGTATTCGGCCATAGCCATCTCAGACCACGCCCCGCACTGGGTGGAGCTGGAGGTAGGAGAGGAGAGGGACCAGCGCCCGCTGTGGCATCTTGATGTGGGATTATTGGCGGATGAGGTGTGCGGGCGGGTGCGGGGGTGCATTGAAAGATATTTGGAGGCCAACGACAACGGGGAGGTGCAGGTGGGGTTAGTCTGGGAGGCGCTGAAGGCAGTGGTCAGGGGCAAGCTAATCTCCATTAGGGCCCACAGGGAGAAGAGAGAGGGGAGGGAGAGGGAGAGGTTGGTGGGGGTGATCTTAAGGGTGGACAGGAGATATGCAGAGGCCCCCGAGGAGGGACTAATCAGGGAGCAGCGGAACCTCCAGACGGAGTTCGACCTGTTGACCACAGGGAAAGCAGAGGCACAGTGGAGGAAAGCGCAGGGGGCAACGTATGAGTATGGGGAGAAGGCGAGTCGGATGCTGGCACACCAGCTTCGTAAGAGGGAGGCAGCGAGGGAGATAGGTGGAGTTAAGGATAGCGGGGGGAATACGGTGCGGAGTGCGGTGAGAATAAACAAGGTATTTAGGGACTTCTATGGGGATCTGTACAGATCTGAGCCCCCAGCGGGGGAAGAGGGGATGCAATGATTTTTGGATCAGCTGAGGTTCCCGAGGGTGGAGGAGCAGGAGGTGGCTGGTTTAGGGGCGCCAATTGGGCTGGAGGAGCTGGTTAAAGGATTGGGGAGCATGCAGGCGGGGAAGGCCCCGGGGCCGGATGGGTTCCTGGTCGAGTTTTACAGGAAATACGTGGACCTGTTAGGCCCGTTGTTAGTGAAGACTTTCAATAAGGCTAGGGAGAGGGGAACCTTGCCCCCGACAATGTCCGGGGCGCTGATCTCTCTGATCCTGAAGCGGGACAAGGACCCACTGCAATGTGGGTCGTATAGACCGCTCTCGCTCCTCAATGTGGATGCTAAGTTGCTGGCAAAAGTGCTGGCTGCGAGAATTGAGGGCTGTGTCCCGGGGGTGATTCATGAGGACCAGACGGGATTTGTAAAAGGCAGGCAGCTAAACACTAATGTGCGGAGGCTCCTCAATGTGATCATGTTGCCCTCGGTGGAGGGAGAAGCGGAGGTAGTGGCAGCTATGGACGCGGAGAAGACCTTCGACCGGGTGGAGTGGGAGTATCTTTGGGAAGTGTTGCGGAGGTTTGGGTTCGGGGAGGGCCTCATCAGCTGGGTCAGGTTGCCATATAGAGCCCCGGTGGCGAGTGTGGCTACGAATCCTCTAACCTAATAATAAAACTCATTGGTGTGAGGTAAGTACCATATTTTATTACTGTTATTAATATATTTTTTTTTTAATAAAAAATTTAATTTAGTTGTTAGCCAGATCTTGGTAGAAAGTTAGAGGGATGGCAGGGAAGGGAGTGCAATGTTCCTCCTGCAGGATGTTTGAGGTGAGGGATGCAGTTAGTGTCCCTGCTGATTTTACCTGCAGGAAGTGCTGCCATCTCCAGCTCCTCCAAGACCGAGTTAGGGAACTGGAGCTGGAGTTGGAAGAACTTCGGATCATTCGGGAGGCAGAGGGGGTCATAGATAGCAACTTCAGGGAATTAGTTACACCAAAGATTGGAGATAGATGGGTAACTGTAAGAGGGACTGGGAAAAAGCAGTCAGTGCAGGGATCCCCTGCGGTCGTTCCCCTGAGAAACAAGTATACCGCTTTGGATACTTGTTGGGGGGGGGGACTTACCAGGGGTAAGCCATGGGGTACGGGCCTCTGGCACGGAGTCTGTCCCTGTTGCTCAGAAGGGAAGGGGGAGAGGAGCAGAGCATTAGTAATTGGGGACTCGATAGTCAGGGGCACAGATAGGAGATTTTGTGGGAGCGTGAGAGACTCACGTTTGGTATGTTGCCTCCCAGGTGCAAGGGTACGTGATGTCTCGGATCGTGTTTTCCGGGTACTTAAGGGGGAGGGGGAGCAGCCCCAAGTCGTGGTCCACATTGGCACTAACGACATAGGTAGGAAAGGGGATAAGGATGTCAGGCAGGCTTTCAGGGAGCTAGGATGGAAGCTCAGAACTAGAACAAACAGAGTTGTTATCTCTGGGTTGTTGCACGTGCCACGTGATAGTGAGATGAGGAATAGGGAGAGAGAGCAATTAAACACGTGGCTACAGGGATGGTGCAGGCGGGAGGGATTCAGATTTCTGGATAACTGGGGCTCTTTCTGGGGAAGGTGGGACCTCTACAGACAGGATGGTCTACATCTGAACCTGAGGGGCACAAATATCCTGGGGGGGAAATTTGTTAGTGCTCTTTGGGGGGGTTTAAACTAATGCAGCAGGGGCATGGGAACCTGGATTGTAGTTTTAGGGTAAGGGAGAATGAGAGTATAGAGGTCAGGAGCTCAGATTTGACGTCGCAGGAGGGGGCCAGTGTTCAGGTAGGTGGTTTGAAGTGTGTCTACTTCAATGCCAGGAGTATACGAAATAAGGTAGGGGAACTGGCAGCATGGGTTGGTACCTGGGACTTCGATGTTGTGGCCATTTCGGAGACATGGATAGAGCAGGGACAGGAATGGATGTTGCAGGTTCCGGGGTTTAGGTGTTTTAGTAAGCTCAGAGAAGGAGGCAAAAGAGGGGGAGGTGTGGCGCTGCTAGTCAAGAGCAGTATTACGGTGGCGGAGAGGATGCTAGATGGGGACTCCTCTTCCGAGGTAGTATGGGCTGAGGTTAGAAACATGAAAGGAGAGGTCACACTGTTGGGAATCTTCTATAGGCCTCCAAATAGTTCTAGGGATGTAGAGGAAAGGATGGCGAGGATGATCCTGGATAAGAGCGAAAGTAACAGGGTAGTTATTATGGGAGACTTTAACTTTCCAAATATTGACTGGAAAAGATATAGTTCGAGTACATTAGATGGGTCGTTTTTTGTACAGTGTGTGCAGGAGGGTTTCCTGACACAGTTTGTTGACAGGCCAACAAGAGGCGAGGCCACATTGGATTTGGTTTTGGGTAATGAACCAGGCCAGGTGTTGGATTTGGAGGTAGGTGAGCACTTTGGGGACAGTGACCACAATTCGGTGACGTTTACGTTAAGGATGGAAAGGGATAAGTATACACCGCAGGGCAAGAGTTATAGCTGGGGGAAGGGAAATTATGATGCCATTAGACGTGACTTGGGGGGGATAAGGTGGAGAAGTAGGCTGCAAGTGTTGGACACACTGGATAAGTGGAGCTTGTTCAAGGATCAGCTACTGCGTGTTCTTGATAAATATGTACCGGTCAGGCAGGGAGGAAGGTGCCGAGCGAGGGAACCGTGGTTTACCAAAGAAGTGGAATCTATTGTTAAGAGGAAGAAGGAGGCCTATGTGAAGATGAGGTGTGAAGTTTCAGTTGGGGCGATGGATAGTTACAAGGTAGCGAGGAAGGATCTAAAGAGAGAGCTAAGACGAGCAAGGAGGGGGCATGAGAAGTATTTGGCAGGAAGGATCAAGGAAAACCCAAAAGCTTTCTATAGGTATGACAGGAATAAGCGAATGACTAGGGAAAGAGTAGGACCAGTCAAGGACAGGGATGGGAAGTTGTGTGTAGAGTCTGAAGAGATAGGCGAGATACTAAATGAATATTTTTCGTCAGTATTCACTCAGGAAAAAGATAATGTTGTGGAGGAGAATGCTGAGCTCCAGGTAAATAGATTAGATGGCATTGAGGTACGTAGGGAAGAGGTGTTGGCAATTCTGGACAGGCTGAAAATAGATAAGTCCCCGGGACCTGATGGGATTTATCCTAGGATTCTCTGGGACGCCAGGGAAGAGATTGCTGGACCATTGGCTTTGATTTTTATGTCATCATTGGCTACAGGAATAGTGCCAGAGGACTGGAGGATAGCAAATGTGGTCCCTTTGTTCAAAAAGGGGAGCAGAGACAACCCCGGCAACTATAGACCGGTGAGCCTCACGTCTGTAGTGGGTAAAGTCTTGGAGGGGATTATAAGAGACAAGATTTATAATCATCTAGATAGGAATAATATGATCAGGGATAGTCAGCATGGCTTTGTGAAGGGTAGGTCATGCCTCACAAACCTTATCGAGTTCTTTGAGAAGGTGACTGAACAGGTAGACGAGGGTAGAGCAGTTGATGTGGTGTATATGGATTTCAGCAAAGCGTTTGATAAGGTTCCCCACGGTAGGCTATTGCAGAAAATACGGAGGCTGGGGATTGAGGGTGATTTAGAGATGTGGATCAGAAATTGGCTGGCTGAAAGAAGACAGAGGGTGGTGGTTGATGGGAAATGTTCAGAATGGAGTTCAGTCACAAGTGGAGTACCACAAAGATCTGTTCTGGGGCCGTTGCTGTTTGTCATTTTTATCAATGACCTAGAGGAAGGCGCAGAAGGGTGGGTGAGTAAATTTGCAGACGATACTAAAGTCGGTGGTGTTGTCGATAGTGTGGAAGGATGTAGCAGGTTACAGAGGGATATAGATAAGCTGCAGAGCTGGGCTGAGAGGTGGCAAATGGAGTTTAATGTAGAGAAGTGTGAGGTGATTCACTTTGGAAGGAATAACAGGAATGTGGAATATTTGGCTAATGGTAAAGTTCTTGAAAGTGTGGATGAGCAGAGGGATCTAGGTGTCCATGTACATAGATCCCTGAAAGTTGCCACCCAGGTTGATAGGGTTGTGAAGAAGGCCTATGGAGTGTTGGCCTTTATTGGTAGAGGGATTGAGTTCCGGAGTCAGGAGGTCATGTTGCAGCTGTACAGAACTCTGGTACGGCCGCATTTGGAGTATTGCGTACAGTTCTGGTCACCGCATTATAGGAAGGACGTGGAGGCTTTGGAGCGGGTGCAGAGGAGATTTACCAGGATGTTGCCTGGTATGGAGGGAAAATCTTATGAGGAAAGGCTGATGGACTTGAGGTTGTTTTCGTTGGAGAGAAGAAGGTTAAGAGGAGACTTAATAGAGGCGTACAAAATGATCAGGGGGTTGGATAGGGTGGACAGTGAGAGCCTTCTCCCGCGGATGGAAATGGATGGCACGAGGGGACATAACTTTAAACTGATAACTTTAAAATAGATATAGGACAGAGGTCAGAGGTAGGTTCTTTACGCAAAGAGTAGTGAGGCCGTGGAATGCCCTACCTGCTACAGTAGTGAACTCGCCAACATTGAGGGCATTTAAAAGTTTATTGGATAAACATATGGATGATAATGGTATAGTGTAGGTTAGATGGCTTTTGTTTCGGTGCAACATCGTGGGCCGAAGGGCCTGTACTGCGCTGTATTCTATGTTCTATGAATCGGCGGAGGTTGGAGTATTTTCGGCTGTACCGAGGGATGAGGCAGGGTTGCCCCCTGTCCACCTTGTTGTTTGCATTGGCAATTGAGCCTCTGGCCATGGCATTAAGGGAGTCCAAGAAATGGAGGGGACTGGTCCAAGGGGGAGAGGAACAGCGGGTGTCGCTGTATGCGAACGACCTGTTGCTGTATGTGGCAGATCCAGTGGAGGGGATGGTGGAGGTCATGCGGATCCTAAGGGAGTTTGGGGACTTCTCGGGGTATAAGCTCAATGTAGGGAAAAATGAGCTCTTTGTGGTGCATCCAGGGGACCAGGGAAGGGGGATAGATGACCTACCGTTGAAGTGGGCGGAACGGAGCTTTCGGTACTTTGGGATCCAAGTGGCTGGGAGTTGGGGGACCCTGCACAAGCTCAATTTGACGCGGTTGGTGGAGCAGATGGAGGAGGATTTCAAAAGCTGGGATGTGCTGCCACTCTCGCTAGCGGGCAGGGTGCAGTCGGTTAAAATGATGGTCCTCCCGTGGTTTCTTTTTGTGTTCCAGTGTCTTCACATTATGATTCCCAAGGCTTTTTTCAAATGGGTAGGTAGGAGCATCATGGGTTTCGTGTGGGCAAATAAGACCCCGAGGGTAAAGAGGGTGTTTCTGGAGCGAATTTGTGCGGCTATTATTGGGCTGCCAATGTGGCGATGATCCGTAAGTGGGTAATGGAGGGAGAGGGGCCAGCGTGGAAGAGGTTGGAGATGGGGTCCTGTGTGGGCACGAGCCTGAGGTCGCTGGCGACAGCACCGCTGCCGCTCTCGCCGACAAGGTACACCACGAATCCGGTGTTGGGTGCGACGTTGAAGATCTGGGGGCAGTGGAGACGACACAGGGGCGAGGTGGGAGCCTCGGTTTGGTCCCCGATTCAGGAGAACCATCGGTTCGTCCCGGGAAGGATGGATGGGGGGTTTCGGAGCTGGCATCGGGCAGGGATTAGAAGAATGGGGGACCTGTTTATAGATGGGACGTTTGCGAGCCTAGGGCGCTGGAGGAGAAGTTTGGGTTACCCCCGGGAAATGCTTTCAGGTACATGCAAGTGTTTGTGAGGCAGCAGGTGAGGGAATTCCCGCTGCTCCTGGCACAGGGGATTCAGGACAGGGTGATTTTGGGTGTATGGGTTGGAGAAGGCAAGGTTTTGGCGATCTACCAGGAGCTGAAAGACGAGGAGGAGGCCTCGGTAGAGGAGTTAAAGGGCAAGTGGGAGGAGGAGCTTGGGGAGGAGATAGATGAGGGTCTGTGGGCTGATGCCCTGAGTAGGGTTAATTCTTCCTCCTCTTGCGCCAGGCTCAGCCCAATACAATTCAAGGTTACTCACAGAGCGCATATGACAGGGGCGAGGTTGAGTAGGTTCTTTGGGGTGGAGGACAGATGTGGGAGGTGCTCAGGAAGCCCGGCGAATCACGTCCACATGTTCTGGTCGTGCCCGGCACTGGATTGGTTTTGGAGGGGTTTCGCGAGGACTATGTCTAAGGTGGTGAATGCCCGGGTCAAGCCGAGTTGGGAGTTGGCACTATTTGGGGTAACGGACGAGCCGGGAGTGCAGGAGGCGAAAGAGGTATCCTGGCCTTTGTGTCCCTGGTAGCCCGGCGGAGGATCTTGTTATTATGGAAGGACGCGAAGCCCCCAGGGTGGAAGCCTGGATAAATGATATGGCTGGGTTCATTAAGCTGGAGAGGATAAAGTTTGCCTTACGAGGGTCTGCGCAGGGGTTCTTCAGGTGGTGGCAACCGTTCCTAGACTATCTCGCGGAGCGTTAGGAGGAGGTCAGCAGCAGCAACCCAAGGGTGGGGGGGGGGGGGAGGGGGGGGTCTCTTTCGGGGGGGGAATTCGGGTGGGTGGGGGGGGCTTCCCTATGGGTAGCTTTGAATGTCATATGGGGGGTTACTGTATATGAGTGTTTCTTTCTTTCTGTTATTGGGGGGGGGGGGGGTTTGTTAAAAATTCTGTTGAAAAATTTGAATAAACATATTTTAAAAAAAAAGAAATATTAACATTAAAAAAA
The DNA here is from genome assembly GCF_047496885.1 of Scyliorhinus torazame. Classification (NCBI taxonomy): domain Eukaryota; kingdom Metazoa; phylum Chordata; class Chondrichthyes; order Carcharhiniformes; family Scyliorhinidae; genus Scyliorhinus; species Scyliorhinus torazame. The sequence continues at coordinate 23,545,528 of NC_092709.1, read as the reverse complement.
TGACTCAAAACATATCGCACAGGAAATGAGTTAATATGGACAGGAAGTGCCTGCAGTGGACAGTGTGTTCAATATATTTCAGGACGACACATCTCGCCAGTTCCGAAATTGCACCTTTATTCAATGTGAATCGGAAGAGTTGCTGTTGTGAGAGTATGCATTTTATGGTCGGAAACTGCCAATATATTAAACTGCTACTGACCTGCAGCCATGTGCAACCTGGTTGGGATCTTTGATTGCCGATTTTTGTCAACCCACCATCAAGCCATTCCTGGGGGTTATCTTTGAGTCCTAAATGGCATTCAGATTGGCCAAAATGCAATCAGCCTCCAGTTAATCTCCGAAAAACGTAATCCCAGATTTTCCGCTATCTTCAGTGGGACTGAGGACACCCTGCATGAACACATGACACCTCCAATTCAACCCAACCCTCCCTCACAGTCATTTACATTGAGGGATCTACCTTGACTCCACCAACTGTAATTGGTCAGCAAGTGTGCGCTACTTGGCAAGTCTGCTAAGGTGCCGCAGACCAGAGATTCTAAATGCTTGAAACCTCTTTTTTGGGGGTGCCAGTATTTTGTGGTATTGCCACTGCACTAGTAATCCAGAGAGCGAGGGCAATGCTCCGGGGACTCGGGTTCGAATCCCTGCATGGCAGATGGTGAAATTTGAATTCAGTAAAAACCTGGATTAAAAGTCTAACGATGGCCATGAAACAAAAAAAAAAAAACATCTGTTTCACTCATGCCCTTGAGGGAAGGAAATCTGCCATCCTTACCTGGTCTGCCTTACATGTGACACCAGATCCACAGCAATGTGGTTTACTCTTAAATGCCACCTGAAATGGCCGAGCTAGTTAACTCAGTTCAAGGGCAAGTATGGCTGGGCAACAAATGCTGGCCCAGCCAACACCGCCACATCCCATGAATGAATAAACAAAAAAGTGATTTATGAAGCATGACACTGACATTTACATTGTAGAAGTGCTGGGTTCCCAAAGACTGGTGACCACGTAACAAACAATACTTTATTTATCAGCTGAACAGCAACTCCATGCTTGTTCACCGCCCACACTCCATGGAAAACTCTCACACTCCTGTCACGTGGCCCTTTTAAAAATAAAAAAATTCCAATTAAGGGGTGATTTAGCGTGGCCAATCCACCTACGCTGCACATCTTTGGGTTGTGGTTGGGATCGAAACCGGGTCCTCGGCGTCATGCTGACCACTGCCGTGACCCTTTAAGTAGCCGCATCATCACGTGGCAGCTCAGTCTACAAGCATGAAACATGATAAATACCTCTTAAATATAAGATCCTGACTTGTCAAATTCAAACAAATCCCAAATAGTGTCCTTCAGGGTCATCTTTGAAATGTGCAGGTGAATGAATTGGAACCACCTTGGTGAACACTGAGTACTATATATTCTCATGGGGCATGATCTATCGGCCTCTCCCGACTGAACAGGAGCATGACACAGTCGGGAGAGGTCTCCCACGGGTTCCCCACAGCCAGTGCGCCTCGCGAGATCGAGGATCCCGCCCACAATGGGTTTGACCAAGCCATGCGCGCCTAAGTAGGTTTTACACCTATTTAGACATGCTCACCAGGGATCTACTGGCCTTCTGGCGTCCCCAGGGAATCTCCCCTGGCACCGTTCAGTACTGATCTACTCAAACGTGGACCAGGCAGAACAGCATCCTGTGGGTCTCCCGGGCCATCGGGCGCACCTGGGCGCACTGCCAAGATGCCTGGGTGGCACTGCAAAGGGAGCAGGAGAACTGCCAGGGTGCCAGGGTGGCAGTGCCAGGGTTCCCAAATGCCTGGGTGACACTGCCAAGGGTCATGGCCTGAGGGCGCCCATGCCAATGAAAGGAGGGTGGAGGGAGGTATGAAAGGGTATGAGAGGGGGGTTGGGTATGAGAGTTATGAGAGGGCAGTATGAGAGTTATCGCAAAACTGTCCCAATTCCCGACCTGTCACCTGAACACCAAGACTCTTCTTCACACATACATCACCTATTTCTTCAGAATTTTGCTCTAAAGCCCAAAGCTTTGCAGGTTAGGTGGATTGGCCCCGCTAAATTGCCCCTGAATGTCCAAAGGTTAGGTGGGGATATGGGGATAAGATGGGCACTTCGAATTAAAACAAAATAAAATAAAAATAAAACTGAGCCGCGAGCCAGGGTTGACAAAATGAAAAGTCAATCAGCATCCAAAGCAAAGTATGACCATGTCTACTCATCCCGCGTACCTTCGCAGGACACCCGGTAGACCCGGCTTGATCTCGTATGCCCTGTTATATGGGCACCAGTAAGTAAAACATGCATTTGCGGGGTGAGAAATTGAGACTGATTACTAATACGAGTGTAACATGTTGTCAGGAGAGGGGGGGCGGGTGAAGTGGGGGGGGGGCCTCAATTTATACACAGAGTATATATAAATTTTAAGATGGGGCAAAGGGGTTGTCTTATTCGCTGTGACGACTTATGCACCCCAAATTGCGGCATTTATAATCTTCAGCTATTGTGGCAGTGCTGCCGTTTATGAACTCTAATAATACAACAAATATGGCACCTTAAAAGAAATAAAATGTCCTAAGGCAGTGCACACTGAACCTGGCATCAAGGCAAAGCAGGAGACAATGTGACGGCCTGAACGGGCCGCTGCCAGGAGTAATTCTGGCCCCTACAGGCGGCCAGCACGGTGCTGGAGCAGTTTGTGCCACTCCAGCTGCCGATCCCGGCGTGCACCTTGCGCCACGGGATCCGCGGATGCGCAGTGGCGCCGTGCCAACGCGCGCATGCGCGGTGGCCTCCTTCAACGCGCCAGCCCTGATGCAACATGGCGCAGGAGTACAGGAGCCGGCGCGTAGGAAAAGAGGCCGGGGGACAGTGAGGCCGGCCCGCCGATCGGTGGGCCCCGATCACGGGCCCGGCCGCATCAGTAGCCGCCAACCCGGGGTGGTAGCACCCCCCCCCCCCCCCTCCTCCCGCCCACCGGCCGCCACCCGACCCTTGCATGCAGAGTTCCCGCCGGCTACGAGCAGGTGTGGACGCCGCCGGCGGGACACAGTGTTTTAACTGCGGCCGCTCGGCCCATCCGGGCCGGAGAATCGGCAGGCTGGCCGCGTAGAGCGGCCCACGATCGGCGCCGCGCCAAACATGCCGGCGCCAATGGTGCCGATTCTCCGCTCTGCAGAGAATCATGAGCCGGCGTGGCCCGGTCGTGGGGATTCTCCGGCCCGGCCCAGGGCTGGGAGAATCCCGCCCCAAGATTTTAAAAGATGAGAGGGAAGGGAGAGGCAGACAGGTTTCAGGAGATAATTACAGACCTAAAACGCTTGGATGTCATTAGTGGGGCAAAGGAAGTGGGGATTACATCAGAGACCAAAACAGGAACTCAGAGGGTTATCTTTGTTCAGTGGAGTTCTGAATTAGTTGTGATGAGTGACTTGTGATAGTGAGCACATAGTTTATCGAAAAACAATTTACTCTCACTCTTTACAAGACTTCAAAACGAGTACATAGTTTCTGGGACACAGTCTGTTCTATGTTTGGCTCTCTTGTCGCCTCCTGGTCATTTAACTTCTGGGGCGGGATTCTCTCCTACCCGGCGGGGCGGGGGGCTCCGGGGTAATGGAGTGGCGGGAACCACTCCGGCGTCGGGCCGCCCCAAAGCTGCGGAATTCTCCGCACCTTTAGGGGCCAAGCCCTCACCTTGAGGGGCTAGGCCCGCACCGGAGTGGTTTCCGCTCCGCCGGCTGGCGGGAAAGGCCTTTGGCGCCACGCCAGCCGGCGGCGAAAGGAGATAGTGACCACAATTCTGTGACTTTCACTTTAGTAATGGAGAGGGATAGGTACGTGCAACAGGGCAAGGTTTATAATTGGGGGAAGGGTAAATACGATGTTGTCAGACAAGAATTGAAGTGCATAAGTTGGGAACATAGGCTGTCAGGGAAGGACACAAGTGAAATGTGGAACTTGTTCAAGGAACAGGTGCTACGTGTCCTTGATATGTATGTCCCTGTCAGGCAGGGAAGAGATAGTCGAGTGAGGGAACCATGGTTGACAAGAGAGGTTGAATGTCTTGTTAAGAGGAAAAAGGAGACTTATGTAAGGCTGAGGAAACAAGGTTCAGACAGGGCATTGGAGGGATACAAGATAGCCAAGAGGGAACTGAAGAAAGGGATTAGGAGAGCTAAGAGAGGGCATGAACAATCTTTGGCGGGTAGGATCAAGGACAACCCCAAGGCCTTTTACACATATGTGAGAAATATGAGAATGACTAGAGCAAGGGTAGGTCTGATCTAGGACAGTAGCGGGAGATTGTGTATTGAGTCTGAAGAGATAGGAGAGGTCTTGAACGAGTACTTTTCTTCTGTATTTACAAATGAGAGGGGCGATATTGTTGGAGAGGACAGTGTGAAACAGATTGGTAAGCTCGAGGAAATACTTGTTAGGAAGGAAGATGTGTTGGGCATTTTGAAAAACTTGAGGATAGACAAGTCCCCAGGGCCTGACGGGATATATCCAAGGATTCTATGGGAAGCAAGAGATGAAATTGCAGAGCCGTTGGCAATGATCTTTTCGTCCTCACTGTCAACAGGGGTGGTACCAGGGGATTGGAGAGTGGCAAATGTCGTGCCCCTGTTCAAAAAAGGGACTAGGGATAACCCTGGGAATTACAGGCCAGTTAGTCTTACTTCGGTGGTAGGCAAAGTAATGGAAAGGGTACTGAAGGATAGGATTTCTGAACATCTGGAAAGACACTGCTTGATTAGGGATAGTCAGCACGGATTTGTGAGGGGTAGGTCTTGCCTTACAAGTCTTATTGAATTCTTTGAGGTGGTGACCAAGCATGTGGATGAAGGTAAAGCAGTGGATGTAGTGTACATGGATTTTAGTAAGGCATTTGATAAGGTTCCCCATGGTAGGCTTATGCAGAAAGTAAGGAGGCATGGGATAGTGGGAAATTTGGCCAGTTGGATAACGAACTGGCGAACCGATAGAAGTCAGAGAGTGGTGGTGGATGGTAAATATTCAGCCTGGATCCCAGTTACCAGTGGCGTACCGCAGGGATCAGTTCTGGGTCCTCTGCTGTTTGTGATTTTCATTAATGACTTGGATGAGGGAGTTGAAGGGTGGGTCAGTAAATTTGCAGACGATACGAAGATTGGTGGAGTTGTGGATAGTAAGGAGGGCTGTTGTCGGCTGCAAAGAGACATAGATAGGATGCAGAGCTGGGCTGAGAAGTGGCAGATGGAGTTTAACCCTGAAAAGTGTGAGGTTGTCCATTTTGGAAGGACAAATATGAATGCGGAATACAGGGTTAACGGTAGAGTTCTTGGCAATGTGGAGGAGCAGAGAGATCTTGGGGTCTATGTTCATACATCTTTGAAAGTTGCCACTCAAGTGGATAGAGCTGTGAAGAAGGCTTATGGTGTGCTCGCGTTCATTAACAGAGGGATTGAATTTAAGAGCCGTGAGGTGATGATGCAGCTGTACAAAACTTTGGTAAGGCCACATTTGGAGTACTGTGTACAGTTCTGGTCGCCTCATTTTAGGAAGGATGTGGAAGCTCTGGAAAAGGTGCAAAGAAGATTTACCAGGATGTTGCCTGGAATGGAGAGTAGGTCTTACGAGGAAAGATAGAGGGTGCTAGGCCTTTTCTCATTAGAGCGGAGAAGGATGAGGGGCGACTTGATAGAGGTTTATAAGATGATCAGGGGAATAGATAGAGTAGACAGTCAGAGACTTTTTCCCGGGTGGAACAAACCATTACAAGGGGACATAAATTAAAGGTGAAAGGTGGAAGATATAGGAGGGATATCAGAGGTAGATTCTTTACCCAGAGAGTAGTGGGGGCATGGAATGCACTGCCTGTGGAAGTAGTTGAGTCGGAAACATTAGGGACCTTCAAGCAGCTATTGGATAGGTACATGGATTACGGTAAAATGATATAGTGTAGATTTATTTGTTCTTAAGGGCAGCACGGTAGCATTGTGGATAGCACAATGCTTCACAGCTCCAGGGTCCCAGGTTCGATTCCGGCTTGGGTCACTGTCTGTGCGGAGTCTGCACGTCCTCCCCGTGTCTGCGTGGGTTTCCTCCGGGTGCTCCGGTTTCCTCCCACAGTCCAAAGATGTGCAGGTTAGGTGAATTGGCCAATGATAAATTGCCCTTAATGTCCAAAATTGCCCTTGGTGTTGGATGGAGGTGTTGAGTTTGGGTAGGGTGCTCTTTCCAGGAGCCGGTGCAGACTCAAAGGGCCGAATGGCCTCCTTCTGCACTGTAAATTCAATGATAATCTATGATTAATCTAGGACAAAGGTTCGGCACAACACTGTGGGCCGAAGGGCCTGTTCTGTGCTGTATTTTCTATGTTCTATGTTCTATGCGCGGGAGCGTCGGCGGCCGCTCACGGCATCCCCGCGCGTGCGCAGGGGAGGGGATCTCTTCCACCTCCGCCATAGTGAAGACCATGGCGAAGGCGGAAGAAAAAGAGTGCCCCTATGGCACAGGCCCACCCGCGGATCGGTGGCGCCCGATCACGGGCCAGGTCACCGTGGGGGCATCCCCCAGGGCCAGATCGCCCCGCGCCCACCCACCCCCCAAGGACCCCGGAGCCTGCCCGTGCCACCTTGTCCCGCCGTTCAAAAGGAGGTTTAATCCACGCCGGCGGGTGAGGGTTGACAGCGGCGGGACTTCGGCCCATCACAGGCCGGAGATTCGCGGGGGTGGGCCCGCCGACTGGCGCGATTCCCACCGACCGGCGCGGCGTATTTCCCGCCCCCGCCGAATCTCTGGTGGCGGAGAATTCGGGACAGGGCGGGGGCGGGATTCACGCCAGCGCCCGGTAATTCTCCGGCCCGGTGGGGGGGTCGGAGAATCGCGCCCCTGGGGCGAAATTCTGCGGAAAGGGCGCGATGTCCGCCGACTGGCGCCCAAAACGGCGCCAATCAGACAGGCATCGCGCCGCCGCATCTTTGGGGGCCGAGCCCCAACATTGAGGGCATTGAGGAATTTCCGCCCCGCCAGCTGGCGGAAACGGCCTTTGTTGCCCCACCAGCTGGCGCGGAAATGACATCTCCGGGCGGCGCTTGCGCGGGAGCGTCAGCGGCCGCTGACAGTTTCCCAAGCATGCGCAGTGGAGGGAGTCTCTTCCACCTCCGCCATGGTGGAGACCGTGGCGGAGGCGGAAGGGAAAGAGTGCCCTCACGGCACAGGCCCGCCCGCGGATCGGTGGGCCCCGATCGCAGGCCAGGCCACCGTGGGGGCACGCCCCGGGGCCAGATCGCCCAGCGCCCCCCCAGGACCCCGGAGCCCGCCCATGCCACCTTGTCCCGCCGGTAAGGTATGTGGTTTCATTTACGCCAGCGGGACAGGCATTTTAGCGGCGGGACTTCGACCCATTCGGGCCGGAGAATCGAGCGGGGTGGCCCGCCAACCGGCACGCCGCGATACCCGCCCCCAACGAATATCCGGTGCCGGAGACTTCGGCAACCGGCGGGGGTGGGATTCACGCCAGCCCCCGGCGATTCTCCGACCCGGTGGGGGGTCGGAGAATGTCGCCCCTGATGTCAGTCTTACATCATTAATATTAACACGGGGCGAAATTCTCCGGTATCGGCGCGATGTTCGCCGACCGGCGCCCAAAACGGCGCAAATCAGTCGGGCATCGGGCCGCCCCAAATGTGCGGAATCCTCTGCATCTTGGGGGGCCGAGCCCCAACCTTAAGGAGCAAGGCCCGCGCCGGACTAATTTCCGCCCTGCCAGCTGGCAGAAAAGGTCTTTGGTGCCCCGCCAGCTGGCGCGGAAATGACATCTCCGGGTGGCGCATTAGCAGGAGCGTTAGAGGCCGCTCACGGCATCCCCGCGCATGCACTGTGGAGGGAGCCTCTTCCGCCTCCGCCATGGTGGAGACCGTGGCGAAGGCGGAAGGAAAAGAGTGCCCCACGGCACAGGCCCGCCCGCGGATCGGTGGGCCCCGATCGCAGGCCAGGCCACCGTGGGGGCACGCCCCGGGGCCAGATCGCCCCGCGCCGGGACCCCGGAGTCCACCCGCGCTGCCTTGCCCCGCCGGTAAGGTAGGTGGTTTAATCTACGCCGGCGGGACAGGCATTCCAGCAGTAGGACTTCGGCCCATACGGGGGGAGGGGGGGGGGGGTGGTAGCGCCAACCGGCACGGCGCGATTCCCGCCCCCGCCGAATATCCGGTGCCGGAGAATTCGGCAACCGGCGGGGGGCGGGATTCACGCCAGCCCCCGGCGATTCTACGACCCGGCGGGGGATCGGAGAATCTCGCCCAGGGGCGCAATTCTCCGCTCCCGCGACTAAGTGGCCACGCCATTGTGAACGGCGTCAAGTTTCACGACGGCGCGAAAGGGCCCCGATCGCGATCGATTCAGGTCCCGAAAATGGGCTAGGAGCAGGGCCGCGAGGAACTCGGGGGGTATGGCGCGAAAGCAGTGTCGTAAGCGTGCAACGTCCGAATGACGCGGCGCTGCGCCATGAATGGCGCAATTCGCGGGCGGGAGGGCCCAGGAGGAGGAGGAGGAGGAGAGATGGCTGAGCCCCGACGAGCCGCACCGAGGTTCTGGGACACGGACCTGGACACCCTCATCGATGAGGTTGAAAACCGAAGGGCCACCTTCTGCCCAAGACGTGGGCATCGTCAGCCGTCCAGCACGGTGAGGCGCGGTTGGCGTGAAATCGGCACCGCTGCGAGTGCTGTGGTGCATACCCCCCGGTCCGGGGAGCAGTGTAGGAAAAAGCTGCCAGGGTAAGTGCCATGAGGGTGCTCCCGGGTCACAACCAACCCCCGCCTCCGCCCCCGGGCACGAGGAACACTCACACCACCGCAGCCAATCACCAGTCAGAGCACACGCACAATAAAGACAGGGGACCTCAGAGTTCCCGCTCATTCGAGCTGCAGCTAGCTAGGAGGAGAGAGCTCACAGACTGCAACACAGACATTCACCATGTGCTGAATGCATCGACTGGTTAGGACAAGACAAAGGTCTTTAGTTAAAGCTAGTATCGTGTTAACCCACAGTCTGAGTATGTTTAAACAGTTAATGATTCAATAAAATAGTGTTGCACTATTTTAAGTGTTAGTGACCTATATGTGATCCAGAACAGCCATCACATCAAGCGTATGAGAACTGGAGGGGGTTCTCCTGTGCTGCATCCCCTAAACGTTCACGAGCAGAGGGCCCTGGACCTCGCTGGGGGATCCGTCACCCTGGAGGTCGCGACATGCCAGGTCGGAGGCGCAGAAGCAAGTGAGACAACCCTGCACCCTGCATGCCCTCACCAACCCCCCCCAACCCGCAACCCTTCATCGCCCCCCTCACATTGCACCCCCGATTCAGTCCCCCCTCACAATCTGGCCACTGCACCCTCGATCCCCTCCCCCCTCACACTCTGGCCACTGCACCCCCGATCCCCTCCCCCCTCACACACTGCCCCCACCACCACCATACACCCGGCCCAGCGTGTCGAACGAACCCCGTATCATTGTGTTCCCCAGGGCCAGCCGCCGAACGTCCAGGGTCGTCTCGGCCAAGACAAAGCCGACCATCTCCAACCTCAAGCGCACCCAGGGACGCATGCCAGAGGGTGGCAGTCGGTCGGACAGGAGGGCCATCCTCTCAGTCTGGGACACTGGAAGGGGACGCACATACGACGGACAGAGACAATACTGAGGGGCACAGGACGGACAGTGACGATGACGCACAGAGAACGGCCACACAGTCCACGGAATCACCTGGAGGGCAACATGACATGGGCCGCATGCACCTTGCGCCTGGCCATGAGGGGGACCAGTACACACCACACTTCTTAACGGACGATGACCTCGAGCTAGCGGCACTGCTATCTCCCACGCCATCCACCATCGCAGAGACACTCACCTCTGTTGGGCAGATAAGTGATGAGGCTCCCGGGTCACGGTCTGGTGCGCACCACACAGCCGAGCCGGTACAGCAGGTGGAGTTTGGAGCAGCCGAGGGGCTGGACGGTCGGAGGGCAGCCCAGGCCCAGCAAACAGCTGCCGCCCAGACGGTTCCCGGGTTCCTGGATGTACTTGACCCACCCGGACAACCGATGCATGTGGACACCCAGGGACTGAATAACGGGTGAGGGCCATCTTCCAGGACCTGCACACGCAGTTGGAGGAGTCCATTCGCGTCCAGGAGCAGGGAGTGGTGCCGCTGATTGCAGCCACCCAGGTCGACACTGCATGGGTGGCGTCCGCGGTAGAGGCAATGGGTGAAACGGTATCGGCCATTGGTCAGGTTCTGCAAGGCGTTGGGCTTCACGTGCACACGTCATCCATGGCCCAGGAGAGGGCTGCCGTCTCACAGGTAGCCATGTGCCAGAGCTGTGTGGTGCCCGTGTGCAGGACTGACGGTGCAAGTGGCAGTGTTCAGTGAATCCCTCCCCCACGGTGCGTGAACCGTGTGGCCACCAACGCGTCACATGCCCGCTGTTCTCGACGGTGCCGTCGTGCAGCCTCCTGGACCCGGGCAGTGTCTGTGTCCTGCGCCCCTCCCCCCACCCTGATGCACGCCATCCTCCTCATCCTCCGCATCCTCCTCCTCCTCCTCCTCCTCTTAGTTTGCGTTAGCTCCGGTGCCGTCGGGTCCTCCCTCCGACTCCTCCACCAGTGCATCTCCCCTCTGCATGGCAATGTCGTGCAGCGCAAAGCAGACCACAACTATGCGACCGACCCTGTCGGGCCGGTACTGCAGGGCCCCTCCAGAGCGGTCCAGGCATCTGAATCGCATCTTCAGCAGGCCGAAGCACCGCTCCACCACACCCCTGGTTGCTGCATGGGCCTCGTTGTGTAAGCTCTCCACGTTGGTGT